>NC_090190.1:29688311-30027477 GCF_024679245.1 Pseudorasbora parva | reverse complement strand
GGTTTGAGTGATCAATTATAGGTATTTAAAGGAACTGTATGTAAGAAATGTATTTCAATGAATCATAAAATAACCCTGATATGTCACTAGACATTAAGAAATCATGTTAATTTCAAATACTTATATCACTGACAACAGTAGTCTGGCCAATATATTGTCATTTAAAAGTTGTCGTTGCAGCCCTCAACTGATGTTGATGTTGACATGTTGTGTTTTGGCCTGAAGCTCCGCCCTCCACCTATCGACCAATCGTGAAGTCAGTAGTGTTTCTGCATTCAGGTTGCCAAAACTGCTCTAGTTACTACAGCTGCAGCTACAAACATTCCAGCTGGATCCTGCAGTCTATCTGGCAACCTCGAGTCAGGGGAAGAGGGAGAAGGGATACACCAATCTACAGTCATTTGAAAGTGATTGCAGTACCAGTTTTGGCCACAATCTTACATACACTTCCTTTAACCTGATGAAAATATATTTATTCAGTGCTATCTACATTATTTCACCTGCAGCAGCATTGTGAACTTTTGTAATGACGTTTGGTCATTAACTTGATATTGCAAAAACTATGCATAATTATATTTAAACTGCAAACACACACTGCATTAAAAACCCACAAATAGCAAATCAGCGTGCGACTACATTTCTCCGATACGGTAGGAAATGAAACTGAATGTGGAGGATTTGAACTGTGACGAATCTGACGATGATTGACAGGGCAGTTTTAAACAGTGACGGAATGCACGTAACTAAGCGATGGAGTCTGTTATAGAAGCTTGCATACTTTTCTGCTACACACTCAAAAGTATGTACCTTTTCTTTACAAAAAGAGTAAATACTTTTAGGACGTAGTATAAGTAGGCGAATTGGGACACAGCACCTCTCTCTGAATCACTGAAGAGCTAGTACTGCTCTTATACTTCACTTTCCACACTTTTTAAGCTTTACTATCGCCACCTAGTGATAAGGCATTCAGATTGTATAACGGATCACCAGAAAATGTTAGTCATTCTGTTTGTTTTCCTTTTATTATTAATTATAGAGGTGTAGGTTTACAGTCTGTATTCATTTTATTGAATTTATTTTATGTTTTACCAATAGCTGTTATTTCATACTTCATAAAATTTACAAATATTCATAAAACATAAAATAATTTACTTCAAAATATTTTTGTACTAATAAGCAAAAACTGTTAAACTTTATTCTTCTGTGCCCTATTCTTCTGCAATCCAGAATGGCAGAACAGCTGAAAGGTTTTAGCTGCGCCCTCTACTGTAGAGGTATACATTTGCATTTTCTGACCTTCAGCCTGAGGCTTATTAATTTCATGTTCAGGACAGGCATGTGACATTACCCCCTCCTTAAGGAGCAGCTACCAGACGCTTCACTAGGGACGGGAGGGACAGACCAGGTTGGGACGGGCGGGACAGACCAGGGGGCACGGGAGGGACAGACCAGGGGGCACGGGAGGGATAGACCAGGGGGCACGGGAGGGACAGACCAGGGGGGCACGGGAGAGACGGGGTGGGATGGGACTGACAGACCAAGGAGGGATTAGAAGAACAGAAAAGGAAGGAACAGACAAGGGAGGGGTAAACAAGGGAGGAACGGGGAAAACAAAAAGTTCAGGAGGCCATGGTGGCCCACAGAGTTTAGGCGGCCAAGATGGTCTGCGGGGTTTAGGCAGCCGGGATGGCCCGCCGAGTTCAGGTTGCCAGGGCGGCGCAGGAAGAGCAAGGCGCCTGGGAGGCATTTCCGGCCCAGCAGCATCCACCCGAACAGAGTCCACCAGCACAGAGTCAGAATCCAACGGCACAGTGTCCAACGGCACTGGGACCACCAGAACTGGGACCACCGGAACTGGGACCACCGGCACAGGGACCACCAGAAAAGTCGCGGAGGAAGCTTTTCTCCTCCTCAGTTTCGGATCCAACGGAACAAGGACCACCGGAGCAGGGACCACCGGAACTGGGACCACCGGAACTCGATCCATCGGAACTGTGACCACCGGCACACGGACCACCGCCACAGGGACCACCGGCACTGGGATCACCGGAACACGATCCACCAGCACAGGGACCACCGGAACTGAGCTGAGTAGACTCGCTCTATCAGTCAAAATTGAGGGGTTGCGGGTCTGTCCAAATAAACTTCCTCCTCCCCTTGATGAAGTTGAACGAATGTCAAAGTGGCAGTGGGGTTTCCGAGTTCATAAGTGTATGTCTAAAAGTTGAGTTAAATGCATTTGCCAAAAATATAACTTTTATAATTATATAATATAATTTTTTGTTATTAAAAATACCCAAGCAAGTCCAGACCAAGTGTGAAAAAAGTAACACAACACATTACTTTCCATAAAAAGTAACTATGAAATTATTGTAAAGTATTACTGTGGCAAGTGGGGCGTGGTTCAGCGAGGTCTGCAGCGGGAGAGAGAGCCGTGGGACGAGCGGTAAGTGAGTGGGTTGGACGCAGATTGGTAACACCTGTATCTCGTTTCAGTAATGGGCGAGGAGAGAGTACAAAACGCCTGGAGAAACGGAAGCAGGGAAGAGAGAGACGGACTGCTGACGCTCCACACACATCCCAGAGACATTGAGTGAGACCCGGAAGTGAAAAGACCCGGAAGTGAACAAGAGTTTGAATGAAAGTCACACACGATCGTGTGCACGCTGTATTTTGAGTTTGTTATAATAAAAGAGACGTCAGCAGTCCAGCTGACCCCCTTGTCCTCTTCCTTCCTTACCTACCAACTTACTACAATTACTTTAAAAAGTCATTTTCCCCCTCACAGACCACGTACTTGTAAATCGATGTAACCTGTGATGTAATATGCCAGATATTACTTATATATTAATATACAATTCAACCACTTAAAGAATGCTTTCTTCTCCATACAGACGTTTTGTGACCTCTAAAAGGACCAATGTCCTCTCAACATTATTCAGATCAAATAGTCATATTTTATCTGTTGTAAAGAATGGTTTTCTCTATCCTCCTTAGAGAAAATTTTAGGATTTTAAGATCATCGCACATTTGGCCATAAATAATCTATGATGGTAGTTTTTGTCGAGCAAAATTTGTCTGGTTGATCATTAGCTAATTGGCTTGGCAACATAAACTGTTGCACAGATGAATGGAAATTTCTAGTCTTTAAGTGAACACATGTTTGCGCTCATCTCCCCCTCTTATTCCAGACTTATTCTCAAGTAATTTTACAAGCACACATCATTGCAACATTCATTAGATCTGTGTGTTCAAAGCCCCGCAGAGCAAAAACATACAAGCTCTGAGGGAATAAGTAGCTCTTCCCCTTCCTAGTCAGTCCCGGTCAGTGTGGGGTTTTTTGCAGTTTGTCCAAGGACTCGGCTGGTCTCTGTCCATATGGCTTTTCCACATTCCTGTCAGCAGGGTGCTGCTCATATCAAAGAGTTTCAATCCCATGTCCAGCCAGGGGCCCTGTCCTACTCTGATCATCAACTCTCAATATGCTAGCAAATTAGTCCAACAACATCCGCTATTGCAATCGGCTTACGCTAAATCTGATGTCTGAGAAGCAACTCTGACAATTAAGAGACATTTGTTAATGAAGAAGATTAAAGGGTGATATTAAAGATTTGGAGAGAAGAAAGAGAACGAGCATTCTGACGTTTCTGAGAGCCGACTGAAGAACGAGGAGTGCACTGTCTTTGCAAGACATATTAGATATACATACGTTCCACTGAATACGCAGTTTATGAAGACAAAATGAGAATGACCTAGGAGAGACGGAGGGCTGAAAACGAGAACAGACTAGGACATGCTCGACATCAATGCTTCAGAAAAGAAAAAGAGCGATTTCCATTTTAATGTGTCGATGGTCATGTCCTGAGGACGACTGGAAGACCTACCACGGGCTATCATTCAGGAACAATCTCCTGCGCTGCTACGCCATGTAAATCATTGCACAGGGCTTAAGGATATCTGCAAATAAAGGCTATCAAAAGAGATTGATAACAGCTAATGTAGCCCTCGGGAATCAAGAGACAAGTCATGTGCTATATTTCCTGGCCTGAGGGCCGGGCTATTATTGTACACCCATGCTGCGTATGGAAAAGGCTCAATGCAATTCAACATCCACTTCATTCTCAGTGCCATGTGTTGGTCCAGGCTGTCATAATTGATGTACATTTTATATAAATGCCTTTGGACTACGGTAAAGTGGGGGATGTGTCTTGGGTTTCAATAGCAGTGTGTTTCAGCACTTAAGTCACACAGAGCCGGATTGCATGCGTGCCCACTGATGCCACACATCCTCTTGAAATGGATAGCAGACATGCCCACATAATTAAACGCATCAGATAAGCTGGGCTATTATGGTAATTATGAGATGTTATTACTGTGGATGTTGATATGAGATTTGCCTTTAGGCCTGAGTTACCCCCCTCGCCCCCCGCCCAACCCCACCCATGCCCCCCAAATGTGATACACAGACCCACCCTTTGACCCACTTACAGACTCACAACCTCAAACTGACAGCACATTCTGATCATTCACATTCACTTTTGACTG
The DNA here is from genome assembly GCF_024679245.1 of Pseudorasbora parva. Taxonomy (NCBI): domain Eukaryota; kingdom Metazoa; phylum Chordata; class Actinopteri; order Cypriniformes; family Gobionidae; genus Pseudorasbora; species Pseudorasbora parva. Next base: position 30,022,932 of record NC_090190.1, on the reverse strand, counting down.
ACTGTATGTTAATACAATTCTCATATATTTTATGATACAGTAGCCAAAAGATACACCCGGAAAGTATTTTTTGCCACACATGCAGCTTTGAAAAACATTCATATATTAAAATGCAAAGATTTGCTGTTTTTGTCTTTGCGAAATAATTACCAGAATGCTGTAGTTGTATTTAATGACTTGATCGACAAAAATTAGGACTGAATGTTACTTTATTTTATCACGCAATTTGTACACAATAGAAGCAGACTCGATTACTTCAATGGTACAGCAAGAAAACAATGCAAAGTTATACAACAGATTCCAGTTCGTACAAGCACAATTACTCTGTCATCTTAAAAATATTACAAAACTATAACAGATCAGTCCATATGTTAGCGACTTCTGCTATGGCACCCACTCTGCATTCTATAAATACCCTGTACTATCTGTGTGCCAGCGTCCCTCCCCTTGTCGCTCGCAAAGGAAGTGCTGTTCTGTCCACCAAGCCTTGCACTGTGTGCCACTTTGCCTTTCTCTGTGAGTCCTGGCTGCTCTCCCACCTCACCCACTGTGCCCTTCAAAATGCCAACCCTCTCTCACACCTGCAACGCTGTCACACTGGCACTCGTCAGTCCTCGCAGTCGTCCAGAAGCGCCATGCCCAATCAAACAGAGGGGGTATGTAACCCTCTGAGATTTTTGAGCTAAAACACAATTTCTGGATTATAATTATATATATATATATTGCCCCAGGACCACAGTGCACTCATCCAATGGCAACAGGATAACACAGTATGTCACAAAGCTCAAATCATCTCAAACTAGTTTCTTGAACATGACTTTGAGTTCATTAAACTTAAATGGCCTCCACAGTCACCAGATCTCAATCAAATAGAGCATCTTTGGGATGTGGAGGAACGGGAACGTGGAGATTCACATCATGGATGTGCAACCGACAAATCTGCAGTAACTGTGTTATGCTATGTCAATACATACCAAAATCTCTGAGGAATGTTTGATTTTACTGAATCTATGCCACAAAAAAATGTCTTGATATGCAGATACATTAAGACTTCCTTTAACTAGAACTAAGAGGCCAAACCCAACCCCTCAGAAACAACCCTGCACCATAAACCCCCCTCCACCAAACTTTACACGGAGCAAAATGCAGTCAGGCAAGTATCGTTCTCCTTGCAACAGCCAAATCCAAACTCTTCCATTAGATTGTCAGACAGAAAAGCGTGATCCATCACTCCAGAGAACACGTTTTTACTGCTCTAGAGTCCAGAGGCGGCGTGCTTTACACCACTGCATCCGACACTTTGCATTGCACTTGGTGATGTAAGGCTTGGGTGCAGCGGCTCGGCCATAGAAACCCATTCCATGAAGCTCTCTACACAGTGTTCTTGAGCTAATCTTAAGGCCACACAAAGTTTGGAGGTCTGTAGCTATCGACTCTGCAGAAAGTTGGTGACTTCTGCGCACTGTGTGCCTCAGCATGCGCTGACCCTGCTCTGGAATTTTACGTGACCTACCACTTCGTGGCTGAGTTGCTGTTGTTCCCAAATGCTTCTACTTTGCTTTAATACCACTAACAGTTGAGGAATAATTAGTGAGGATATAAATGGACTTAGCACAGAGGTGGCATCCTATGAGGTACAATGCTTGAATTCACTGAGTTCCGGAGAGCAACTCATTCTTTCTCAAATTTGGAACACCTGAATTCAGTGATTTGGAGGGGTATCCCAATACTTTTTGCAGTATGGTGTATTTATATTTTTAATTTCTTACCAATTTTATTTCTGAAACCTGACATATTTCGGAACATGATATTCAACATAGGGCTAGAATTTATCATAACAGTTTTGGAAGAAATCATACAATTTTGACCAAAGTTTGTGTTTGTGTGTGTGTGTGTGTGTGTGCGTGTGTGTGTGTGTGTGTGTGTGTGTGTGTGTGTGTGTGTGTGTGTGTGTGTGTGTGTGTGTGTGTGTGTGTGTGTGTGTGTGTGTGTGTGTGTGTGTGTGTATGTGTGTGTTTGTCTTGTTCACAATATGACCAAGAATGTGTATTTAGAAAGTAAACGACATCAATTTAATTTCATGCTGATTTTAAAAATTGTCATGGGCAAAATACAGACCAAAAAAAAAAAAAAAAAAAAAAAAAAAACTCAGACAAAAGATAAACACCCCGACTCCATATCCAAAGAGCTTTAAAGTTGTCTGTGAATGATTAGCTGAAACAAACACCCAGGTAAAACCTATAAAACGGTAACGTTGAATGGCAAGTGGTAAATGCATGTGACATTGGAAGACTATAAGCTCCTTATTGTTAATTCCAACCTGGGCTCGTATTGTTCATTATCATTTTTCGACCAGCTGAGAAAAATGGCAAACAGTAAAAACAGAGGGCTGAGAAAAGGAGGAGGGGATATAAATAAATAAATAAACAAATAAACCAACGAGAGACGTAAAGATATCGTATGGGGAGCAAAAAGCGAAAGACAAAGCATGAATGAAAATTGATTTCTGAGTTTTGTTTGTTTCAATAAAGGCAGCATTACCTCAAAGCTCCGTCTTCAGAAAGACTTCTCAGAACAAAATGTGCTATTAAGACAATAATAGGATTATTATTCCTGTTTGTTTGTTATGGTGGATCAACTAAATCAGGGTTAAAAGAGAGGAGATTAACTCGGCCTCGTTATCGTCGCTTCATGAAATTAGCACCAGACGCAAGACTCATCTGCATATTCATTTATTGTTGTGAGAATCTATCCCTTTAATTAGACATTGAGACGAGATAGGCACTTGTTTTCGATAAACACGCAGTGACAAGCACACATCCGAGCCTCGACTACTAACAGACTTTTTTTCATATTTTTTATTGCATAAAAAAAGTGTTCACACCGCCTATATGAAATGGCGAGAGAGAAAAAAAAGTGGGAGGTGATTTCTTCTTAAGTTGCATCAAAGTTGAATAGCAGACGGCATGTAGCGGAATGTCTGCCAGATGTGTCTGTGTATGTGTGTCTGTCTGCACGCATATGCTCATTCAAAAGAGGTATTGTGCTTATATTTGTGTTTACACGGCATTGTATGTAGTTACCTGAGTGCATTTCTGCGAAGTTTGCTCTAAACGAGCAATTAAACAGTCAAATGAAATTGTCATTTGATTTTAATTACCGTGTACAAATTGAGACAGCATGAAGTCAGCTGTGTTTCTTTCCATTTCTGATGATATGTTGTTCAATGTGAGAGGATAATAAGACAGGCTGTTAATTAAAATCCCTCGTTATTGTCAGACGGAGTGACTAAACATTGTCTATACCTTCACTGAGTAAAGCTGTTGACACACAATATCACGCAGACTAAATGCATTAAATCACACCTGCGGTAATTAGAAGCACTCCACTCATTCACAGCTTAATATATCTGACCTGAGATCAGATTCCTGCTTCTCAAACGCTAATCAGGGCCATACAGGTCACACTGTTTACAAAACACATGTTGCTGATTATTAACCAAAACAAAAGGGATTCAAATAATAGATATTGAAACATCTGTTTCACGCTGTCCAGTAAGCCAGATGTTAATTGAATCATAATACTCAATATAAAAAAATCAACTGACATTTGCAAGTCTTTAGGATACTGCGGTTAATTTATATCACTGCAGTGATGATCAGCCATCAGCGTTGGCATATATTCCAAGAGTAATGAGTTATTGCTTCTGGGTCCATTAACAAACAAAATTACCATGGAAACCAAAGCTCTACTAAAATGCTTACCACAGTTATAGTTACTATACAGTGTCAGAAAAAAAATGTGTAGGCTTCCTTTAGGGGTACATGTCCCTTGTCACATCACCAAATAATACAGTATTCTTAATAATACAGTATTCTTAAAGGAATACACCGACTTTTTGGGACTTTAGATTATTCACCGTATCCCCCAGAGTTCAATAAGTCCTTACATACCTCCGTGCGTGCCATAACTCTGACGCACCCACTGCTAGCCTAGCTTAGCACAAAGACTGGAGGTAAACAGGTCCATCTAGTCTACTGCTCAATAAGTGACAAAATAACGGCAACATTTTCCTATTTACAATAATGTGAAGTGTGTAGTTATATTGTGTACTAAGACCAACAGAAAATGAAAAGTTGCAATTTTCTAGACCGATATAGCTAGGAACCACACTCTCATTCCTGTGTAATAATCAAGGAACTTTGCTGCCATACCATGGGTATATTACACAGCGTCTGAAAATAATAACCACCACGCTCTCTGTGCAAGCAGGTTGTTATGTTGGTTCTGTTGACGGAAGTTAGCCTATTTTCAGGCACTGCATAATAATTGTGCCTGCTGCACCATGGTACGGCAGCAATTCCTTGATTATTACGCAGGAATGAGAGTGGAGGTACAAACATTTGTCTTTGAGGGCACTGCCACAGGGACAAGCTGTTGTACCCCTAAAGAAACTATTTTTGCACTTTTTTTCCTGAGAGTGTACCTTCAAATCTTAAAGGGATAGTTTACCCTAACAATGTGTCCTAACTACACGCGGAAATTCCAGCGACAAGCAACTTGTCTGTCCACACCAGATGTGACTATGAGATGCAAGTATAGGTCTCTGCAGGATAATAATAGGTACTAGTTCAGTGGGCAAGGCCATTAATAGAGCGGCGTTTTTCACTGTGTTACCTGATTTGCCCACGTCACAGTGTGGGTAGGGTTGGGGGTAGGGTAGGGTCGGGTTGGGTCAGGTGAAGGGGATCACATGGACAACACTCTCAATTTAGAAATACCCACTTTTGTGCCGCAGCAAGCCCTTAGTCACGAGATGCGACAAATCAATCAAAAACCACAGCCAATCAGAACAGCGTGTGGGCTATCGAGGCAAGTGTACGGCATCGGAGATTAATCTTGACGGCAATTCACATTCAAATTCTAAAAATATTACACATTACTCAATACATACTGAGTTACTTTGTCCTCAGAGTTGATGTGTTAGAGTCTGGTAAAATAAGCAACCATTAGGATTTGAGAGAGTTTGGGCCAAATTGTGATGGACTGGGTCAGAGCATCTCCAAAACTGCAGCTCTTGTAGGGTGTTCCCGCTCTACAGTGGTCAGTATCTATCAAAAGTGGTCCAAACAAGGAACAGTGATGAACCGGCAACAGGGTCATGGGCGGCCTGGGCTCATTGATGCATGTGGGGAGATCAAACAGACAAGATACTGTCGCTCAGATTGCTTAAGAAGTTAATGCTGGTTCTGATAGAAAGGTGTCGGAATACACAGTGTATCAGTTTGTTGCATATGGAGTTGCATAGCCGCAGACCAGTCAGGGTGCCCATGCTGACCCCTGTCCATGTGAGCATCAGAACTGGACCACAAAGCAAAAATGCTTCAGGAATGGTTTGAGAAGCACAACAATGTGTTTGAGGTGTTAACTTGGCGTCCTAATTCCCCAGATCTCAATCCAATCAAACATCTGTGGGATGTGCTGAACAAACAAGTCCGATCCATGGAGGCTCCTCCTCGCAACTTGCAGGACTTAAAGGATCTCCTGTTCACATCTTGGTCCCAAATACCACAGCACACCTTCAGGAGTGTGGTGGAGTCCTTGCCTTGATGGGTCATTCTTAAATCAAGGTGCATTCACTTAAGAAAAAAAAGATGAGTCTTGTTTTCTGAAAAAAGGATCAGAAAACAGTCAAAATGAATTGGATCAAAATGAATTGGTTTCATGCTTAGAACAAGAAAATATGTCTGTCAATGGGGTAAGAAAAAAATGAAAGGGAAAACGTGTTTATTTTTCATACCCCAATGGCAGACATTTTTCTTGTTTTAAGCAAGTTTTAATTGCCCTGTTTTCAGTGAAGGATTTGCTTCATTAGTGTTAATGAAATGTGTTCTTTAGAAACTTTCAGAAACTTTTAACTTTTTGTCACTTTGGATGAAAGCATCTGCTAAATGGATGAATATAAATTCTTTTGGTATGCAAGTGTGCAGTATGAGTACTTTCCTGTATCTACTGCATCTGGTACTTTGAATTATTTACTTGAGGTGATTAACAAGTACAATTTATTTAGACTTCAAAACAAGGAGGGGACAGTGGTGAGCCGGCGTCAGGGTAATGGGCGGCCAAGGCTCATTGATGCACGTGGGGAGCGAAGGCTGGCCTGTGTGGTCAGCTCAAACAGACAAGATACTGTTGCTCAAATTGCTCCGGAGTTAATGCTGGTTCTGATAGAAAAGTGTCAGAACACACAGTGCACCACAGTTTGTTGTGTATGGGGCTGTATAGCCACAGACCAGTCAGGGTGCCCATGCTGACCCCTGTCCACCGCCGAAAGTGCCAACAGTGGGCACGTGAGCATCAGAACTGGACCACAGAGCAATGGAAGAAGATGGCCTGGTCTGATGAATCACGTTTCCTTGTACATTTTAAGATTGTTTTGTTTTCAAGTCTAAATAAATCGTACTTGTTAAACATCTCAAGTAAATAATTTCTGAGTCAAAGGACCAGATGCAGTACAAGAAAGTACTCATACTGCACACTTGCATACCTAAAGAATTTATATTCATTCATTTAGCAGATGCTTATATCCAAAGTGACAAACAGTTTCTGAACGTTTCTAAAGAACACACATCATTAACACTAATGAAGCAAATCCTTCACTGAAAACAGGGCAATTACACAATTTCAGACCCAGCTACTGTGCAAAAAGCTTTAAGAACTGTTCTGTCATTTTGTATGGTTAATTTTCGATGCCAGTGGTGGCTAACTGTAGCAACTACTTGGAATAATTATAGTATACTGCAGGAAACTTGTCCCAAATTACATGCAATACACTATGCACTTTTTCCATGCACTATGTACTCAACTGTCTAGAATATGAATGTATATGTTTATTTTGACATACAGCAAAAAATATATTTTTCTTCTGCATTGTTGTTTTGTTTTTTGGTAAAATCTATTGTGAAATTCTTAAATCAAGATAAAATTATACTTGAGAAGTCTTGTTTTTCTGACTTTATGCTAAAAACAAACAACAACAAAAAGTCCGCCATTGGGGTACGAAAATGTATGTTTTCCCTTTCATTTATTTCTTACCCCACTGACAGACATATGTTATTGTTTTAAAGGGGGGGTGAAACACTCAGTTTCAGTCAATCTCATGTCAATCTTGAGTACCTATAGAGTAGTAATTGCATCCTTCATATCTCCGAAAAGTCTTTAGTTTTATTATATTTGTAAAAGAAATATGGGCTGTACCGAGTTTTTCCGGAAAAAACCGAGCGCCTGGAGGCGTATCGTGTGGGCGGAGCTAAAGAATGACATATGCGCAAAGCGGTGACGTCCTCAAGTGTGGAGAAAACCATGGCTATCGATCTCATCTAATAGATATATGATCCAGAATCTAATTCGGAGGCTGAAATAGAAACAGCAACAGCAGGACGTCTGTCTCTGTGGTATGTACTGTATTTAGTGGCCTGTCAACATTTGTCTTTACTCGCAGTTTATGAGGAAATGATTCGGTTTATGGACTATTGTATGCGACCAAACCTTAGTAGCAAGCAAAACGGTTTTGCGCATCAGACTAGTGTAACGTTATAAGTTACATAGAACAACAATGAAGTCCGGACGACTTGATCTGCAGCTTGAGAGCAGTGTTTACGGCCGTGCATTTGCTCTCTCGCTCTAGTCGCGCGCGCGCACCCTACCGGGAGAAGAGCCCGTACGGCCCATACAAGGACCTTCCGCTCTATTAATGTCAAGTCGACCCATACTCGAAAAAAACTCTCCGAAACTTGTGAGAAACCGGAAGGAGTATTTTTGACAATGAAATACTCCATCAAACGTCCAACATTAGTTTTTTAAATTTTGTCTATGTTTAGGATGGGAATCCAAGTCTTTAACAGTCTAAAAAGCTCAGTATGCATGAAACAGCATTTCACCCCCCCCCCCCTTAAGCATGAAATTACTTCATTTTGATCCGTTTTTTTAGAAAACAAGACTTAATATAATTTTTTCTTCTCGAGTGAATGCCCCTTGATTTAAGAATGTTTAGCTATTTGTAGAGGAAAACATGACAAAAATACTGAGAAAGAACATCAATTTGTAGTGTAATACATGGAAGTAAGGAAAGCTGCACGTTAAATGCATGAAGTGTCCAACAGTGTCCTTTGTTTTTATCTGTAAAACACTGTAAGTGCATCATCCAGGTATTTCAAGTGCACTCGCTGTTGGAATTTTCAGCGTGAATACACTACTCACAGAAATATATGATAAAATGCCAAATTATTGCACAAGTATGCGAACTGGGATACACCTTTTTATTAACAAAACCAAACTGTTAGAGCAATTTGTTGGCAATATTCTAATTGCATACTTTAATAACCCCTGAATTTATTTTCTGAGCATGAGACTACTGAGAAGTGTGCGTCTACAATCGAACCATGCGAATTTAGCCCTGCAAACTATTTAAAAAATTAAGAGACCTCTTAGCAAACCTCTAGTGTGTGCAGCACTACATTAGATTTGGCTTGTTTTATTCCCACTGCTTTACTGCCGGTCTCTCTGTAATGTAATGACCACTTTAGGCTCATTTTGGGATAGGGCTCTGTTCACATGACTGCACAGAACGGGCTGGTGCGGCATCCCCCCTTCCCTTCCACCTGCTCTCCAGAGAGAAAAATCACATGCCGACAATCTCACCCAACACTCGGCAGACAGAGCGCTGGAACATCAGAAGATGGACAAGATGCCATGCTGTATGTCCCCCCCCCCCCCCTCTCTCGTTACATGCTGTGCCCTGGTGCTGTTGAATGTCTGTCCATCACACAGATCAAAAAGCTGCTCCCTTGCCCCGCAGCTTCATGGGCAGACTGTTCAAATTAACCCCGTCACTGCTGGGGTTAACAACACAGGAATCTTCGCCCACCCCGGTTCAAATTCATGACACAAACTCATAGTAAATATATTTCCAGCACTTTGGCTAATGCTAATTACCAGTAATATCAACTTGCTAACATCTTTACTACTAACTAACAATAGTAATATCTATTGTAACTAATCTTCCATCATGATATGTGGTCCACCACTCCTTCATAAGACATCACTTTCTGATTTTACTAAGTCCCTGGTACAGCCAGCTGTGGTAAATTTGGGTTGTAAATCTGAATGATGCTTTGAATGTTCTGAGTGATTTATAGACAGATCAGGGCAATGTGGTCATGTGATCATCACCTGCTCTGGGTCCTCCTTCAGTATCTTTGCTCTGCTTAAGAAGACCGTTCTGATTAAAGGGAGTTCAAATGCAACTGCCTTGTCTGGCAACTGAAATCAGATTTAAGTGAGTTTTAGACAAAACCAAGCAACTGTTCAATGTTTCTTTGCATGCAAAAATATAAACTTCTTTTGAAAAAAGAAAAACAAATTTGATGTCAGTAAGATTTTTTGAAAGACATTAACTTTCATTCAGCAAGGATGCATTAAATTAGTCAAAAGTGACACATTAAACTGATCAAAAGTGACAGTAAAGACTTTTACATTGTAACACAGAAATTATATTAATATTTATTATTAATCAATTAATATATGTACATAAAGTATTTTAGTATATGCTGCTCCTACTTTCCATTCATCAAAGATGATTATTTTTTCTGAGAATTTTTTTTTTTTAAATCATGGTTTCCACAAACATATTAAGCAACATTGAAAATAATAATAAATGTTTCTTGAGCAGCAAATCAACATATTAGAATGATTTCTGGAGGATCCTGTGACACTGAAGCCTGGGGTAATGATGATGAAAATTCAGCTTTGCCACCACAGGAATAAATTACTTTTTAAAATATATTAAAACAGAAAACTGTTTAAATTGTAATCAAATTCCACAATATTGCTGTTTTGCTGCATGTTTTGTCAAGTAAATGCAGCCTTGATGAAACTTCTTTAAAAAAAAAAAAAAAAAAACTACATTTAAAATTTTACCGACCACCAACCTTTTTAAAGGGGTACTTCAGCGCTGGGAAGATGAATCTGTATTTAAAATGGGTCATTAATGTAGTAGAAATGTGAAATTATTTTTGAATTTGGTGCCTTCTAGACTGAGAAAAGACAGAAAAATTATTTTTGTCTCATGGGGACGAAAGACTACAATTCCCAGAATGCTTCGCTGCCCTGTGAGGCCACTCCCAAAGCCACCAACCGAGTTGGAGAAGACACTACAATTAAAAACTGAATGTGTCTGTTCAATATAATTAGTGAGTCGCCACGCGAGCATCACAGCACTGAGCACTAACTGCAGGAGTGAGACAAATGAGCTGAATAAGCTCTCGTGATGAGAGCTGAGGTAATCGCGACTACACTCGCGGCATACATTCACAACGCAAGTTCAGTATGGCGCGTTTTAGTTAATGCCTTTGCAAGCTTAACTTTCATAGAAATTCATTTGAGAAGTTAAAAGACTTACATTGCTCACCATAGCTCCGTTTAAATGAGTGCCTGTAGCTGTGAGCTGAGCTCTGAGTCTGATCTCCCATCCCCCATGCACGGGTTCAAAACATGCGGAAATGGCTCCCTCTGCTGGCTGTAGTCTTTAGCCTTTGGCCAAACATCCCTCCTATGATGCAAATATCATCAATTTGCATCATAGGAGGAATTTTTCCAGAAATAAAATGCATAAATCTCTTGTCTCAGGGGGATATGAGGGGGAAAGCACATTTTTTTAAATATACTTATTGTCTGTAAGTACATCTATAATTGTTGACCCACCTCATACACCTTAACTTACCCTTAAACTTACCCACACCACCAAACCTGTCCTAACCTTACCCGTATTCCAGCTCAATAGTAGCACAAGTGTTTTGCAATACAACATCAACACAATAACTACATTGTAGTTATTGTTAATGTAAGTACATAGTAGTTAAAGCCACATAAAGTAGTGTGACCAATATTATAAATATAAAATACTTATTTGATATATAATATTTCAAAGAATTGCCATTTCTCTAACTTAACCACTGAATTACCCTGTAAATATGTCTACCATACTTGTTTTTATGATTTTTATTGTCCCACTTTATATTAGGTGGCTTTAACTACTATGTACTTACATCAAATAATAAGTACAATGTACTTACTGTGTTCAAATTGTGTCGCAAAACACTTTTGCTGATATTGAGGTGGGATACGGGTAGAGTTAGGGACAGGTGTGGTGATATGGGTAAGTTTAAGGGTAGGGTTAGGTGTAAGGGAAGTGCCAACTGAGTAATTACAAATGTAACTACAGAAATTAATTACAGACATAATTACATGCAGGTGATTTAAAAAATGTAAGTACAATGTAAAAGCATGTATGCCCACAATAAGTGCATTGTATCTAATTATTAATTTAAATGTTAGTACATAGTGAAGGTCACATTTGGCAGATGCATTTCTCCAAAACAACTTACAATGCACACAATCCATCCCATGGCCTTGCGGTTGCTGGTGCCATGCTCTACTGTATGATCTACAGGAATACCACATTTCTTTGAGAAGCTAAATTAAAAAATGTGCCACACATATTTAAAAAAAAAAACTAAATAAAAGTAAAACCTGTTTAAACAGAAACATGTCATACATTTAATTCAGAAATACATTGACGGACAGATTTCTGCATGAGACATCTGTGAGGACAAAACACTCTTCAAAACTCTCTGCGCCTTGGTATGTCTGTAACACTCACACTGGGTGGCACATGGCTCTTCTGACATGTTTGATTTGCTGCCTTCCAACACGGCAGTGTGTGTATAAATAACAAAAGTGACTCTCCCGGCAGTGCTGTATGGGGAGGAAGGTGAGGATTGCCAGTCCTCGGCTCATCTCCCAACTGTCTCACCACTGGCAGTTCTGATCACAGAGTGATGACAGCCTATGATTGTCAAAATACGTGTCACTGACTGGCAGCCCCGGCTTTGGCATGTGCTGAAGCTCAATTTTCTCTTTCTTTTTTTATTTTGTCATCTCCCTTTCTGCTTTCTCCACCATCTATGGGTTTGGTTAACACCAGCCGGATGTGGAAGAAGAAACATACGCAGGTGGGAATTAACTCGGTGTGTGTGGAAGAACTCGCACTCTGTGTCACATGTTCTGCTTGGTGTGTGTGTGCGTGTGCGAGGTGACAGGGAACAGCATGGGGATGTGTCAGCCCCGGAGTAGAGACCGTAGTTGTCTGAGACAGCTTTCGGATAGAGCTAGATCTACCTCTCCAACTCCAGAGAGCGACGAGAGTTCATGATTGACAACTTGCCTTGTGGTTGTTGTTTTTCAAAGAGTGTCAATAGAAACAGTAGCAGACCACAAAGAGGTGGAATGAAAGAGGCCCTAAAAATGAACATTCTATCATCATTTAAGGCCAGGCATGATAAGGTTCTGTTTATTATAAAAGCGTGCGCTGCAGTTCTGTCATCAGCTGCTTTAAATGTGCTTTAAAGGGATAGTTCACCCAAAAACGAAAATTAGCCCATGATTTACTCACCCTCAAGCCATCCTAGGCGTAATTGACATTCTTCTTTCAGACAAATACAATCGGAGTTATATTAAAAATGTCCTGGCTCTTCAAAGCTTTATAATGGTAGTGAATGGTTATGTCGTTTTTGAAGTCCACAAAAGTGCATCTATCCATCAACTGCTCCACATGGCTCCGGGGGGTTAATAAAGGCCTTCTGAAGCCTTGGTGCATTTGTGTGAGAAAAATATCCATATTTAAAACTTTATAGACTAAAATAACTAGATTCCGAGGGTCAGCGGTAAGCGAGTTGACTTGCGCTAAAAGAGTAACCCTTGAAACCTTGATGCATGCATATTGGCGAACGCTGAAGCGCAAAGGATAGAGCAAAACAAAACGTAGCACCAGGGTTTAATATTTTAGCGCAAGTCAATTTGCGTTTTAAATATGGATATTTTTCTTACACTTGAAAAGGCCTTTATTAACCCCCCAGAGCCGTGTGGAGCAGTGTGGAGCACTTATATGATAGATAGATGCACTTTTATGGGCTTCAAAAGCAACATAATTTACTGCCATTATAAAGCTTTGAAGAGCCAGGACATTTTTAATATAACTCCAATTTTATTAGTCTGAAAGAAAAATGTCATAATACACCTATAGGATTGCTTGAAGGTGAGTAAATCATGCTCTAATTTTGATTTTTGGGTGAACAATCCCTTTAAGGCTGTCAGTGTTTTTTACATTGATTATCTGGGGGTAAAAAATCACTTTAAAAGTGATTACAACGAGACTGTTCCTCTGCCATTATCGTTATAGTTGTGGTGTCGACTCAGTTTAGAATATTTATCTATACTTGTATCTTATCTATATCTTTATCATTATTTTTGAAAAGAATGTCCTGTTTTCCAAGCAGTTTCAATGAACACGGGCTGAAGGTTTCAAAAAGGACAAAAACACCATCCACTTGTTAAGCTGTGATGTATCAAAAGCTCCTTTCTGGTCCAGGTTTTTACTCCATTTCAAGTGAGAACACTATTTCAACAGTTGTCACAGCTAGCCGATGAAGAAGGATGAGGAAACAGGTTACATTCAACATAGCGTTTACAGAAGACTCACAGGAACAGCATGACATTGAACAAGATTAACTAATCAGGGACTAACGAGAACATAGTAACATTACACCCCCTTCGGAAAGGCGCATCCTCGTGCCTTGATGACGGCGAAGTCCAGGAAGTAGCCATGAGGCAGAAAGCTTTGGTGGAGGGTGTGGAGCTGGTGACAGACAGGCGCCTGGGGTAGGCAGGCACCGGTACCATGGTGGCACTGACGGAGGGAGAATCCAGGGTGGAGTCCTGACTGCAGGGGGCGGATGGAACCCTGGGACCAATCGGCGGACAGACCGGGGCGACATCACAGGCCTGGATGCCAGGAGATGAGCTGCTGGCTCACGGGACTGAGGTGCAGACGGGGACTCGGATGACTGGAACGATGATGAGCCGAGCGAGGCCGACTGGGAGGCCGGAGGAAGTGAGGAGCACAGAGATGCTGTAGGGGTGCAGGGTGAGGGAAATCCGGAAGTCCATGGCGTAGGCTGTGCATCGACTGCCGGAGGCCAACCTGGAATGACGAGGGAGCCCAGCGGACTTTCCGGGCAGACGAGCTGCGGAGGAGATGAGGCAATGGTGACAGGCTGACAGGCCGAGGTGGTTATATGGTCCTGGAGGCCTGAGGTGTATTTGGTGACTCAGCGTCTGGCCGAGCTGGTGGCAGGGAAGCCCGAGACACGGATGATGAGCCGCACGGAATGAGTGGCGAGGGTAGAGTCAAGGAGCTGCACAACACCAGTGGTGCCAAGAGATCCATTGGACTGGCCATGACCAGTGAGGGAGACGGGATCAAAAAGAAAGGCAGGGAACATCATGACATTAAACAAAAACTGACAAAGGAATGAACCGAACAGGGAGTATAAGTACACAGGGTGAATGAGGGAACTAAACAGGCACAGGTGGAGAAAGATAAACTAATCAAGGACTAACAGGAACATGTGCAGACAGGACAGGATGTAATTGTAACACCAGTTTTAAGGGCTGTTTTATATAGCTAAGCTTAAAAAGCTTGGTGTACCCTGCAAAGTCTGGGCTCATGGTGTCACCAATATTTTACGACTCATACGACTCATAAACAATAAATCACTGTCTGGCCAACTAAGATTTCACTATGGAGATAATTGTTAGAAAAGAATAGATTAGAATAGAATAGCACCGTCAGTATGACTCATGTGATCAATATAAAAGTGATCAATAACTCGCTTTGTATTCCAACTAAGTCTTCTGAAGCCATACAATAGCTTTGTGTGATGAAATCTTAAAATCCACACTGGCTCTCAAACGAGTCTTCCCAATAAATCAGTAGATTGAGATGTTTGAATGATTTGTTAATGAATTGAGTACAACTCACTGACTGTTTTTTTTTAGTAATTAAGTGACTTACTGTAACTTTGAATTTTAAATTTGATTCACACAGAAAACTATGATTTGACTTGATGGAATTGGATAAAAATAGCATCTATTGGGTTCCAAGTTATACAGGTTTGGAATGACATGAGGGTGAATAAATGATGACAGAATTATCCTATCTGGGTGAATTGTTCCTTTAAATACGACATAGGAGCTAGCTCTGCTGATGTGCCTAAATAATTATTTATATGAATTTTTATACACACAGTAAGCTTCAACAATTATTATTTTGAGTTACAATGAATTAGGAATCGTTATGTGCTTCACAGTAGGTGCAAACCCTCGGGAGACCGCACGCTGCAAAATCAAAGATAAGACATGTCTTGTAATCGGCCGCCATAGCGTGTTGCAGCTGATACACCCGTCCCATGAGAATCTCGCGAGGGAGATGCATTTGATAGGTTGCATGATAAAAACAAACCAAAACAGCGCTACTTCCCAAGGTTCATCTCAAGTCCCACTGACTCGTGCTGCTTGGCAAGGCATGCTTTTAGCGGAGATGATTAGGAAGTTTGAAGTGACAGCCACCCGATCTATCTGCTCTTCAACTTTCCTATTTATATAGCCATTCATATTCATGAAGGATGAAGCGCCAGTGCATTTAACGTTATTGCAAAGATGAACTTCACCCTCGCTGGCAGCTGACGGAGAGAGATTACTCTGGCCGACTGACAGTCAAGTGGCAGGCTATGTGCTAAATCAGAGTACGGACAGCGTCCATGAAAGCGAGGCTCATCTACAGACTTGTAAAAACGCCTCTTCACTTCACTTTGGGCATTAAGTGGATTGTTTGCCAGATAATACATCTCGTACAGAAGTATACATCCGAGCGGGCCTGTTAAAGCAGCGGAGAGAGACGCGCCGCCCGATACCCCTTTAATGGGCTTTGCAGCTTGACGTGCACGGTGTACTGCGGTAAAACTTGCGATGATGGTAATGTTCTTACGTGTGTTAAGCTTGAGTGTGTGTGAGAAATGTACTCTTCACAAGCAAGAAGGCAGTTAACCTTTAAACAGATGGATAATTCCAAACAGCACTGTAAAATTAATAGACTCTAAACATTGCCGCTCAAAGCAGCCAGCCATGTCATCCCGAGCATTCATACATCATTCCAAGCAAGCATCTGTCTGTGACAGTTATGGGACGTGTGCTTTTGAGGAATAAAAATTGCTAACGGTGAAAATGTTTATGAATCTCAAGTACATGCCGGGCATACCTGAGTGCGAATGAGGCCATCACAGCACTGAGCGATGCTGCGTTCATGTCACGGGGAACACCGGGAAGAATTCTCAAAGTACAGCACATGGATGACTCTGTGGATGGGGAAGATGACGATTCCTTGGCCAGAAATGAAAAAAAGTAGCCTGATGTGGTCATACTCAATTCTAGTCAGAATATGAGTCTGAAACTGCTCCATTGGGCTGTGATTATGGGGCGTGTTTCAACCGAACCAGGAAAGACCTCAATTGGAGGTCAAATGTCAACAGAGCTCAACTGCACTGTGTTGCCAAGTACATGTTTTTTTTCCGCGGGTTGTTTTTTTATGTCCGCAGGTTGATGTGACTATTATGTGATATATAGACCTATGAGTGCGAATTTTAGCAGGCAATCTTGCCAAAATAACACATTTTACCCCCCAAACACCATTTTTTTTGTCCTGGAGAACCCCCCAAGAAGTTTTTTTTTAAGGGCTAGTAGTTGGTGGGTTTTGTTCTAAAAACTTGGCAACCCTGTCTGCGCGCACGCTGAAATAAACGATCTTAGCCGGTGTTGTAAAAAAATTAAAGAATATAATGATACACAGAGTACTTACCCAACATGATCATCATTTCTGAGAGAAATTGTGATGGTGAATGCATATACAAATATAATCCAAGCCCCTTTGATGACGTGCATGATTACGTTACTGTTGATCATCTGTCCATCATCGTCTAAAGCCCGCCCTGATGATTTCATTGGTCCGAACAGTTTCTGTTCGGAGATAAATACTCCTCTATGGATCGAGTCCAGACCGAACCGCCCGACCTAAAAATGTTGTGTGCGGGGCTAAGTTCGGCTGGCATCCAGGCCAGAAAAAAAGGTTCATATGCATACAAAAATACACTTATGTGACATGTTGCATTAGATCAGCTACAAATTTCAAATCAGGTGGCATCAGCAATTAAGGTTTGCAATTCGCTAGAAAGAGCCAGCTCATAAGCTCTTTCGCTCAGAAATCGGACTGCATTGGTTTCTCTGAATGTCTGTGATTCACTCAAAAGAACAGGTTTGAGGCACATTAATGGGACTTCTTTTAATGGACTGTTTTGAAAGTTTTCAATGTGCTATAATTCTTTAAAATAAATGCCACTCGGTTTAATATTTACTGATGCTTCTTTGTGCCTTTAATGAGAGAAAATCCTCTCAGCCATGCTCCAAAATTTAGTGCAAAACCTTCCCAGAGGAGTAAAGCTGTTATTGCAGCAAAGAGAAATTAATTCCCATGATTTTGAAACGAAACGTTCAACAAGCACTTACGGGTGTAGTCTTCAATTGTCCACATTCTTTTGGCCATATAATGTAGTTCAAATTAATAGGATACTGAAAAACATAGCTGGCGACATTGAACATCCACGGAGGGGAATTATCTTAGGCATCATAAACCTTTATGACCACACGAGCTGATGTGAGCTGCCTAAAGCATCACTTCTATCCCAGCTTGTCCAAGTAAATTCCACTCAGCACCACTAGCGTGACATTAGCCCGTTCCCTGTGAAGCTAACTACCGTTTAACAGATGGACTCCATACACTGCGTCAAACAAAACCCCGGGCCAATTTAGTAAGTTAAAGTAATCAATGAGCTCCGTTGGGCCAATATGCAGGATTTCCCCATCGGTTCGGCCTTGTCAACCCCACTGCGGTCAGAGCAGGACCCCCAGCTGCCCCAATAAGCCCCTCGGCCTGCCTAATCTTGTTATTACAGCTAAGATAAGGATTAACGCCTCTGCAGAGGAGGCAGCCGCCAATATGACCTCTGATATGCATAATGCATGGATGGACTGATGGATGAGGCCTGTGAAATACCTACAGAGCAGTACTGCTGCATATATTAGCACTGAGCTGGAAAACAGGAATAGTATCTTTGACCTTTGATCGATTGTGCATGGATGCAACTTGAAAGGTAATGTACTGTTCGTAAAAGCAGGACTCTGGTTTCTTGCAAAGACATGACTCAAGTACAATTGAGTTTGATTGTCGGTAATAGAATTATGGATCACTCATGATGGGTACCAATCGTGCACCGGAGTGGTTGTTTTTCTGCCTCCATTCTCACTGAGCTTCCACCAGGGGGTCATGCCATGTTAGCCCCTTCTGGTAGATATTGTAACTAAACCTGTCAGCAAATAAATAAATAAATAATTTCCCCATTCATTTACCCTTCATAATTTCCCATGTATTCTGATGATATATTTTGTATAACCTGTCAAATACATATGTCTGGTTCACTATCTTTGTGAGGACTCTCCATAGACGTAATGGTTTTTATACCGTACAAACCGTATCCCCTTACACTGCCCCTGCCCCTAAACCCACCCATCACAGGAAACATTCTGCATTTTTACTTTCTGAAAAAATTCATCCTTTATGATTTATAAGCATTTTGAAAAGTGGAGACCGCTGGCTGGTTCCCACAATGTAGGTAATCTGAGGTTTTACTATCCTTATGGGGACATTTGGTCCCCACAATGTAATATAAACAAGGACACACACACACACACACACACACACACAATACATCATTGCATTATCTCTGGATAACTTTCAAATTCGTCCGTGTTGTTTATATTATATGCACTTACGCGCCAATTACCCAATTACATCATTTAGCATGAGAATCCAACTCTTTAACTATGTAAATAAGTCAGAATGCATGAAATAGCATTAAATCCCGCCTTTAACATACATTTTTGGTGTTCTAAAAGTACCGATGTTTAGTCCAACATATATAGCTGATAAAGACTCGTCTGCATTTTACAGCAGTAGGTGGCAACAAGTGACATTATTTATGAATGAGTCATCAGATCTAGTGTTGTCAAAAGTTTAAAGTTTAACCGTAAACACCTCTGATTGGCCGTTGTGTTAACACGCTCATCAGATCCATTGCAGTTTTTCAAAATATTCCTTTTTCAAATTGCTTGAAAAACCACCTCATGCAAGCGTTTGTTTGTTTTTTTTGCAACGTATTGGAGTTTTTTTCTAGCCTGGATGCCAGCCGAATTCAGCCCGGCCCACACATTTTTTAGATTGGGCGGTTCAGTCTGGCCTCAATCCATAGAGGAGTAAATATCTCCGAACAGAAACTGTTCGGACCAATGAAATCATCAGGGCGGGCTTTAGACGATGATGGACGGATGATAAACAGTAACGTAATCATCACGTCATCAAAGGGGCTTGGATTATATTTGTTCGAATCCTAAATGGAGAGCTTGTTTGTATATGCATTCACCATCACAATTTCTCTCAGAAATGATGATCATGTTGGGTAAGTACTCTGTGTATCATTACATTCTTTAATTTTTTTACAACACCGGCTAAGATCGTTTATTTCAGCCTGATTCCAGCGCACATACAGACAGGGTTGCAAAATCTGCAAACTAGCCCTAAACAATAGCTTCTCAGGGGTTTCTCCGGGGGGGGGGGGGGGGGGGGAATGGTGTTTGGGGGGTAAAATGTGTGTTATTTTGGCAAGATTGCCGGCTAAAATTCACACTCATGGGTCTATCTTTCACATAATAGTCACTTCAACCCACGGAAGTAGAAAACAACCCGCGGGGAAAAAATACAGACTTGGCAACACACTGCAGTTGAGCTCTGTCTGTTGACATTCGACAATGTGTCGCTCCGTTGCTCTGATTGGTTGTAGGTCTATCCAATTGAGGTCTTTCCTGGTTCGGTTAAAACACGCCTCTTAATCACAGCCCAATGGAGCAGTTTCAGACTCATAGTCTGACTAGAATTGAGTATGACCACATCAGGCTACTTTTTTTCAATTTACAATTTTAATTAAGAGTAATGGAAACAGCTATTGAGTCATTCATTCAGTCAACTGTTTAATTCTGATTATTTACTATTTAGTTGGCAAAGCAAAATAACTCAAACTATAAATATTGTGTCAATAATGTTACTCAATATTAATTTCATAAAGTTTTTATTATATCATGTAAAATTAAATAATTGGCTTTCATATTGTTACTGCCCTAAACCCATAGCAAATCATTAAAATATTAAATGGAAAATACTGACTTTGAATAAAGTTTATCTTTTTTCTGCACATTATTATATCTAAGTAATTCTAGATATATTAAACATTTTGAATCCAATTGAAAGCACTTTTCACGAAATATCTTTGCAGCGCAGTTTAACATTTAACTTTGACTTAACCACAAGAACCCTCTTTTGAAAAGCCCTTATATCATAAATGTTTTACCAGTCATATTTCTTTTCAGAGAGCTCATAACAGTGTGAAATGGACGTTTGTTTATGCGTCCACATGGATGTTATGTCATAGCTCAGGACAGCTGCTAGAGAAGCACTTCAAACGGTGCTCATTTTTGTGACGGCTTCAGCCAATCAGCGCTCTCAGGACGTCATTTTCAGCTCAGGTGAGAGCAACCTGGCAGCACTGAGCAAAGACGGATGATTTCAAATCGCATACCGAACCAGTGCTGTTGAGATGATTGGGAATGCTAATGGAAATGGTAGACTATAGGTTATCATGCTTCCCATTACCCTAACTTTAGCATTTCTCATTTAAAGGGGCATTTTAAATAGCAGCATATATAAAAAACAATGTCAGTTTATTAAAAAAAGGAAGAAAGAAAGAAAAGAATCAGCTATGGATGACATTCAAAACTCTTCACTTGTCAGATGGTGAATTATGTTCCAAGCTGTGTTAGAAGAAGAAGCACACAGGTTTTTTTCTTTCTTTCAGGAGAAGCAGGAATAAGGAAGACCACTACAGCCTCTCTGGATACATTTCTTCCCCTCTCTGTCTCCCCTTGCCTCCCCCCCACCCCAGTGTCCCCTGTTCTCCGTGGACCACTGACAGCATGCCTGCACAGAAATGCGGAGTTACCTTCAAATTATGCAGGAGCGACTCGTGCTCGTCCGTGGGTTGGCTGCACGCCGCTCGACATGTGTCAGGGCCGCCACGTCTCCGCTGAGCTAATGATGCTACACCGGACAGCCCACTGTCCTTCTGAGTGTGCGTGTGTGTATGCGTGTGTGAGCCCAGACGTGACATCGTCAGTAGAGACCTTCCATCTGATTAAAACTAAACAAAACCAAACCAGAAAAAGCAGGTGGGGAAAAAAACACAGCGGAGACGCGTGTCAGGTTAAGCTGGCGGTGGGGTGGACATGCTCGCGTTGTTTGTAAAGGTGGGAAGGTGGATGGTGTGGAACACAGTTTTGAGTGTCTGACTTGCAACACAACAGGAAGAAACACACTGGACATCTTGTAAGGCAGGACATGTATAAACTTTTCTGGATTTTGTCCGAAGGGGGAAAAAAAGGCTGGACTGAATACAGGGGGCAAATTATTTTTAAGTCATGAAAACGAAATTGACATTTTGTTTAATGAAATATTGCTGTACTTATGATTTATTTGTGCAAATATTTTATTTTTATTTATTTGCCTTCGTAATCTAACTCTTACCCATTGGTTTAAGTTGTCATTTTTTTATAATTCTCACAAAACTTTCATATGGCCAGAAAATGTTGTTGTATGAATATCTGAGCAAAAAATATATCAAAAGAAAAACAGGGCATAGCATCTGCTTTCTCACACACACACACACACACACACACACACACACACACACACACACACACACACACACACACACACACACACACACACACACACACACACACACACACACACACACACACACACACGCACATTTGAGTAGTTCGCTTCACAGTCCTGTAGCCTACCTCTTCCTGGTTTTGATGTTTTATTCTGTAAAGTAAAATGTTGAATTATATGCTGATGAATGTTTGATGATCACGGTATAGCTTACATGAGAATAAGCAATGCTTCTATCGCTTGTTTCTTCTTTTTTCCTGTGTTTTGAACCAGAAATGCTGTACTCTTTTAATAAGATTCGTAATCATGCCCCCTATGGTATAACAGGGAAAATATGGATTGCAGAGAATTTCCTCAATGGCGGGAAAGCCTTGTGTTATACAGGTCCTTCTCAAAAAATTAGCATATGTGATAAAAGTTCATTATTTTCCATAATGTAATGATAAAAATTAAACTTTCATATATTTTAGATTCATTGCACACCAACTGAAATATTTCAGGTCTTTTATTGTTTTAATACTGATGATTTTGGCATACAGCTCATGAAAACCCAAAATTCCTATCTCAAAAAATTAGCATATCATGAAAAGGTTCTCTAAACGAGCTATTAACCTAATCATCTGAATCAACTAATTAACTCTAAACACCTGCAAAAGATTCCTGAGGCTTTTAAAAACTCCCAGCCTGGTTCATTACTCAAAACCACAATCATGGGTAAGACTGCCGACCTGACTGCTGTCCAGAAGGCCATCATTGACACCCTCAAGCGAGAGGGAAAGACACAGAAAGAAATTTCTGAACGAATAGGCTGTTCCCAGAGTGCTGTATCAAGGCACCTCAGTGGGAAGTCTGTGGGAAGGAAAAAGTGTGGCAAAAAACGCTGCACAACAAGAAGAGGTGACCGGACCCTGAGGAAGATTGTGGAGAAGGACCGATTCCAGACCTTGGGGGACCTGCGGAAGCAGTGGACTGAGTCTGGAGTAGAAACATCCAGAGCCACCGTGTACAGGCGTGTGCAGGAAATGGGCTACAGGTGCAGCATTCCCCAGGTCAAGCCACTTTGGGCTTCAGAGAAGCAGCACTGGACTGTTGCTCAGTGGTCCAAAGTACTTTTTTCGGATGAAAGCAAATTTTGCATGTCATTCGGAAATCAAGGTGCCAGAGTCTGGAGAAGGACTGGGACTGAGAAGGAAATGCCAAAATGCCTGAAGTCCAGTGTCAAGTACCCACAGTCAGTGATGGTCTGGGGTGCCATGTCAGCTGCTGGTGTTGGTCCACTGTGTTTTATCAAGGGCAGGGTCAATGCAGCGAGCTATCAGGAGATTTTGGAGCACTTCATGCTTCCATCTGCTGAAAAGCTTTATGGAGATGAAGATTCCGTTTTTCAGCACGACCTGGCACCTGCTCACAGTGCCAAAACCACTGCTAAATGGTTTACTGACCATGGTATTACTGTGCTCAATTGGCCTGCCGACTCTCCTGACCTGAACCCCATAGAGAATCTGTGGGATATTGTGAAGAGAAAGTTTAGAGACGTAAGACCCAACACTCTGGATGAGCTTAAGGCCGCTATCGAAGCATCCTGGGCCTCCAGAACACCTCAGCAGTGCCACAGGCTGATCGCCTCCATGCCACGCCGCATTGAAGCAGTCATTTCTGCAAAAGGATTCCTGACCAAGTATTGAGTGCATAACTGAACATAATTATTTGGAGGTTGACTTTTTTTGTATTAAAAACACTTTTCTTTTATTGGTCGGATGAAATGTACTAATATTTTGAGATGTATGCCAAAATCATCAGTATTAAAACAATAAAAGACCTGAAATATTTCAGTTGGTGTGCAATGAATCTAAAATATATGAAAGTTTAATTTTTATCATTACATTATGGAAAATAATGATCTTTTATCACATATGCTAATTTTTGGCGACCTACCTTTATATGACAAACAATTCCGTCAGTGGTGGGACAACGGCACTGTTCATGATAATGATCGGTGTGGGGCGAGTGCAGAGGTGTTTCTTCTGAAGTTCACTATCCTCTCCACTGTTTTGAGTGTTTTCAGCTCCAGGTTGTTATGACTGCACCAGACAGCCAGCTGCTCAACCTCTTGTCTGTATGCAGACTCGTCACCATTCTGGATAAGACCGATGACTGTGGTGTCGTCTGCAAACTTCAGGAGAGGACTCAACCCTGAGGAGTGCCCATGCTGATAGTGAGGGTCCTGGATATGAGTTTCCCCAGTCTCACTAGCTGCTGCCTATCTGTCAGAAAGCTGGTTTTCCACTGACAAATTGGGGTGGGCATGAAAAGCTGGGTCCTCTTGTCTGATGTGATATTAAACAGCAAACTGAACTCTAGAAATAAGATCCTAAGTTGACTATGCAACCTTATTAACCTTAACCTAACCTAAGTTACAGGCAACACTACATTAAAATGTTACCATAGTTACAGACAAGGTTGTTTAACAGCCTATAGTCCCAGACTAAAATGCATGTTTGAGCTGTTTTAACTGAAAGCAACTTACACTGACACATCTACAAATAAGTCAGTGCCATAGTTTTGTCTCAATATGCAGACCAGTAATGTTTTTTTTTAAGGCATGTTTATAAAAGTTTCTTAAATACCCTAATTTAACAATGGCCTAGTCCTTGCTTAGTCTAAGCCCTGTCTGTGAAACCAGGCCATTGAGTTAATACAAGTTAATACAAACCAACACATTCTCACCTGTAAAAGATTGTCCCATTTCTTGAAGGAAATTAAATCTTGGTGGTTTTTACTACCAGAGGCTGTTCAATATTGTGGCACCTTCGAAAACTCAAGTCAAGTCATCTTAATTTATATAACGCTTATTTCAGATTGTTTTTAAAGCAGCTTTACAGTGATGATAGAAAATGTATGCAACAAAGAATGGTTTGGCTGTACAGCTCTAGGAGAAAGTCATTATCAAGCATAAGTTTCTTTTTTCTTTTATTTTTTTTACTTAGGGGCTGTTTACTCGACACCATTTTCAACCAAAACAGAAAACTTTGAATGCATTCTGGCCGTTCATTTACACAATGGCCTGAGAATGCAAACTTTGAAATATGT
This sequence comes from Pseudorasbora parva, assembly GCF_024679245.1. Lineage (NCBI taxonomy): Eukaryota > Metazoa > Chordata > Actinopteri > Cypriniformes > Gobionidae > Pseudorasbora > Pseudorasbora parva. The sequence continues at coordinate 29,997,995 of NC_090190.1, read as the reverse complement.
TATTTTGAAAACGATACCGCCATCATCTCCATGTAAACTTCAAAAACGTAAGTTTGTGAAAACATGTTTAGTCTATAGGCATGCACTTTTGAATTCATATTTACGCAGGCGTGTACTTGTCTGGCATGCATAATACAGCATTTTTAGTCGTATCTGTGGATACGTGTGAGCAGAAATCATTTTCACAACGTTTTCATTTGTACAGAGGGAAAAAAAACGTAGGCCTTCGCAGGGGAAAGTCCAGTTGACACGGTCTCTGCTGACACTTCAGGGCTAGATTGTGGTAATGTCCAGGTGCAGGTCCTTCATCTGATCTGGATGTGGCCCGGATCTGGCTGACTACGGTAAACCTCTGGATAAACAGAGAGACTAATATTAGTGTAGATGCCATTCTTCTTATGATGTAATTAATAAACCAGGTGTTATGGGAACTGTTCCCAGTTCTGGCTGACCTAATTTCAGAGGTGGACTGTAACTAAGTACATTTACTTGAGTACTGTACTTAAGTACACTTTTTGAGTATCTGTACTTTACTTGAGTGTTATTTTTTCTGGACTTTTACTTTACTACATTTGAAAGACAAATATCGTACTTTTTACTTAGCAGCTCTGAAAGTCAGTGGATGATTTTTTTCCTTCTTTAAACATTGTTGTTGTTGTTGTTGCAGACAGTCTATCAGGAATCACTCTTATAGGGTCATATACATTTTACCAACTTTTTTTTTACACTGATCAGTTCATAGCAAAATAGAAGAAGAAGGTTCTTAGGCTTCAGTTTTTAAAAAAAATCAAGATTAGTTGAGTTGGCATACACTTGATGCATGTCTTATAAAATATTAAAAATACATAAACGTCTGGGAGAAAGAGAAGAGTCAAATTGGGAGAATATCAGAGTGTATCAGTGTTTTGGATCCGTGCATTCGGCCATAAAGTGACAGCAGCTTTGCAAAGGGCTTTGTAACTTTTATAGAAGTATTTAAATGAGTTTAAGTTAGTCGTATGGTAGTATGTCGGATGGAGCATCATTGACTGGCTTAAACAAAATAAGTTTTGCTGTGCATATACACGGTTTTTCGAGTGCATATGATACGCACTTTGTGGCGTATTATGCGTACGAAGCCCCCGCCTCACCACCATATTCCTACCCAAGAGCGTGTCATATGCACGCCATAAAGTACGTATCATATGCACGCGAAAAACTGCGTAGCATTTGCACGCCAAAACTCATTTTGGCGTATCCATTCCACAAGATTTCACACTCATACTACTGATACACATTACCATGTGATCGTGTTGTGTCTTTCCACAAAATGCAAAAAAAAAAAAACTATTTTTGTTTTCGCGCTCCCTTTTTTCTGGCTGCTCTCTTGAAGGCCCAAGTGTTTGTTGTACCACGGCGTTGGACTATTTTCTTTAATCTTCTATAAGCGTCAAGGATCTGGAAAATAGAAAGTCAATCGTTTCTGCTGCAACATCTTCTTCTAAGTTATCTGAGATGCTGAAGAAAAATATCTTTAGTGGTAAAAGTGATAGTTCACCAAGTATTACAAACAATTGAAGTCCCTGCAAGCGTTAAATGCTGATATTACCTTCCCATATTGAAAATGTATTAGAGATATTTTTTGTAGAGTTACTTTTACTAAATCAAAGATACAAACATGACAAGTCATTTGATAAATAGTAATACCCATCTGTCATTTAAGTCTTTCAGTTGTTGTTGATGAATACTGCGTAGTAAAGTAAAGTAAAGAGAAGAAACTCTTTACACTGGCTGTACCTGTACAGCGTGAAGATAAACAAATGTATTCAGCCAGTCTAAAGCCTTTGAGAGGAAACTCAGCTGAATCTGAAAGAACAATCACAGAAATGCAACAACAAAGTCAGTTACTTTCTCTCAGCTGCTCGGGCCGTCAGGGAGTAAGAACACACATTTTTCACCAACGAATAATGGCACGGAAGCATATTTGTGCTCATTAATTCACACAGATCTTTCTCGTTCCCTGCCTTCTTTTTCTCACTCTCACTCGCTGACTTTTCCCTGCATCAATTTAATCTGAAATTGCATACAAATCCCACAGCAACATTTGCAGAAGCTTGTCTCACAAAGCAGTCTAGCAAAGATTCAAAATTCAATCATTCACTGTTGAGTGAATGGCAACAAATCACTTCCAGGTGCATACAGACATCTTAATAGAGGGTCAGAAATTGTAAGAACTTTTAAATCTTTTAAATACAAACGCTGTAACAGGATAACAACAGTCCTCAGGATGATACATTCACTATGAGAAAGCCGATTTAAAGTCTTAATTGTGGTATTTTCTCTATTATTTTTCATTCATTCAAATATGAGGGGGAAAAAAACATGACAAACTCCATTATATAGAATGGGTCATTATAAAAATATTATAATATAATTTAATATTAATCATTTCAATACAATTAAATACAATTTTCTAAGGCGAGTCAATGTTCTTTTAACATTAAATTAAAAATTTTCACACAAACATTAAACAATGTAACACAATTGAGATTCGATTTTAATATGAACATTATTATTATTATTATTATTTTGAAACATTGTTGGTTTATAGGGTTAGTTCACCCAAAAAGGAAATTTCTTTCATTAATGACTCACCCTAAAGTCGTTCCACACCCGTAAGACCTCTGTTCATCCTCGGAACACAGTTTAAGATATTTTAGATAAAGTCTGAGGCCTTTCTGTCCTTTGAATGTAAGTGTATGTCCACTTGCTGTCCACGTCTAGCCTGACAAGCCAGACCCACATCAAGATGTTTGGTCTGGAAACTCACCATTGACGGCTCAATCCGAGGGGCGGGATAAACGGTTGTCTTTCAAACTCCCTTTGCACGCGATAGGATAGCGCTACAACCAACCAGAGCAACGAAGGTGAAACAGAGCTTGTTGATAGATTAAACATTCGCCGTATCCGGTCGGCTAAACTCCAAAAACATCTTCCTTTTTTAAGAATGACTTCAGTGCCGTTCTTTGTTCTTTTCTCAGAGAAAAGCTTAACTCCAAGTCTTCCAGAATCGCGGTCAAACCTGATTCGAAAGACCGCCGCCGTTCGCCAGTTTCTGTGTTTACTAGAAGCACGCAAACGCAACTCGGCCATCGCCATTATGGCCCCGCCCGCCGACTCTATACACGATGTGATTGGTCCGGCAAGAGTTAGGGGAATACAGCTCAGAAGTGTATTGAGAGTTGCTAGACGACACTTGCGGGCAGATTAAATTTGCTGCCGCTAGGGTGTGTCTAGATTTCTAGGCTAGTCCACGTCCAGAAGGTAATGAAAACATCATCAAAGTAGTCCATATGTGACATCAGTTGGTTAGTTAGACTCTTTAAAAGCGTTGACAATACATTTTGGTCCAAAAATAAAATAAAAATATGACTTTATTCAGCATTGTCTTCTCTTCCGCGTTTGTTTTCAAACCTCAAATAAAGAATCAAACGGTTGCGAATCAGCAGATTGATTCGTGATTCATATCGCCAATGTCACGTGATTTCAGCAGTTTGCCAGTTTGACACGCGATCCGAATCTTGAATCATGACCGTTTGATTCTTTATTTGAGGAATGCGGAAGAGAAGACAATGCTGAATAAAATCTTATTTTTTGTTATTTTTGGACCAAAATGTATTGTGAATGCTTTTAAAGAGTCTAACTAACCAACTGATGTCACATATGGACTACTTTGATGATGTTTTTATTACCTTCTGGACGTGGACAGCACGTGGGCATTCACTTACATTCAAAGGACAGAAAGGCCTCGGACTAAATCTAAAATATCTTAAACTGTGTTCCGAGGATGATCAGAGGTCTTACGGGTGTGAAATGACATTAGGGTGAGTCATTAATGAAAGAAATTTCATTTTTGGGTGAACTAACCCTTTAAGTGACATATGACCCACATATGAGTAAGCAGGAAAAAAAGCACATAGGTTACGATATTCTCAAATCAGTTTTAGGTCTCATTCATTTGTGGAAATAAATCTGTCATGAATCGGATGCGTGCATTTGCGTCTACCATGCAAGCGTACAGAGCAGATATTTCCATCAATGTGTTCATTCTAAAAGCGACGGAGGAGAATGACGCCAACTCAGGTGGACGCCAACCATGATCACATGACTTTTCAGTGCCGCAGTGGAGCCAATGTTTTGCTGACCTTTAAAGATGGTGCGGAAAGCAAAAAGCTTGTATTACCATTTCATCTGCGTCCATTGCAAATAGTGCCTGAGCTTTTCCGGTTCAGTACGTCTATCTTGGGTTGTTTCACCAAGTGTATATTGTAAATGCAGATATCGGATATGGGTCACTTTTAAAAGAAGATATAAGCTGGCCATCAAAAAAATATAGTTAAGAAATCAGAACTGGGCATTAAGACCTGCAGTGTAAATGCGGCCTTAATCTGAATGTCTCTTCTCAGATATCCAGCGGCTTATCTACAGTTTGCCTGCGTAGAAAGCATGTGCCTGACTAAGCTGGAGTTGTTCTTCTTCCCATCATACCCAACTTGACGTATCCTTTGCAACACTGGACTTGATTCTCTTAAACTCTACATAATGAAGCCAGAGAACTTGTGGGCGGGTTACGGCGCCACTCCCCGCCGCTTTGCATTCGAGTGCAACACAGCGGCTGAGCGGATTGGGCTGAGATGTAGCGGGTCGTCTCTGCTCGGCGTGAGTGATGAGCAGTAGAATAGACAGGCTGTCACAGCACACCTGTAGGCCTGGCAGTCGAGTCCATCACCGAGCTGAGCCTTCACAGAGATTAAAAACACTGCATCCATTAGGCCCCGTGTCAGCCGTCATTATTCTATAAAGAAGCGATTTTGTCACATCTCCATTCTTCAGGCCGCTATCCGCACGCAGATGAATAAGCGGGACGTTCCATCTCCAAACACGGCTCACTTTTGACAGGAACACAACCATTTGTGACGCCGCCTCCCCAACACTTCACACATCCGTTGGGACGGAAGCATCAAATAAGTCTTAATGCAATGATCCCGCAGTCCATCACCTGATGGGACTCAAAGTTTTCCAGCCATATTTATTCTCAGAAATGTACGTTTCGTCCTAGAGCTGTCAATCAAACAGGCTCACAATTTATTCTGCCGTGTGCATTTATCTGACAGCCCTTTGTTTTCTACAGTGTTCAACTGTGATTCAATTTTACACATTCTGCCTTGTAGTTTGACAGCTGTCGTTTGACAGGAACACAGGCCTCATTGCGGACAGCTTAAGAATAACAAATTCAGTCTGGAAGTAGTCAGCTCACAGGGCGTCAAATGAGTTTTTAAAGGCTTAAAACATTTAAAATTGATTGAGGAACGCTTTAAGGTGTCACTGTTGGTGCATTTCAAACCGCATGTGTTTTTAAAGTTGTGTATTTGACTCAAGGAAGCCAGGCTTTGGGGTGATGAACGCGATAATGACAATTCTGTCATTATTTATTCGCTCTCATGCTGTCTGTTTTATGTTTCATCTGTGGAACACAAAAGAAGCCGTTTAGCATAAGGGGTTATAAAATGAATGGTGACAGTGACCGAAAATGACAAAAAGCTAAAAACATTTTGCTAAACATCAATTCATATGGATTTTGGAATGACATGGTTAGTAAATGATGATTTTTTTTTAAGATATAATGAATGTTTTGGGGCAAACAAACTGTCCATTTGGATGGATGGTAAAAGTTTTCTTTTTCCATTTTAATATTCAAAAATACTGTCATTCACATATCCCAATGTGTCATTTTCCAGATTTCATTACTTTCAATCTTATTCCTCTCAGGAGAAAGTGTGCAATTTTGATAGGGCACGTTTGAATTACGTCTCTCACCACTTTGCCTTTTGAAAATGACAAATTGTAACCAGTTAAAATTCATCATAGTCCCACTATCAATGAATTCTTTTGTGTGGCATTATATTTATGCTTCACCGTCTGGCTGTGAGATTGAGCAGCAAAGAAACAGACTGAGATTCTTTTTTTCCTATTTGCTTGAAGTGAAATGAAACATGAGACACAAAGTTAAGCTGATGAATTCATAGTGATGAGTTGCATCCGTAATGACACTGATGTTTGACATGGCCAAAGACTTTCAAAAATCTTGATTCCTCCAACCCTCCATCCCGTCTTGATATGAAACATCTTAGTATATATATACTGGTGACAGTCCACATGGAGATCTGTTTTAACCTCTAAACTACACTGATCAGGCATAACATTATGAGCACCTTCCTATTAATGTGTTGGTCACCCTTCTGCTGCCAAAACAGCCCTGACCCATCGAGGCATGCACTCCACTAGACCCCTGAAGGCGTGCTGTGGTATCTGGCACCAAGATGTTAGCAGCAGATCCTTTAAGTCCTGTAAGTTGTGAGGCGGGGCCTCCATGGATCAGACTTGTTTGTTCAACACATCCCAAAGATGCTCGATTGGTTTGAGATCTGGGGAATTTGGAGGCCAAGTCAACACTTCAAACTTCTTGTTGTGCTCCTCAAATTTTTGCTCATGTGCTTTTGGTGGTGGACAGGGGTCAGTATGGACACCCTGACTGGTCTGCGGCTATGCAGCCCCATATAAAATAAACTATGGTGCACTGTGTATTCTGACACCTTTCTATCAGAACCAGGATTAACTTTTTTGAGCAATTTGAGATACAATAGCTCATCTGTTTGATCTTACCACATGGGCCAGCCTTCGCTCGCCACGTGCATCAATGAGCCTTGGCCAACCATGAACAATTTGGCCCTTGTCAAACTCGCTCAAATCCTTGCACTTGCCCAACTTTAAGGACATTTTTTTCACTGGCTGCCATATATCCCACCAACAGGCGCCGTGATGAAGAGATAATTAGTGTTATTCACTTCATCTGTCATAATGTTATGCCTGATTGGTGTATATATTTCATTAAATATCAATGGAATCACAAAATTATGGGACTTAAGAATTTAACTCCAAATGCATTTTTTTTACAAACAGAACTGTATTGCTATTATGATTAATGTTCATAGAAAGTACTTGCCAGCGACATGTATAGACAAACCCTTTACTACTAAAATTTTTTTTTTTTTTTTGCCACTTCTTACACACAAAGTTGCAGGGCATTCAAAACCCCAGTGTTTACGTTCTGCCTTCAGCATCGTCTCACCGTTGTTTGCACTTGCATTTAACTTGAGCTTTAAGGCACAAATGTAAGCGGTGAAACCTTTTGTTTCATGTGAAATCTGCGCAAAGGCAGCAAGTCAAATCTTTGAGAGACCTGGCAAGGCCCCTTTATCTTCATGCGCGTCGGGACCCCAGATGTGAAAGGAAATGGAAGGCTTAATTTTATAATACACTTAAATCTGCTCCATACTCAGAAGGTTTGATTTCAATAACAATAATGCTTTCAGACTATTATATTGAGGATATTCCAACATGTGGAAAAGTTACGCCAAAACCATGACTTGAATAAATTAATAGTTTTAAATCTACCCCAGAACTTGCACAAAGCCTAAACCTGTTTCCTTAATGTGTAAAAATAATTCTCTGGATGACAAATTTGACTATTTATGCAAAAGTAGTTGGATACTTTAGGATTTATATGGCTTAATATTTCTGATAGTTTGCATAGATACGCTGCCTTCCGAATGAAAATGAAAAAGAATTACAGTAATTGAGGAAAGCAAAACTAGCAGATGGAAGCTCAGAATATTCAGTATGGGACCACTGGGAAATCAAAACATGCCAATTTGAGTGAGAGGATACTCTCAAATAGGGCAACTAACAAGGGGTTTGATACTGCAACTCCCCAAAGCGGCTTCAAATGGAGATTGAGATTATTGTGCAAACACGGCATATTTCAGTCCTTTCCCCTTCTTGTTTCGCTTCCCCTCAAGCCCCCTGTGTCCACACGTATAATCACTCAGTAATTGAGCTGAAAAGAGTAAATCTTTGATTCCCACTAGAAACTGGGCATTTTTTTCTAAGTCTGAAAACCCTGTGAAATGCTTGGAGTGTGCTTGGGTGAACAGGAGAGAGGGGGAAAAAAATGCAAATCTCCTTAAACTGCGTCTATCTGCCGATGTTTCACTCTGCTCTGCAGGTACTCACAATGTCGCAGTTGTCATGATTGCTGTAATTTACATAGAATACGTACAGGGACTGCACTAAGATCCTTTGGAAAAAAAGAGGAAGAGCTGGATCAATGCTACAGAATCGGTACTGAGAAGCCAGATATACAGGCTTTACGGAAGAGCGTTAAATCCACAAGTTCTTTGCCCGTTTTGGCTCCAGCGAGAGTTTTTCCTGTTTACTGGCAGGTTTTGTGTCTGCAAACATCTCTCATTTACATACAGCGCAGAAAAGGTGCTGCATTCAAAGATAACAAAAGCAAACACGGACAATGAACTTCCGAATATTTCAACTTTCAAGCCAAGCTAAAATAAAGCCCACAACTTGGCCTTAATTTCAAGTTAATTGCTGATGTAGGAAAAGAGAGAAAACACATGAATGACCAAATGGAGAACAACATTAATCAAGAAATGCTTCAGTTTTTATTTTACAATTAAGGGACAAAAACATTTTTTTTTCTTTTTTAATTAAGGGAATTGATGGGACACAATGGCATGATAAAACATTGAAATGTACTGTATTTCATGTTTTGCATTGCTTGGTTCCCTCTCATACGCCATGCATCAACAGCGATGCAACTCCTTCAGTCAATTCATATTTACCACATCAGAGAACTTAGTTCAACTAAAGGATGAATCGTGGTTCTACAGCACATATACTGCATATACATCTCTGTACATATTATTTCCTTTTTGTTTACTATATATAAAATGACAATATAAAAGAATGCACACCATACAAACAATGTTGAGCTGCGGCAATTGGCAAGATATGATGATGGAAATTTACACATCTTCGCTGATCATTTAAATATATGTGCTGTATATAAGATTTCAAATAAGTCTTTACAGGTTGAAACCCAAGCGAAACCATAGAAAGAGAAATAGTGGTACCAAAGCATACGTTTCAAATTGCTACAGTATAAAATGATACTTAACAACAAAAAACAAACAAACAAAGATTATTAAAAACAAAGAAATGCCTTTGAAAAAACCAAAGTGTATACTCATAGGCAGCCTGTCAAAATCTTCAATATCCTTCAAGGTTTAGAAGACTCAACAAAATCTACAATTCATTGTTTTCACTTCAAAGGGTTGCAGTTTGATTTATGTCAAGCCAATATCAGAAAATCTGAGCTCAAATTAACAAAATAGCTCATTTTATAGTCAGTCTCATTTTATACATATTCTCATAACATTCAACACTACAGAGTGCTTTAATGAAGTCAGTCTTTTTTGATGTATAGTATGTGTACAACGCAACTCATTCTATTCAGAAGTTCTTTTGCCATTTTGTTTTAGACCATGCCCATGGATACCATGTTTGTTTCATTCCCAATTCAACAGAGTACAAATTGTAAATTCTGTTTGAATATGAAGTCAATCAGAGAAAAAAAAATACAAGAAAAAAAAAAACATGCACATAACCGACACATATCAGATAAATACAGTACAAAGCAAGAGATTGAAATCAAGAGACTGAAAAACGAGAGGGAAAAAAAACAAAAACTAAACAGATCATGGTCCAATCAGGCAGTTTCACGACAGAAGTTGGACTGATTTTGAAGGCTCAGTTCAGGCGCAGTGCAGTACAGTGATGTAGTGCAATGATTCTCAATCCAGTCACTTCACTGCCACCAGCCTGCTTTCCTTAGGCTTTTTCTAACTTTTCCAGCTCAGTAACAAAGATCAGATGGTCCTCCGGTGACTTTCCGTGCGTTTTGCTGAGGTGCAGTTTCACTGCGTGCTTGCTGACAAAAGTCCTATTGCACAGTTTGCACTGAAATATGGAATTAGAGTCCTCCTCAGTCAAGCCAAGGGCACTGAAAGTCTTATCTGTGATCATTTTCGTGACTGCTTGCTGGTCTCTTATGAGGTCTATTGATAACTTTGAAAGGTCTTTCAAGCTAAAGCCCAAGTGGGACTCTAAGTGGTTAATGTATGTGGAGGGAGTTCTGAACTGGGAGGCACAATCACTACACAGGAACAGTGGCTGGCCCGAGTCTATGTTCTTCAGAAACTTGGTTCCACCTGTCCGCCTGAGTTGGTACTTGACGTTTGCCAACCAGTGGGAGATGGTGGTCATGGAGAGACCTGTAAACTTACAAATATGTACACGCTCCTGAGGACCTAGGTCTGTAATGATGAACTTTCCGTCAGGGGTTTCGCGAAGGCTGGACGCAAACTGAGCCTGAAGAATCAACAGATGCTGAGGGTTCCAGTTTGATTGCCTGCCTTTCCTTTTCTGAATGGGTGAAAGATCCTCCAGCCCATCCTCAAAAGCACAGCCATCTGCATCAGACTTTTCAGATATAGAGGAAGGGGTTGACGACTTTGGCGTCAGGCGACCTGTGAGGTTTTTCACCATATCAGAGATGTCCATTAGAGCATTCTCCCGAAGAGGAGATGAGACCGATTCAGTCAACGCTGACAAGATGGGTCGGGTGCTGTTCGTGATATTACTGTTGCTGATAACAGTGGAAGAACAATTGTTTATGGGCCCATTGCCACTTTTGGATTTTGTCAAGTCCATGGGCTGATCATCGTCATTGTCGTAATATCTGTTGATGGACTCAACTTGCTTGACCTGAGCTGGATTGTACATGGGCTTTTCCATCATGTTGTTGCTGATCTTGTACAGCATTGCTAATGGGTCCAGGAGTGGACTGACTGTTTTGGAAGCCTTACCCAAATGAGTGTTCATGATAGACTGCAATGCACTGAGAGGGTTGACTAAAGGCTGTTCTGGTGAGTGGTCAGTAATGATTCCTAAATTATCACAACCATTGCTGACTTGTGTTTTGAGGACATCTGTTCCGTTCTTTATAGGAGTATCTGCATGGCTTTCCTTGTATTCTCCATCCCGAACCGAAATGTGGTCTAGGTCTTTATCTACCATTCCATTCTTTGTTGGCTTGCTAAGATCACCTGGTCTTGGTAGCTCCTTTCGGTCTTTGAGGACAGGAGAGGGTAATTCAGAAGTTTGATGTTTGGAAACACGTTCAGTTGATTTTTCATCCCGGTCTTTCTTTGAAGGGATTTTTCCTGTTACTTTCTCCACTAACTCTTCCATTGCTAGGACATTGCTTTTATGGTTTGGCGGTGGCGATGGGCTGCTTGGAGAATGGATCAGAGTGCTGGAGTCAGAGGTCAAAGATTTCAAGCTGCTGGCATTGAATGTTGGCTGAATCTGGACACTCTGTACAGCAGGTATACATGATTTCACAGATCCTTGGAGCTGGTAAGCAGCATGAATGCTGGGATATCCACCCCAAGTCGGCGTACCGGTCTGAGCCTTACTGATTGCACTGGAGACTGTATTTTCTAATGACTTGAGAATATCTAGTCCCCCTTTAGGAGACTCTTCAAGATCTTCTTCTCTTAGATATTTGTAATGGCTGTTTTTTTCCGATTTTTCCACCTTCTCAACAGGATCCTCTTTCTCTTGCTTGATTTTTTTTTCTTCGGGTTCCTCCAATTTTTCCTCTTCCAGCTCCTTTCTTTCATCCATGGTGGATGGGTGTATTGGTGAATCAGGCTGGGACTTGATAGTGGGAGCTGGTAGACGTGTTGTTGTGGGTGGAAGAGGAATGGATTGGATTTTCTCTTCCACCACAGGGTCAAACACCAATTGCTTTCCCTTTTTAGAGGCAGAATTTGTGACTTTGAGAAAATGTCCAGTCACCATCATATGGGCCGTCAACTGCTGCAAAGTGTCATGGGAACTCCCACACTCCATACACTTAAGAATTTGAGCTTTTCGGGCCTCAAACTGCCAGGTATAACTTGCCCCGTTTTGGTAGCCATAACGGTTATTAGCTGTGACATATGGGTTGGAAATCTTCTGATCTTTGGTGGGCGCAGTCTCTGCCAATGGAATGCCAGGGGTGCTGGAAATTGACTCAGGTGAGCAAGGAGACATCAGGTCTTGGAACGCTCGCTTTTTGGTGGAGGGCACCAGCTTTGAGGCAAGAGCTGGCATTGGTTCTTTGAGAGGCACTTTCTGGTAGTGTTTAGTTTTGATCATGTGGACACTCAAGTCCTGTAGGGATTCAAATGAATGGCCACAATACATGCATTTCAGGACTTTCTGAGCATCTTCTTTGCCCTCCATCTCCATTAAGGATCGCTTCCGTGGTTTGGACCATTTCTTGCCCCGGTCCTCCTCCTTGTCCTTGTTATCATCACGGTAATGGCCTGTTTCATTCATGTGCACCGTGAGACCTACAAGTGTGTCATAGGCTGCACTACAGTCCTTGCATCTGAACTTGCTGGCACCTGTAAACACAGGCCCATACAGCTTATTGTTTTGCCGATACAGCTGCACTGTGCTGAAGAGACTTGGTTCAGGCATGAGGTGGTAGGGCGTATGCTGTAAGGTTTTAGCAAGTGCTGCTTGGTGCCAGTCATATGCAACACCCCCACTGTTAGCACCATTGATGTTTCCATTGTTGGCACTGTTTAATGCGGTGGCTTTTGTAGAATTGCTGCTTGGCGTCACATTTGTCTTTGTGTTAGCACTAGCATTGCTGCTGCTGCTAGCTCCGCTGCTTGTAATATTACTTGCATGGCTGTTCACAACGCTGTTGTTCCCCTTGTGGCTGCTTGGAGTACTGTTAGTGCTACTAGCACTAACCTGCTTGCTTTTCATAATGTCCTTTGTGATACTTGACCAGGAAGCATCTGAGATCAGGTTTGCATAGACTGCTTTCATCTGCGCCAGGCTGTCCTGCAATGATAGTCCGGCATCTGTCTCCATGTCTTCAACCTCATCTTTATCCTGGCCCTCTTTGGAGGAGGTGCTTTTGAAGTCAGCCAGGTGATCGCTGGTGTCGCTGAGGGGCGAGCCGTATCCGGCGTCTGGGTTTGTGCCATTGCTGAGTGGAGAATTCTGGTAGCTCAGCTGTTCACGCCCATCGTCTTCTTCATTGCACAGGTACTCTGCGTCCTGACCGTCTAAGGAGAGCCCGTCGTCCTGCAGGTGCTCCTCATCTATCTTAGCTGCCTTAAGCTCGTCCTCCGGCACATAGGCTGAGAAAACAAAACAGAGGGAAAAAAAAAAAAGAGATGATGAGACAAGACCCCCCAAAATGTGCATCTTTAACATGATTGTTGAATAAGTAAATTCACTTTGCTAAAAAAAGAGTTCAAAACAAAACAGGTGTGGGAAAATGTATCATTGCATGTGCGTGTGTGTGTATGCCTACATAATGATCCTAAAGAGATTTTTTGTCAATAGTCCTGGCAGAGGACGCAGGTTTGCAATTATAAAGTGGCAAACATCCATATCTTGACTATGATAGATAGCCCCCTTCACTGCTGAGACTAACAAAGCTATCCTGTGTAACAGCTCAGCAAGGGTAAAGAGGGCAGATGAGAGTCCTCTAAAGGAAAAAAAAGGTATCCAGGCAAAATTTTTATTTTTTAAAATAGATGAAAATAAACAAACTCAAAAGAAACATGGTAAATGTTAAATTAACATTAAAAACTGTATACTATTAGGGATATTAGCAAAGATATTTCAAAATGTAAAAAATATGCATTCATTTATATCCAATACTACAAAGTTAGCCCCATTCCCCACCCCTTTGTTTACATAAAAGTCATTCTTAAATATTAACACCATATCGACTACTCTTTCTTGTCCTCCTTTTCCCTGTAGTTAGAGGGCACAGACTGTGCGTGACATTGATCCAGTTCTCTCATGCACTAGCCAAGCTAGACTCCTCTGAGTGTGAGATTGCGTCTGAGTTATTGCCAGGGATGCAGCACGGGGTGCAGCTTGCCTCAATGCAGTTGGCAGAGGCGATGGAAGTTCTCGCAGCGAGTCATGCTAAAATGCAAGTGGAAATGGCATGTCATGTTGTCATGGTCCATGCTGTACTAACTCTCAGGGAGTCAAGAGTGTGTGCAGCCACAGGGGGAAAAGAGAGAGTGAGATAAAAGACAAGAGGATACATAACCACCTTTTGTGTGCCTTCCTTCTAGTGATAGATATTATATTTCAGCATTGACCGATAACCATGTCAGCTTGGGTGATTAGCAGAATAAGTTTGTGTCAGTTACAAATTTGTCAAGATTTTTTGTTTGCAAATGTGAAATATTAAAGTGTTACATTTGACCAATTTTGAGGCAAATGTATGTTTGAGGTAAAGAAGCAACAACCCCCATGCAGGGATAAAATGTGCAATAGAGATAGAGCCCATACAAAAATGAAAAATGGGAAGAAAAAAATCATCACCTACTTTCCATCATGTAACTCCAAAGCTATGATTTTGTTGCAGAATGCAAAAGATGATTTTAGAGTCACATAGGTTTGAAACAACGGTTGGGTAAATGAAGAAAGAATATAATTTTTTTTAGGTGAACTATTCATTTAAAAAAGTAAAGTGTCATTTTGGATTTAATGTTTAAATTGATTTATATGCATTTCTGTACTATATCGGCCACTCTGGTTTCTAAACATTGGCATCAATATCTTCCTCAGTCGATAATTTGACCAAAAAGCCCCAAGAGATTAATAAGAACCAGTTAATGCATTGATTTTTAAAGAAAACGGCAACGGGCCATGAGTGCGTCTTTCAAAAATACACATTCATGCTTATTTGTGAAAACGCGGCTCTTTTTTGCTCTGCGTATTACTGCTAAGTGCACATTTATTTCTCAAGGTAAAAAGAGGATACTGAAAAATGTTGCCTACGCCACACACTAGAAAATGCTTATTTTCCTCAGCTAAATGTGCGGTAATAAGATGTACTGTCAGATGTATTACATGTGGGGAAAGGAACAGAACAATAATGTTCACAAATGTAAGGTTTCATGTTTCAGCCACAAAAAGCTCCTTCACTCTATTGTGTGCCGACAGAGCTATGACAGAAAAAAAACGGAGTGATAGCCCACTGTCGGCACCCACAGCTGCAAGACAAAAAGAGGGAGAGAGAGGGAGAGCGAGAGAGAATGTTACTCGTTTAATTCGCTTAATGAAAAGAGAATAAAGGTCCATGAGACCAAGTGCTTAATGAGGAGCGGTAGGATTAAATTCCTGTTTCATCAGCTGGTTTCGATCTGCAGTGGGAGATAAACAAAATGAGCTCTCCGTCATCGAAACACATCAAAGTACCTCTTTCGAGTGTGCTTGTGTGTGTGTGTGTGTGTGTGTGTGTGCATGTGAGCGTGTGCATGCATCTTCACAGCATGTCCAGCTATAAAAAAAAGCCTCCCGTTCGCTTTGTGAGAGCGGTATTGTTACTATCAGCCATTTTGAACACAACACGAGAAGAAAAGCCACAACAACCGCCTGAACAACTGTGAAGGCAATGAGAAGAGACAGAGCAGGAAAAGAGGGGAGCAGTAGAGGAGATGGGAGTAAAGAGAAGAAAAAGAGACAGGCAGCTCTTGAAGAGTTGTTCCTTTATCTCAGCGAGCCACCAGGAGATGTCTGTCCGAGATGCCAAGATCCGTCTCGGTGGTTGAAGCAGATGTGCTGTCAGCTTCAAACGGCGTGCAGCTGAGCACACGTAATCAGAACGGACTCCGTACCTGATGTTTGTAAGGTGCCATTTACAGCTGCGTGGAGGAAGCTGTAGGGGCGTGAACAGCTGGGAGAGCGGTATATGTGGCGTTCCCGTTACTGGGATATTCTTAAAGGACGCCTTCTGATCCGGAGGAATCACTGATTCCACCTCAAGCTCTCAGATGGATTTCAATCCGTCAATTCCTCTGAGAAATCAAGTAGGCGGCGTAAAGCGAAAAGGATTTGGTGAAATAAACATTACGAACTGTCAAATAAATCACTTATCCAAATATCGCTTTAAAAGAAATGTTCCCGCCGCAACACGGTTCAGTGGATTGAAGCCCTGATAATTCCCTCAAGTCACTGCAGCATTTAAGACAGCTTATCACGTTAAAACAAAGAGAGAAGTTTTTCATCTTTGCTGTAATTACAGAGAGAGTGATAGAGGGGCCGAGAGAGAGAGAAAAGTGAGATGGGGGGGGGGGGGGGGGGGGGCAGAAAGCCAGAACGAGAGGGCTTTTTTCGCAAAGAGATGGGCAGAACCTGACACTAAATCGAGCGCGTCTTCTCAGCCCCTGACACCGCGTGGCATCTGACAGGCATGCGCATTGGCATGTCACTGTCCTCGCATCAAGCCGTCAAACACGACTTGGCAATTTTTTGCCATCTGCGTCAAAAAAGGGACCCGCCAGACGACGGCAACGACAGCTCACACTTAATAACCCAATCAGAAGTTTGACTGCTGACATCTCTTATCGGGGGCCTGCTTTTAAACATCACGCCGAACAATAAGAGAGGGATTAAGAGGAGAGGAGGGGGGGAGGGGCTTGTTGTGTTTGTCAGTCAAAAATAAGCCCGCATTGTACTGTCGGGAGAAAACGACACAGATAAGTTGTTAAGAATACACACAATTAAGTGAATCAATAGTTGCTATAAAAAGAAGATGCTTTTGATGTGGATGAGAACGAGAAAGAGTTTGATTTACTGAGAGAAGCCAGCATTTTCCAAAACAAGGCCTAAAACTATGTTTTCCCTTAACCCATTTAGTTTTCTATGAAGTTTGAAATCTTATACACATGCACACATATACATACATACATACATACATGCATACAAAAACATACATCGATTCATTTAGATATAAATGTACATGTGTCTATGATAACACAAATTCACATTTACATATTTTATTATAAATTAAATCCATACACACACACACACGCTCTTCCGCCAATGTACTTGCACATCTTTCAAACACAACACACCAGTATAGAGAGACAAGAACAAAGGTGTGTATGTTCTTGAGTGCCCACCAACATCTAAAACGATCAGCAAGAGCACAAGGGCCTCGTGCTTGTGTGCATGTATGACGTGTACGAGATGTGAGGTGTGTGTGTACGCGCGTATGTGTGTTGTGCAGGAGAGCGTGGCCATCTGTGTCCAGAGTGGAGCTGTCACTGTGGCTGCTGAGATCTCACTGATTTTAGACAGGTGACACAGCAACGGGACATGAGCAGGACACACACACACACACACGAGCAGAGCTCACCGTCTCAGCCAACAAAGATCAGCCGCAGAGTGAACCTTCTTGCTATAGACACCCATGACACCACACATACAAACACAGCCAGTGCCAGCTCTTAGAAACACCACCCACATACGAGCACTCGAGCGTTGAGATTCGTACACAGTTGCCCAACAAACAGCAGAGAATTAGCAAGCCGTGACTCTAGACGAGATGGAATCGTTTCTGAAAGTGAAACTCTGAAAATGCACATTACATCTCTATTTATTATTGCTTAAGAGTTGAAATAACAGGAAATAAGACTAATTAGATTCAAACCCACATTTCCCAGCCTTTTCTGAACCCATATTTCTGCAGACCTGCTTTATAGTTTGATTAAAGTATAGATTCAATTTGATGATTTTTTGAATTATTGACATTTAACTCAAGCAGAATAATGAAACTATCGACTTCTATTGAGTTGCTAATAGCTCAATTTAACTCAATTGATGAACTTTACACAGATATTGAACTGAACTAACACTGAAATGAATAATTCTTTTTAAAAGCTGCTTTAAAGCATAATTTGACTGTCTTCTGCATTATTGTTTATTAATGTGAAGTTGATCTTAAAATCTGTATAGTGTAAAGAACTTATTTTGCCTTAAAACATTGGCTACGGAGGCAGCTTGCTGCGTTTTGGAACAGAGTGAATTTGGCGGCAAAAAACATCTGCTGTTCTTCAAAAATCTATCCTTTCTGCCGCTTCCAAGCAGTTCGCTTGACAAAACCAGGTCTGTCTGATTGGGCTGGCTGGTGCACTTGAGAAGTGTCAGGCCTAAGTATTCAAACTTGAAGAGGGGAACGAGAACGCTCACGGACAGAGCGCAGATGCCGATGGCCTCTCCTTCCTCGGCTGTCACTGTGCGGCCTCCCTCTCTCCCCCGCCGCCGCCTCCTTATTTATTTATTTTATTGAGGAGGAGAGGGGGCAATCACTACAGTCATTTGCACTACTAATGTCCAATTCTGCCTTCCCTCAGTCGGCTGATTTAGCCGGTCAGAGTGGTTTTGGAGTGTGCAGAGGAAAGCCGCGCCGTTTACCCGACATTTTAATGGGAAAACTGGCAAGTCTTATTTGGCTGGCCGATGTGGTTTGTCACTGGGTCTCCATTACATGCCACTCAACTTTGATGCCTTTGGACAGGGCTGATCAAACCATGTCTTTTGACCTACGCAGCACGCTGAAGGCAGACAGGGAGAGAGATGGAGAGAGAAAGAGAAGGGGAGGAGGGGGAGGGGGCAGGACACTGAAGGCTGTAAATAAAATGACATTATTATTTCCTCTGTCCTATCATGTAGAAAAGCCAATTATGGTAATGCTCTGCATGTCAGTGAGAATGCAGCAATCTCTCTCTCTCCCTCTCCCCTTTTTCCAGGGCAGTTAAAACAAGGCCTCAGTAGCATGATGCTGTCTGCCCCAGTCCACTTATATGGCCTGCTGCAATCTGGCAGGGCTGTCTGCAGAACTGGCAAAAGAAGCTGCCGTTTCTAGAAATTAATGCAAAGTGTGTATGTGTGTGTAACAAATCACAACTACTGGGTGAAAAAAAAAAAAGAAGATGAAAAAAAGAATTTACGAAAGTAAACAGTGGACAATATGCTGTGAACCGTGTCAAAGTTAAGTTTCCAAAACATTCCGTTAATGAGATGTAAATTGATAAATAATATGCATCTATTACCAGTGATGAAACAACATTTTATGTATATTTACCTGAATAGGGTTTAGTATTCTCTCTTTAAAATGAGTCAACCTACACAAGTCATTACGTACCTACATCTTATACGTTTCTAATATATTCCTTTGGTGCCATAAATAAAAAGTTGTGTACTGCGCATTAGTGACAAACTTTGTAACTTGCAGCCTCATATAGGTTTCTAATATCATTTGGTGACACAATGCAGAAATTATTCAACAGTGAAAAAAATGTTTAGGCTTCTAATAGTAAATTATTAACTGAGGTAAAGGTCACGGCAGATGTTTTCATTGGTTAGGGAGTTGAATTGCTCGCATCCCTTCTTCAGCGAGGGTCAGACTATCAATTCAATTTAAACCACGTATTATGTTGCAGCTCCTACTAAGTATCTTTGTTTTAATTCCCATTTATCGCTTGGCAAGTGTTCATTTTGGACCCTGCCTGTAAGCCCTTTTTGCACTCACTTTCTTCATTCTGTTAATTCAGAGCTGTGAATAATGATCGTTGTTTCTATTCTACGGACACACGTTGATTGATGGCTGCTGTTCAAAGTAATAAGGGCACCGTGGAGATGGACAGGTTTCTGAGGGGGGTTTGGCTAGTAGATCTGACCCCCACCCTCTATCTCCCTCTCTCTAGCCCAATGTGAACCTAGGAGAGGAGAAAAGCCTTCACATTTTTCACCATCTTCCACACAATCGTCCTCTTTGAGCACTTCCTTTGTGCTCTGTCTCCGGGCTTTTTTCGTCCCTTTTCTCAGCGAGACACATCTAACTTTATTACAGACTAAACAAAAGAAGGCTTTGAAGTGCAGACGGGCGTTTTACACGGACCCTGCCCACCTCTCCGTATCCGCTGACAGTGATTTGTGCTCCTGCGGACACTCTGGAGTAGGCTCTCTGAATTAATATCTGCTTTGCCTCTTTAAGCATCTCTTGTAAAAGGCTGGCCCAGCCCCCTCCCACTATCCTCCGTGTGGAATAGGCCACCATATGGCGGAATAGCTTCAGGCCCCTGAAGAACTGGTGTGGCATTCCATTCTGCGCTCCAAATTCATCTTTTTGCTTTAGATACTTCCGGAAGAGTATGGATGGAGATATACAAGTAGGGCAACAGACCGCTCCATAAAAAAAATCCTGAGCATTACATGAAATGGAGAGGAAAAACAACAACAAAATAAACAGGAATACAAAGTCTGATAATTGTGCACTAATGAATGATACATGTTATAATTACTTCAGATTACATTCCCTGATAAATATAAATTTGTATAAATAGTAGATCAATTTAATGCTTGACATTTTCAACATGTTAGAATACATATATACATATATATATATATATATATATATATATATATATATATATATATATATATATACATATATACATATACATATATATATATATATATATATTTTTTTTTTAGATGTCACACGTGTTCATAAACCCATTAACCATTAAAATTATTTTTTAAAAATCTCATTTTACTAATGCTTTCTGTATCCCTTTCAATAATAAAAAAAAAACTACAGTTTTGTTAAGTAAATGAACAAACTAAAATACTACTGTGTAAGTGCTTTCACCTCACCTTGCACTGACACACTATAGTATCACTCGCTTACTCGCTAACACACACAGACACACACACACACACACACGCTCCAATGTCAAGTCCATACTTATGCAAAGTGCGGCCTACTTTGTCATTTAATTTTTAAAAACCCTAAGGTCGTATAACACACTTTCCCTGTCATTTGCAAGTACATTAACTCGGTGGCCATGCGACAGCCAAATTATGCTAATGGGCTGCTAAAATGGGTCATATAGACAGTGCGTTTTACATTAGCTTCAAACAATAGGGAGGGAAGAGCAAAGCAGAGGTGACAGCAGCACCGGGGGAGTGAGACAGGGTCTGTCTCCTTTAGCTGCCGTTACGTCCTCATTCAGAGCAGACTGTGAATGGACATCTCACGGCTGCACAAACCACAACAAGGCGCTCACGTCCTGTCATCCCCCAAGACTGCTGAACGGCGATATCAAAATGCTTGCTGAATAATGAAAGGGCTCAATTAACAAATTATTAACAGCAATTTACTTTACTTAGGTAATACACCCTGCAAGAGTACAGAGAGGTCACACTTATTTTAAGGAGAGGAAGCGCAAGTGCAACGCTAACGTTCGCTTGGCTACTTCAATATAACACAAATTGCTGTGCTGCTTGAAGAAAAAAGGGATGAGAAACATGCAGTTTACGTTTATTTAACACTTGACCCTTAACTCAAGATAAAAACGAAACTACAATGGACAAAAAAAAAAAATAGGTAGCATAAACTTGCACACGTGCCAGTATAACACGTTTCAAACCATGTGTTAAAGCCTTCATCACGTCCACAAAACAAATTCAAAATAGACTTCTCAATTTTTTTCTAATAATAACCTAATTGTTAATTAATTGGTAACACCTTATCAAGTCAAGTCAACTTTATTTTTATAGCGCTTTTACAATGACAATTGTTTCAAAGCAGCTTCACAGTGTTAAACAGGACAATATTGCAACAAAATTTGATTTGGCTGTACAGTCGTTCTAGAAAAAACGGTGATATCAGCTTATTTTAATTTATCATATAGCAACAATCTTGGCAGATCGGTATTATAGTTTGTACAATTAATTAAGACCTAAAAAAAATATTTTTATTTGGATATTTTGTTTAAAAAAACTTAGATCAAAATTTGAGTATGAAATACATATATATATATATATATATATATATATATATATATATATATATATATATATATATATATATATATATATATAAAGCTAATAAAGCTGCTCATAGATTAAACCACAAAAAATAAAAAGTCAAATTATCATACATACACATGTACAGTGATATCTTCTTGATTGTATCACTAAACTTATTGTAGTGGAAGTAAGAACATTGTTGAAATTCAGTTTAGAGTCCAAGTAGCTTATTAGCATATATATAGCCTATAACTAGGATATTGGCTGTTTAATAGTGTTTATAAAGCACATATTAATGCCTTATTCTGCATGGACAAGCTTAACTATCTTACTAACTATTAATTAGCAGTAATTAGGAGTTTGAGGAAAATGTCGTAGTTAATAGTAAGTTAATAGTGAGAAGTGGACCCTAATCTAAAGTGTGACCGGAAAATTGTATTTAAATAAAAAAAAGTCAAAATAATAATGAAATTATGTTATATTACAAATAATCTAAAGCGGCAATTAAACAAAAGATGAAAAAAAAAAAAGTTAAGCTATTCTATTATATTCTTTTTTCCCCTTTTTAAATTCATGCTAGGGGACAGAAAAGTTCCCCAAAGTGAAGAATCACCCCAAGACGTTTCCAGTCTGACTGAAGCAGCTGTGCTGCGTGTTGTTATTGCGCGAGCTCCACACAGTGAATTACGGAGAGCCGAGTAAACAAGGAGAGGCTAAACGAGTGCATGTTAGCTAATTAAACAGCACTCATGATTGCTGAGTAATTGAAGGTGCCTCAATCTTCACCTGAATACTTCCACAAATAATTACCTTCTTGTAATTAGCGCTGTTCATAGAGTGTCTGCGTGTGACACGCATCTGATACACAGGTGTGTTTCAGATGGAATTTAACAAAGATATATCAAATATTTGAATATTTAATGAAATTAAGGTAAATTAATGTTTGTAAACAGACATTGTTTTATTGTAAACATATTTCATTCGTACACAATTAAAATGTGTTTTTGATAAGCAAGACCTGTGGTTCGCATGAACTAAGGTGAAGACTACGCTAGCCGTCAGATGAGAGAAGAACGAATATAACAGGCCTGATTTCCAGGGGTTCTGCTTGATCCTGGTATCTGAGGGGAGAAGGGAAAAAAAACCCTGCATGTGCATTGCAATCAATAATGACTTCAATAAGTGATTTTTCCAACCATCCATGCAGCTGTCTCTAATAATCTCCTCAGCTGTAACATAAACACAAATATTTCATATTGTTTGTTTATCCTCAATCTCCTGCTGCTTCCTGTACTGCAGTGATTTTTTTCTTTTGTGTTTCTATATATGTCTTGCTTTGTCTGTCTTTTTTTTCCAATACAGGTTTGGTCGAGAGGGTGGCGGGCCGCCGTGCCGTCAGGCGCAGTCAATAAATCACCTTTCGCCGTTGTCATAGAGGAGCAGCCCAGCCGTGAGACAATGGCCATTATATCCTAAGCACTGCAGTCTCGTCCCCATCTGGCCCTTTATGGGGGAAACCACTCTCAGTTGGAAAAAAAAACAAAAAAACGCTTACGTTCAGTCATGCAGGTTTCAAAAGCTTACCTAATCCTGAGCTAAACCTGAAGGTTTGGAGTCCAAACACGCAGCCCGTATATTGCGCCTCCCTTACGCCGTGCCCTCGTCGAGAAACAGATAACACACCATCCACCCTGGTGCTCAGAGACACAACAATGTCAGAACAGACAGAGAACCCCCATGCGGAGGGAGCTATGTAGGAAACCGAGAGCACGAGAAAGAGAAAACGAGGATGAAGGAAAGAATTGTTTTTTTTTTCTTTAAATCCCCCAGCACAGTCTCTCCACTAGGCCATCACCTGAGCCGAGTACCTGACAGAAAACTCACCAGCCCAAACACACACACGCACGCACACACACACACACAGCAGCTGCTCCTATTGCCTAGCAACTACCAGTTGATAGATGATCCTAAATATGGATAATTACCATAAATCAGGCTGCTCTGAAAGAGAAAAGATGAAAAACAGTAGAGCCAGCAGTACGAACGCTGTGCGACCCTCATCAACACACTGCTGTCTTCCTCGGCTCAACCATCATACTCTTCCTCCTTAATTCCAGTCAGTCTGCAGAGAGCTTTGGCTGTAAAAGACAACTTTACCCCTAGAAGGCCTCAGACATCAACACCAATCACTGTTGAAGAAACATGAGCATCTAAAACAACTTTACGTTGGAGCTGTGACCAAATGGTTGTCAAGAAATAGATTCTAAGTTCTCATGTCAATAATTTGAATCTTGTGATGTTTCCCAACCCCGTTACCCTATTATTTAAAAAAGAAAAAAAATCTAGCAGGAAAGTCATACACACATTTGTGGCTATTGTCCTATTCATCATATGCTAAAGACTTCCGGTCGAATCTGTGACTGAAATGCAGCTGTTTTGTGAGAGGTGGGTTGTTTGTAATCTAATCTGGAGTGAATCAGAAGAAAACCAGCCGTGAAGCAAGGCTCAGTTCAGCACCTGGAAGCGCGGCAAGGAGAGCGTCCAGCAATCGCTCAGTGTGATAAGTTCCTAACTCTGAGGAGTAAAATATGACTGCAGCAAAGTACAAACAGGGTTTGATAGCAGATCATAGATTAAGGTCTAAACCATAACAAAAGTGATTGCAATGGGAGCACTTTGTCGAAAAAGTTTCTTGAAAGAGGACACTTCTGATGAATGGCCGTAATCAACATGCAACTACAGAAAATAATTCACAAATCTACAGGCTGAATCCTGGGAAGCTGGACAAAGAAAACTGAACGAAAGGAAGGAAAAGACGGTCAGCTGAAAGAAAGAAAGCAAGAAAGAAAGGAGTAATAAAAAGAAAGAGAATGGCAAGACGTCACACAGAGGGACAAGAAAAAGTGAAGAGGACAAAAAGCACCTCCTCTCTCAGGCCGTGACCTCACCAGTTCAGTCTAGCTGAGTCTGGTAGTACAATTACCCATCAATCAAATGTGCCAGTGCCGTCATCCCACCCCTCAGCTAACACACACACATACATACATTCCCAGAGCCTGACCCTTCCCTGACCGGGAAACCCTGCACATGTGAGACAAATATGGGTACCAGCCATTCGGCGGAGATCCCCGGAAGCATACGTATACACACATATACAGTGCGATCCTGTAGGATACAGGCAAATATAGGCAGTTCATTTTCATTGGAGAGCCCCTTCACACACACACTCTGGAATGTTGCCTTTAAACATCCTGTAATGCTATAGGAGTACAGAATTAAAAACATTATTCCTGATTTCCTTTTTTTTTTACATGATCTGTGATGGAAGCCCCCGAGGGTCAGCTCACTATAAACTTTAGCAGCTCTCTGAAAACCAGACTGTTACTACTAGATATCAGGTTGCGCTCCAAAGAGCATCTCTACGCTAGGGAAAAAAAGGGGCTGGGCATCATAAATAATCTTCCATACCGTCCCATAAAACAGACGGCTCTGTGCTTCTCTCTACTGTCTACCCTTCGCTCCCTAAACGAAAAAAAAAAAAAGTCTGATGTCATTCGTATTAGCTTGCTTGTTCGATTCATGCCTGCTCCAAAAGGAGATTGTTGGTGTTGAGTATGCCCTTGGTCTGCTCGGGGTCAACTGTTGGCTCCTACGTCAATGACATCAGTGAGGTAGGTGACAAAAAAACAGATGAACTGGAGTATTTGCTGTGCCAAAATGCTACAAAAATATTTTTTAAATAGAAATAGTTAATGCAAATTAATAGCTCAACTGGCAGAGAGCATGGTGTTAAAAATGACAAGGTCACTGGCTTTTATTACGAGGGAACAAACATATTTACACAAAACATTGTTAAAATGTTTATATTTAATGCACTGCAAATCACTTTTAAAAATAATAAATAAATAGTTAAATTAATAATGTGCATGTGTCTATGTGTGCAATAAAAAATAAAAGACAAGGACCATGGCTAGAGATTGGACGGAAAACAACAGAAGAGATTTGGAACAAAGTTTGAACCCACATCACCCACATGAGCAGCGCTTGGTAATGTATAAGAGCATGCGCCATCTGCTGAAACTGCTCTATAATGTTCAGATTTCTCAATAAGGAAGTTATGCATCTTGTAGAACATCCCACCTTCCTAAAGAGAGATGATAACTAGATAAAAGCTCTATCTAACACTAAGCCTCACCTCAGCTTGGTCTCACTGAGAGACTGAAGCCGAAGGATGGAAAATGATTAATTTGTTGGTTGGTGTCCTGAACACTCTTCTCTGACCCTGGGCCTAGCCACACAAAGAGCTGGAAACTCTTTCTTTTTTCCAGAAGCTTCTGTGACGGGCGTGAAAGTGGGCTGAGAAAAGAGCGGAGAGTATGGAGGGTCCTGAGAGGAGCACTAAATCACACAGAGGCCCACATCACACACAATCAATAACAGAGAGAGAGAGAGAGAGAGAGAGAGAGAGAGAGAGAGAGAGAGAGAGAGAGAGAGAGAGAGAGAGAGAGAGAGAGAGAGAGAGAGAGAGAGAGAGAGAGAGAGAGAGAGAGAGAGAGAGAGAGAGAGAGAGAGAGAGAGAGAGAGAGAGAGAGAGAGAGAGAGAGAGAGAGAGAGAGAGAGAGAGAATCCCTCAACACAACATGATATTCCCATGCAGAAGCGAAAGCATAGCACAACTCGCTAAACCTTCCAGAAACAAACTACCTCTCCTTCCACTCTCTCTCACTCACTCACACACGCACGCACGCAATTAAACTTTCACAGCCTTCCAATTGCCCTCTAACAATACGCCGTCCCCCCCATCTCCGCTCTCTTGTTCTTCCCCTGCACCTAAATAATATTCACCATGATAAATGATGCCATAACTCCGATATCCACAATCAATCTGGCCTTTAAAGACACATCCATCTTGTGTAATGTTGATGGGGGACTCAGTCAAACGGAGAGACGTGACTGCTTTGCTGACCTGAGAATGGGGGGGGGGGGGCAGCGGCCCCACTGACTGATGCCTGTCAGCTCACATCTGGCTGCAAAAATAAATTAGGCTTATGAAGACAAATGAAAAGGCCTGCCCCGCCACCGCAAGGGAGGGAGAAATGGAGGGAGGGAGGGGAACGTGAGGAGAAGTGGAGGGGAGAGAGAAAAGAGAATTTGTGAAAGGAAGAGCAGCAACCTGCTGAGAGAGAGAATTCCTCCTAAAGGGAAGATGACGTCGTACGGCACCACGTACAAATGCAGATTTTTATTCATTTAATCTTCTTCTTTTCCATCTTTTATTCATAGTTTTCATATCCTGAGGAAAAGAGCTTACAAACGACCTGCGAACAAAGTATCTGAACGAACTAATTAGTTCTAACTAATTCGTACTTGGAATGAAGATTCGTACTCTGGATTGATGGGGAGAAGGAAGGAATTGAATCAGCCATATTCGTTTTCACATTATGACAATGTATAATGTAACAGATATGCACACTGATTACCACTGTTCTGGGAGTATGAATCTTTTGCTCAGAGCCCGATTCTTTTCTCAATCCACGAATCATTTGCTCAGAGCAGAAAATGCATACTGAGGGCAAGCCAGATAAAATTTTACATCAACACGGCTCAAGCAACATGGTTCCATGTATCCAAATTTGTACAAAATTTGAAAAAGTTTCACAATAAGAGCAGAAACCTGGTACTTTGATTTGAAATCTTTGCTCAGAGCACTTGTTCTTTTTTTATCTGAGAAAATTATTCAAGCGAATTACTCAGAGGAAAAAATTCATGCTCTGTGTCTAATCTGGCTCGCTTTCAATAAGAATCTTCTGCTCAATGCAGAAGAATCATATTCGAAACAGAAGAATGGTACTAAGAGCACCAATTTTTTTTTCAGAGCAAGAGTCGTACTGAGAGTGGCCCTTATTCAAGCAACATGGCTGGAACCCCAAATACAAACTTTTGATCCGAGTATAAATCATCCGTCCAGAGCAGAAGGTTAATACTGAGAGAGTAGACGTCGCATCACCTACACTTTATGGTTTAATCCGTCTCCACATTTGATAATAAAGATGTTATGCATCTAATTGCCAAAAAGATTCATGCCCAGAACAAAGATCTGTATGAAGACTCATACTTCATAAACTCACAAACAGGATCTTTCCTTTGACGTTCTCTCTGGGTGGGGAATGCAAAAATTCCCATGACAGTCTCTGAGTCATTAAATGTTTACAGCGCGAGGATCATTACACACCACATATTCAGAGCTCGTTTAAGGGGTCGAAGGTCAGCCGCGGAGCGCTAGAACCCAGAGCTCAGAGTCTGTGGAATTCATCTATTCCCGCCCCTCAGAGTGAGAGACAGAAAGCACATTTTGAGTGATGGGTGAATGTGCCCTGTAGAGTAGTACACAGCGGTGTGAACTATATTTGACCCCTCTCCTTCCTGCTCTCTCTCTCTCCTTCTCAGCTGGTGCAAGTCGACTTAAGAATGAAGTTTGCTCGAAATGATGAATGGATTCCAGCAGAGCAACGCTCGCGCAATATAGGATATCTGAGATCGTCAGCTTCATTACGCCGGGTTTAATCACTTCAAATACACATGATTCCGTAATTAACACAGGAATTATGCGGTTGAAGAGTTACTACTGCAAAACAGCTTTGGGGAAGAATAATACACTGTAAAAACTTTGAAAGAGAGCAAGAGAGAGAATGGGAAAAAGAACAGCAAGTTGGTGTGTAGATGACAGAAATATTACAGACCCATTTTTTGGCAACAGGCGAGCGTCGAAAAGGTGGGAGGGAATTGTGTGTGAGAGAGTGAAAGAACGAGAGAGATGGATTATGTGTATGTGTGTGTGTGTGTGTGTGTGTGTGTGTGTGTGTGTGTGTGTGTGTTGTGGATAAGGGGGAATGAACTCTCCCAGGCTTTGTCATATGAGTTTTCCCAAGCTCTGGCCCCTTTGATAAATGACACATGTCATTCTGTCAGAGTGTGACAGTCCAGCTGGGAGGGCCTCTGATGTATGGCCGCACTGCAAAAGGAAATCAAGCTTTTCTGGCATGGACGCAGACCATGCCCTTTATATAAGGTCCCTGCTTTCCTACACGGCTGTTTTTTCCTTCTCTCATTCTTTTCTCCTCATTTTTTTGAACGCGAAAGGAGAGCCTTTTATGAGCAGGGACATAGAGCTGAATTTGTAGATTGATTTAAGGTTTGCGGTGGGGGAATAACAAACCCAGGTCAGATGGATTATGGGTAAAAGGCTTTAATTCCACAGCTCTGGGGTTTCTCTTTACCTGAGAGGAAACAAACAGACACAATATCACTACTAGTACTACTACTACTACTAAGAAAACCGAACTGTACTTGAAGAAACACACGCGTAATAAAAACATCAAATGGAAATGTGTCTATTCCAGTCTGCGTTGACAAAAACATCAGAGGAAGTACTAGAAAAATACTCAAATCAGCTACATTGTCTTTACAGCTGTGACCTAAATTTAGTGTGAGAAAAGAGGATACTGTGGAAAGGAAGGGAAGAGAGAGAGAGCGAGAGAGTGAGGCATTGCAAGAAGGGAGGGGTTTCATTTTGTATTTTGTTGGTTGACAGTTTGGGAGGAAAATACTCAAGGATGGACATAGGCGTACTACACAAAAAAGGCCAAAATTCAAAAGTTTTCACATTGTCAGTGCTGATTTGGAAGGAAATTGTGGTTTTAAAAGGTTACAAACGTTAAAAAAAATTGGACTCTTACTGGTGGCTGAACGCATAAACAAATTAGGCAAAATATCCAATAAGCAAGGGGCGGAGCTTAGGTAAAACTTTAAATGAGAATCAATTCTGCTAAAATACAGATACAAGCAAATGCTTTACAAGTCTTAATCTGCAATCCTGAACTTTATACAGCCTGTCGGTTACAATCAACACAACACAGACACCTTAAAAAGATGAAGAAAAAACTTGACATATTTTAGTGACAGGAACAGACAGACACTTTTCAGCTCTTACACCACAATAACAGCACAGAGGCAATAAATCTGCCACTGGGCTCAAAAAACACCTAACGCGCACACACACCACGAGACAGACACTAGACAAACAGGCGGCGAGACAAAAAACAGAACAGCGGCGATGAAGTTGTGGAGAAATCGGCACCTGGACAACAGTTTAGAGAAAAACATACACACAGACATACGCCGTCAAACGGACCCTCGAGGGCGTGGTAGCGCTTTCCTGACCACCTGGGGGCCGTGAACTGCGGATGACCCCACGTTTGATTTGTGAAGGGTTAAAAGAAGGAGGGAATGGGAGAATTGTGTGGCTAAATGAGAGGAGAGTATCATTAACCAATGAGTGATGGGTTTTAGACAGTGCAGGCCCCTCCTCCTAGCACTGTCTGTCTCACAAAATTGTCCTAACATTCAGCCTGAGAGCTGCTATTTATTCAAACATCACCGCCATTTTGAATACAAATGGATGGAACCGTGTGGTAGAGAAAATTGACTAGGTATAAGGTATTATGATTTTAAGGGGGCATATCAAGGAAAACTTGAACTTTCCCTCCTTTGTCTATGCACACACACAAAAACTATAACGACCTTGCAGATCCACACAACATCAATTTGAGAAATAATAAAAAAAAAGGGTAATTTGGAAATCATCATGATTATGACAAAGCAACCACTGATGTATGACTGCTGATGCATCAATGACGATTCAGCAACTTGGCCTGTCCTAATGATTGAAAGTGAGGTTAGACAATAAGAGAGGTCAATTACACTAGTAGTCAAAAGTTTAATACTTTCATTCAGCAAGGATGCATCTATTTTAAATAAATGCTGTTCTTTTGAATTCTCCATTCATCAAAGAATCCTGAAAACTGTATTCTGTCATTGATAATAAGAAAAGTTTCTTGAGCACCAAATCATATATTTTTCTGAAGGATCATGCGACACTGAAGACTAGAGTAACGACTTCTGAAAATTCAGCTTTGCCATCACAGGAAAAAATTACATTTTAAAAATTTTACAATATGTTATTTTTTTTCATGTATATTTAAAAGTAAATTATTATTTAATAATGAAATATTTATTAAATTATTCATCAAATAAATGCAGCCCTGTTGATCAAGAAACTTCTTACTGACCCCAAACATTTGAACAGTATTTTTTTTTTCACTTCTTCTGAATAATATGAACCTTGGTAAAGGTTTTGGCACTTGGTATGGGAACTAAGGATGCTCATATTGACCGTTTAACCATTGACCGATAGTAAGAATTGTGACCGATTAATACTATCAGTTAAACGGTTAAGTTGTTGTTGTTGTTGTGTTTTTTTTTTTTACGCTTTTGTTTTTGTTTGAAGCAATGGGAAAGGAGCGGCCTACTGCGTAGGACCATTTCGACAGAAAGGGTGACGAAGTTACGTGAAAAGTATGCTACGCGGTATTACAATACAGTAGTAGTACAAGCTCTTGACTGGTGGAGGAAAGCAAATGAAAGCGTTATCTCTGTATTTCCCTGGGATCAGTGCCATATGAAGCCTTGTTTAAGGTGTTTCCTAGTGCGGTTTTGGTCACGTTTACTAAAGAAAACATTGTCACGTATGTTCTTCTCGCCACTGTTGGTTTATAGAACCATTACTCTGAGTCGCCCTCTGTCGTTTCAAAGAACAGCACAACTGTGAGCGTGTCGAGTATTCACTTCTCCAAACAAATGAGGCACGCGTGCAGTCAGCTGATCCGTGGAGCCTCGAGGCTCGTGCTGCGGAGACTTAAGAAAGTAAACTAGGCTTTCTTCCACAGGTCTAACTGTCAACAGGCTGTGCTCCAGACTAACCCACATCACTTAGACATGTTACTTTTTAACAATTAAAAACCAGTCAAGGTGTGGATTGAGGTAGGCCTGCTATTTTTATTTGACAGACAAAAAAAACTATTCCGGTTGTTCAAAGCTTTAAATGGATTCAGTGTATTTTTGTTTTGTCATCTCAGTTTGGTCATTATTTAAGTGAAAATATTTAGTGTAGGCCTATTTATTTTATGCTTTTTATTTAAATTATTTTATTCTGTTTTTCAGTGTCAGAAATGTTGCAGGTGCATGAAAATGTGACAATGTGTGAATCCAGGCTCTGTTGTTGAGCTGTTCTGTATGTTCTGCTGTTTGCACAGTACAATAAACCTTACAAAAAGAAGTTTTTTTAACGGGTCAGACACTCGTCAATTGTATTTTTATGTAATGCCAATTCAATATTATAATCTTATCAGTTAACGGCTAATAATCGATTAATGAGCATCGGTTGTCGGTTGGGAAAATTTATATATATATATATATATATATACACACACACACACACACACACACACACACACACACACACACACACACACACACACACACACACACACACACACACACACACACACACACACACACACACACACACACACACACACACACACACACACACATACATAAGGACTAGATTAAAAAAGGTTAAATGATCCTGAAAAAAAGTCAGGCAATCAAAATTGCATTCGAAATGAACGAGACACATTTAGTCTAGTGGAAATGTTTGGTACTGCGCCCCAAACATAAGCTTACTGAAAGCTAATTTTTTTGAGACTTCAAATTATATATATATATATATATATATATATATATATATATATATATATATATATATATATATATATATATATATATATATATATATATATATATATATATATATATATATATATATATTTCATAATAATAAACTTCTATAACTATTTATGGAAAAGTGTAGCGCCTGCACCTCTCGCAATTCACAATGCTTACGCTATGTCTGATGACATTGCACACCAGTTATGGTTGTCAAATGTCGTCAGATATTTCTATGATGGATATAGATGCACTTTTATTGACTTCAAAAACAGAGCAACAGTCACTGTCATTATGATGCTTGGAAGAGCAAGGAAATGGTTTAATATAACTCTGATTTTATTTGTCTGAAAAAAAGATATTGATATACACCTAGGATGGCTTGAGGGGGAGTAAATCATGGGCTAATTAACATTTTTGGTTGAACTAACCCTTTAAAAAAAAATGTTTCAGGCAAAACTAGACCTGATAGCACCCGCTACTGTTTTTCAGAGCACATACTTTGTGCAGCAGCTAGATATCTCATCCCATATGCAGTATTGATGGACGATACTTGAAACAGAGGTATATTTACATGAAAGAAACGACACCTCAGTATTTATGACACGTCCTTGCTGAGGCTCGTCACACGGCGGCTGCTCTGACGGCTCTAAGTAGGGCTGGATTGCGCTGCCATAACCAATTTAACATGGAAACTGTGCGCTAGTGAAGAAGAGCTACACACACACACACACACACACACGCGCGCACATACAAAAACATGCCAACACACACGTCAACACCACGCTGCAGCAGAACACGAAAACGGCTTGTCTCCTATTGCTGGTCAATGAAAAAAATAAAATCCTGGCACATTTATGCTTTTACCAAATATGATTGACACATCGTAATGTTTTGGTTTAGAACCAGTTTAGGCCTGCGACACTGAATTTGTGAGCCTGACATATCACGACTTTCAATCTAAAGTAAGATCTAGACTGTCTATTGTTGATTTAATTCTTCCTGAGAAAGTTTGTCTTGCTTTTATAAAGCTCAGATCTGTTAATGGAAGAGTAAATGTTTGCGTTCCTCGTTTTGAGTCACCTGACTTTTCTTCTTTACAGCACATCTGTTCATCTCAAGTTCCCAAGCTCACAGACTTTAGGGGCTGAGCAGAACAAGTCAATGATCAATGATGCGTCCCTCGGTTAAAGTTCCACCAACCGTATGGCTTTCAGTCAGCTGGACAAGGTTAATGGTTGATCCTCATGTGTGTCGCAGCCTCTGCGTGTGTATGTGTGCACACGCTGAAGTCTAACTGGGAAGCATATGGCTTTTTTAAAGAAAGCGGTGGCCAGTAGAGAAGAAGGAAAAAACAGAAAAGGGGAGGGGAGGTGGGAGCAGATTTGAAGGGGACACCCCCCACTGATTTCTCAGACAGAAGATTCAGAGCAAAGCTTAGCGCTATGATTGACACTGTCTGGGCGAGTCTGTCTCCAAACAAGCTTTAGGCCTCTCAGAACATGTGGCATTTGGCATTTGAATGTGATTGTGTCCAAATCACTATAAACACCTATAAAGTTGAGTCTGGGAGACTAGTCACGACATGTTTGCCCGTCTATTAAAGGATATGAGGAGGATTCGAATACAGTTCACGTCCCTCAAGGCTTCTGTACGTGAATGAAATAAGAACCAGACGTTATTTTAGTTGCATAGGTTATTTTAAAACTGATATCAACTCTGCATGTATTTATCAAAGATCCTGAAATATGAATGCCAGTGATTCATACTTTAGGAGATGATTCGAAGACGAGATTAAATGTATAAATCAAAGATTGGAAATAAAATATGTTGCCCATCTAAAACGAAAACTGTTTTACTATATACATCCCCTAGATGCCTTATCAGCCCCATAAAACTAAGGACAAAAAAGGAAGTCCAGTGTCCTATCAGTTAAATAAAAAAATACAGCTATTTGGAGGACCTACCAGCTATTGTCTGTGTGCGCAGGCTTTTATCAATGAAGCTAATAAAAGTGACCCTCAGCAGGAGATGAGGGTGACACGCGGCTCTTTAGCTAGCTTTAGGGGTGATGGACTGCAAATGTGGTCTTAAACACAGCACGAAAAACGAGCAATGAAAGTGTCAGGGTAAAAACACTGAAAATCAAGGCATTTTGTGCAACCGTTCGAAAATGGCTCGTAAAAAAGGGGAGCCAAGTCTTTATGAGTGCGATCCGGAGCAGTGCATTATGGGGCTCAATGAGAGTGTCAACACAAGCTGGAGGCTTATCTTTATCCACTCATTGTGTGTCCAGTGGCTTAGTGCTCATAGAGGAGAATCGTAACGCCTCTGATCAAGAGTGGAGGGAGAGGGATCTCCATTCTTACATAGGCACATCAGGGGAACCCAGGGATTAGGTTCTCTTTTTTAGTTCCTGTAGGGCAAAGGTCACACTCTAACAAACAAAAATCCCATTCTCGAGCATAAAGAACATAATCCACCACTACGTATGGGTGAGAGGACGATTTCAGACTTGAGAGTTTGTTGTACTCACCACGACCTAGTATACACGCAAGTTTGTTTTCACAGGTGACACGATAACCCAATTACCTTAGAGCTTGTGAAAGTACAGTTTTTACAGGAATAGTTCACCCAAAAATAAACACTCTGACATCATTTACTCAGCTCCAAAGCCATGACTTTCTTATTTTCTGTGGAAAAGAAGAGGTTTTGAAGACTGTGCCAACCAATCTTTTCCATTTAATTACAAAAATGATGGCTCAAGCTTACAGGTTTCAAACAGATGCAAAAGCAAGCAAAAAAGTGGTCGTTGCGACGTTTTTTGTAAGTTTTTAAAATGTTTTTGAAAGAATCTTTTAGGCTCACAGTGGCAGCATGGATTTGATCAAAATACTAAAAAAAAAAATCAGTAATATTGTGAAATGTTACAATTTAAAAATGTAATTCTTCTATTTTTAATATATTTTAAATAGCAATGTATGCTAATTTTTGTGGAAACTGACACTTTTCAGGATACTTTGTACAATACATTTTGAAACTTCTTTTGGAACAGGAATATTTAGTAACACTCAACACAGTATCTGTCATATCTGCTCAATTTAATGTATCTCCTAAACAAATTAAAAACTATTGCTTAAATTAATTAATTTTATATATATTTAAAAAAAAATATATATATATTTTAAATCACTGACTCTAAACTTTTGAACAGAAGAATAACAATTATAATCTTGAAACCTTCAGTTTCTGTTTATTGTAAACTGTATGGAAAAGGAGCATAGAAATCTATTATTCATTTTTAAGGTTCTACAGAAGAACAAAACTAAGTTTGGAATGACCCAAGGAATAGTAAATGGTGACATAATGTACATTTTTGGGGGAAGTAACCTTTTAACAACTAATCAGTCAAAATAAATCAGATCTCGCATTGCCATACATGTTGCAGAGTCATAAAGACACCTACAAAGCTCTTGACGATGGCTTTAAAGTTGAGTATTAAATATCCACAGGCATGAAAATAAATGTAGCAAAGGTTCAGTGCTCCTTCACACAGACATTACCCAGAAGCCCCCTATCTGGTCAGCCATAACTCTTGGTAACCAGGAGCACCTTCTACAGCAAAGGGCCATTCATTTGGCTGAAACAGACCACGACACCTCACTAATACTCTTGCCTTTTACAAGCCCCTCTCTCTCACACACATACTCAAACCCTATCAGCGTTCATTCAGGCCGGCCTGAAATGGGGCTGTATTTCAACCCCCACAGAGGTGTTGTACATGTTTGTGTGTGTGGGTGCATGTGGGGCCTAAGAGGGGCCTGTCTCTGTAACGGCCACGAGTGATGGAAGGCCCAACAGGGCCACTAAGACTGTGCACTAAGATTGTTCTAGACCCCGGGGCCTCGGAGGAAACATATATCCACCTGGCAACAGGGCAGCATGCTATGAATGCGTATGTGAGTGTGTGTGTTCACGTGTGCGGGCAGATCTAATCAAGGGCTAATAACAGCACAGAAGAAGTCGTTGGCCCTCGTAAATCAATGTGCAAAATAATTGCTAATACACTGGTTATCGATTAGCGTTGGGGCGACTCATTTTCGGAGGCTATGGCTACGAACTAACAAAGTGACAAGGGTAAAGTGTTATTTCTCTGCTGCGCAGACAGCTGGGCTGCGCAGAGGACTGAGGCAGGCAGTAATTCTTAATTGACACCTGTCAGGATAATGACTGCAGTCCCAGCTGCTGCGGGAGAATTTCTCCCCACTCCTGTTCATCTGTCAGCTCTAATACCTTTCTGAGCACCACTCCTTTCTTCTATCGCTCGCTCGCTCCTTTCTTTTTTTTCACTTCCTCCTGCATTTTTGAATATAACAGTTTACTCACTAAACCCTCGGTTTCCTGTTCGCAGTCTTCTTCCCATAGACCTTGACTAACAAGTAAATTTTTTCATATAAAATTACATATGAGTTTCATGCACGTTAAATATACATTGGGTCTCATTCACCAAACGTGCATGAAGTCTGAGTACTAAGTTTACGTGAGAATTACTCCTTACAAATATAAAATTATACAGAATGAGAGAGAGTGCTTGGTATCTTTGACCACTCCAACTAGCCCAAACAAGTTTGAGTTTGGGGACGGGACTACTATTTTTCTGACCAATGACAGATTAGGGGAAGTGATTTGTAGACCTGTTTGAATATTTTTCGCAATATTGTTTATTGCAGACATTATTTGAACTTACACAATACAGCGTACGACTTTGGTTTAAGAAAATAATGCTAAGGGGACCTGTGCTTTCTCTCTTTCATCTGTCTTTAGCTGGTCTTTTGTGTTCGAGCAGGCAGGATATTTTGAGATGAGAATACAGTGGTTGATGGGAGGAGGAACAGCGAGTCCCAGGACGTGACTTCCCTGAGTTTGAGGGGGCTTCATGGTTGTTTACTTAACATCATCAAAGAGCTTCCTTTCGTTTTATGCTCATCTGTCAAAATGAAGTTACTAAATATGAACGCATGACCGCAAGGCTTAAACCTCAGTACGTTTAGCAGTCCTTGATGAAATGTCAACCATTGAAATACAACATTAACTACACTATCTATAAAAATATGCAACTAATCAGACTGTGTCACAAACAGCATCATCCTGTTGAGACGCCACACGCTCCTCAGATCCCACAACACAAACATCAAACCTCAATCTCCTGCTGGCCCGTTATAAACATCGGCACGGATCTGTTGGCCAAGCCGTTTGTGTTTTATCTGATGAGGATGTATAAGGCGCTCCATGAGGAAAACGGCATACTGGGATGAGAAAACTCCACCGAGCCTCTAAAAACACCCCATGCTTCCTGTGAGCCAGGAAAAAAAGCAAGGGAAAGCAGCAACAGATGAGTGCAGGGCAGGACAGAGAGAAGGCAGACGTGGGCTCCCCTGGGTAAACGTTGACCTCCGTGTACTCCTCTAGCTTGGAGACTCCCGTTGCTGGGTCATGACTTGAGCTTTTCTCTCTTTTGTCTTTCTTCCCCCTCCCTCTCATCTTTCTGACTCACTGTGGACTAAATTAGCTGAGAAATGAAACATGGGGGATCAAAACAGACAGGACGAGAAAGAGAGAGAGAGAGAGAGAGAGAGAGAGAGAGAGAGAGAGAGAGAGAGAGAGAGAGAGAGAGAGAGAGAGAGAGAGAAAAAGAAAGTAAGAAAAAACACAGCTGGCCCTTTTGATAGTTGAGTTCCCATAATGCTACAGTACCTCTAATCCAAACCTCCTCTGGTGACACGCTAGCTTTTTGTGGTCCTCTGTGTGCTCGTTTTTTTTCAGCAATTATCAGCAGACGCACAAACACACGTCTGGAAGTATTCTTAATTTTAGACTTTATGAAACTTGAGGAAACCAGATAACTCCCAAATGTGTCTAAGCTCATTAAAACCACAGAGCAGTGTTTACCGCAGACTGTGTACCATGCACACTTGGCTCATACTAAGTCCCAACATATTTTCATTTTGATCCACTCTTCCCATAAAACCTGTCATCGATCTTCATTAATCAAACTCAACCTCCACAATCTCGGACAAGGGGAACGGCAAGCTCGGGACTCAGAATAACTGGATACGCTTTGATTTCCTATAGGCCACTGGCTTGATCCCCAAATGCAAATTAAACTATTAGTTGTAAGTGGTGGGTCCCAACATGAATATTGACTAAATGGGTCAATGTCACCTGTTAATGACATGAGAGCGGATGAGTCTACCCTCCAGCGAAGCCAACACAAGGTGAGCCCAGATGTCACGCTGCATTCTCTCGTCTTGTGGGAGGATTTATTTATTTTGCTAGCATGAAAATAGGCATTAAAGAAAGAGACAGATAAAACATGACGTCTAAATGTCCCCCAATAGATTTATTTCTATTATTTGTGTCATACATGCAAAACAAATGGTGGTAGTCAACTCCTATCTTTTAATACAAATACATCACAAATTGAGAAATGATAATCCAGTATATTTCACATTTCTCACCAGATATGAGAATGAATATGAAGAGACACCAGGCTGTTTAACAGACAACAACAAAACCTCCACATCTTTAATGCAACATAATAAATCTTTGTTAGAAAATAAAAAGGCATTAACCTCACACTCGTGCTACAAAAACACATAAATCACAACTGAGTTGTAACAGCACTGCACATAATATAATCTGTAAATGCAGGCTGATTTGTATGTAACGTTGCACTGAGAGACTTAAGCAAAGCGAGCCGCTCAACAGCACTCAAATTCTGACAGTATTTTCAGATTTCGAGAGCGTGGTGCGATTATTGTCAGCAGGAGCATGGTGTGTCGGTACACTCAGAGCTTGAACGTTAGTGCGACCAATGACACAGAACAGTGGTAAGTCCATCAACATGGAGACGGAATGATGGCGTGTTTGCAGAGCACCAGGCCCGATTGGCTAACGCAGGGGCATTCTGATTGGCTGCCTCAAATGCTTTCTGGGCCCAGCGGTGCGGTTAAGAGCCTGGATTACCGAGGTCATTAGGCAGCATTGCCACGGTGACGTGATTAGTCAGGTAGCAAAGTCCATTTGTCACCTGCACCAGAAAATTGAGTTAATTCAGCACTACAGGCTAAAGGGACTGTATAATATCAACTTGATTACATCAAGGCAGCTGCAGACCTGACACTTCGCTGAATTTGTCAGCTTTAATCGTTAGAGCCTGTCACAAATCCATCAGGAGCTCAGATAATTAGGGTTCCTCCCTAATGAAGCCAGCAGAGGAACCTTTACCTTTATGTCGGATAATTAAGAAGCCTCTGGTGCTGAGGACAGAATGCGTTTTAATGACTCCCCGTGCTGGTTACTCCCTCCTCACGTTTTATTTTTCTTCTTTCGAGTGAGCTTGTTTTTTTTCCCCAATCTCATCTCAAATGCGAATCTAAACGGAATACAATTTAATTGTCACGCTTACATTTAGGGAAGAAAAGAAAAAAAGGGCAGTTATCTATGATGTACATATCAGATAAAGTTAAACTGGAGAAAAAAGTAAAAGCAGCAAAAATATTTCAAACCACCTCACGGCAGTGTTTACACCCCGGCTATCCAGAGGACGGAGGTGCGTGGAATGGATGCAAACCGAGCATGTCTATCTGCGTGGGAGGTTGTGAAAACACAAAACCAAATGAAACCTGGAGCAGCGGAGAGATACCGCATTCATCGGCGAGTCCTCCCCTGGCTCCTCTCCTCGCTGCTAGAGCTCAAACTCACAGACACAGTCTGTGCTCTACGTGGGAGGCCCGTGTCTGTTTCAGAGAAAAGCCAGCAAATAAATACAAATGACTGCAGCAGCCCAACACAGAGAGGGCCACTCCGATCCCACTGCACCAAAACGACCTAAGCCCACAGCTGATGCATGTAAATCACTCAGAGCAAACAATGGCAATGATAGCAACCAAATCGAGGCAAACTCATCCGTTAAAAGAGGTGGAGCATAACTGAGAAGTGGAGCGGTGGAACGGAGGTAGAAAGTGCTTTTAGTACACAGCGCAAAGCGTAAAAAAATAAATAAATTATAAAAAAAAAATCAGTCAGCTCAAATGATTTAGAAGTTTTAGTAAAAACAAATCACCTTGTCACGCTAAGCGGCTTTTCTTTTTATTCCCTCAATCAATAATTCCTAACATTTATATTTTGATGGATAGGGGAAAAGTGTCAGGCTCTGGGAAAAACGGAAACAATGTGCCTGCCAACTTTTGAATGACCATTAAAGCAAATGATGAACATGCCTGTCAGAATAGAGAAAATTAAATCAATATTCAGCTGAGGTGGAGGGGGCTGATGGCTTGTTTTTGTGGAGGAGCTGCCAGGTCAGATTACCAGGCGCCATCTCACCTCTGTGAGCTTTCGAACTCCCCACGTCAGTCTCGCCATACAGCCAGGGAGACTAAATAATCCCTTAAAAATACCATTTCCCTCCAATGAGCAGAAAGGTACACGTAAAAACCAAGGAACAATAAATGTTAGTCAGTGGAAACGAATGAAGCGTCAACTGTGTATCGCGCTTGTTAGCCTTTATAAAGTCGACCTCGGTTACAGCAGTGTGTCTGG
This sequence comes from Pseudorasbora parva, assembly GCF_024679245.1. NCBI lineage: Eukaryota > Metazoa > Chordata > Actinopteri > Cypriniformes > Gobionidae > Pseudorasbora > Pseudorasbora parva. Next base: position 29,957,111 of record NC_090190.1, on the reverse strand, counting down.
TATGTCGGCGGTTCCCTCATCAGTCAAATATCAGGGCCTAATTCTGCAGATCAGTAACTCTACTGATGCTTGAACTTGAAAGAGAGCCTTCATTCAGAAGAGAATGGACCTGTTAGTCACAGAGATTAAATGGGAGAAGAAGAAAAGAAAAAAAACGAAGGAAAAAAAAGAGAACACCAAAAGGACAAAATGGAACTCCCTTAGTATAATACAACAAAACGGGTAAATATATAATGGCTAGTTTGTGTTCAATTGCCTTAAAAGATATTCAACAGCATTCATAACTAATCAGAGATCTGCTCTCTTGATCTTGATAGAAGATTCATTAAAAACAGAAATCTTATAACATCAAAGAGCACAGGTACATTTCGCATGAATAAATTGAGCTTAGAGGAAAACAGATCTTAGCACAGAGGCCTTGCTCAGTGACATCTATCAGGGAAGAGATGTTCTCTCTGCTACATTTTGTGCTCTCGACACGCCCCAGCAATCCCTTATCCCCCTCTCTTTGAATGTCGAAAAAAAGTAGTGTATAACCCTGCCGAAAACTTCTTTCCTTTCTCTATTTTCTCGCACGACGGGGGCAAAAGTTGTCCTTTGAGTGGCTTGGGCTGCAAGGCGCATGCGTGTTTCCATGGTGAATGATTTACTGATGTTTATCAGGAATGAATAGATCAAAGGCGGCCACATGACAGGCGATCAATCAAGCATCAAATCAAGGATGGCAATCCGCATCTAAATAGGAGAACTTGAGCACTTTGAAACTACATTTCACTGGACTACATAGGCCACGGTGGAGTGTGAAGTTTTAATTTGGCACAACTTCAAAAAAAAAAAAAAAAAAAACTAAACTCACGCATTCATTTGAAAATAAATTAATTCTGCTAAATGAATAAAATGCATTCTAGTGAAATTACCTTTGTATTTAACATTCTTGAAAAGTTAAAGACGAACAGAAAACAAATCAAAAAGTCAAAAATTGCAGTCAATATTTGGTTTAAGCATTTTAACCTCACATAATAATGACGTGTGGGTGACTATGTTTTCCCCCCTATGTACTATTCGTAAACAAAACATGCATGCACCGCTTACCTGAAGATCGCCTCGGCGCTTGCTGCTTTCTCCGCGGCATGCTGTCGTCCCACCCTCCACTTGACTTCTCATACAGAACCAAAATGCCAGTGACGGGGGGAAAGAATTAATTTCAAAATGTAATACAAATCATGTATTAACGCGTTCCTCTTCTCTTCGGAGTCTGTCTTTTTATTCCACCTCTTTAAAAAGTCACTTTGAGCCGATGCAAAGTCTAAGAGGGGTCAATAGGTCTTGGGAGGTTGTAGTTTTTTTTACAGACTAAAATGTCTGTAAAAATAAAAAAGGAAGGTGTGTATGGCCGACACGTTTAATAATTATAAGTCATAGCATGATTGCCAAGAGCTCAAGATATATCTCCCGTCCATGTCTAACGGCGCATAAACACAGAACAAAAAAAACGCTTCCTTAGGTTCTCCTTGGATTATGGCAATAGTTTGTAGCAAAACGGAAGAAACTTCCAGTTGTGGAGAGCCCGTCCAAGTGTATTTCCGTCCTCTCGCTCGCTGGAAAGCCTAAAAACCGGGACAAAACCAAGGGAAAAGACAGGCAGACAGGAGACAGTTAATGTCAGTCACAAATGGGGCTCGAGCTCAGTGCGCATTTTCAACGGACTAAATTCCCCACGCGCGCAGTGGAGAGTCTGCTCGTGCTCGTGCTCCTCCCGATATTCACCAAACACACTGTCCGTCCATGCTCAGGGAAACATGTGGACAGTTGATTCGGGCGAGCGTGACGCGTTTACTACAGAGCGATATATAAACAAAAAACACACTCTCTCGCAACGAACGTAAACTAATTACTCTTTTAAAAAAACAGAAACTCCAGGGAGCGAAACGGCATTCTTGGTCTCGCGGCTCTTCGCTGAAATATGTATCGCGCGTTCAGGATGCGTGAGCGGTTCAGACAGTCTCAACTGATAGACAGACACATCGAGTTGCCTTTCCTGCCTCTCTCTCTTTACTCCACCCCTCCAGAGCGTCACTCTGACAGTGAAAACCCACCTGTCAATCTTTTTAATTGTTCTGTTTTTTCCCTCCCCACAAAACAGGATCGTTTGAAAGACAACGAACTGCCTTTTTGGAGAACACATCACTTGTTTGTATGTTGTCCATTCAAACTAATACACACAGCATACGATTTAATAATAATAATAATAATAAAAAAACATAAAAACAGTGGTATTTAAAATTAAACTATGATCCCAAATAGTCATCGTGAAAATAAGTTTCACGTCACGCGCAAACATTCAAACGCATAAAGGCGGGACGTCCGCTGCAAACATTTAATTTGATTTTGTCCGTTTTTCATGCACACAACAACATTTCTTTGATCCTTTCACTGTATTTTATTCTTTTGCCAGGTTTGTTGATCTGTCTCGACCACGTTTGCCAAGGCGAACAGCACTTTACGAACTATTCCAGGCGTTCAAACGCCAAACGGAAATTATTTGCGACCTTTTTCCATCCCCGAAAAAAGGACAGTTGGAAGTTACAGATTGATTCGTTACACCTTACTAGGAAGTGAACACTTTGCACGGGAAGGGGAGGGACTCCTGGAACAAGTTGAGTATGACCGTAACAAGCCTCTCTACAACGCTTACACATTACTTATTCATCAATTGCAAAACATCCAGAAATTAAATAACGAGTCCACGGTGTTAGACATTTCGGATCCTATTAGGTTAAGAACCGTAAAAAAGCCGCGGCATATCTGCTCTTCAGTACTTTGTTGCCACGGTGTACCTGGCACCCCCCAAAATCACACTTAAATCTCAACTTTGTTTTTGTCTTTAAACCAGCGTTGACGCAATGTCCACTCTTTCAGTAAGTTGGCGAGTGGGTGGGTGTGTTTTTAAATCGCTCGGAAGGGGAACGCGAGAAATGTTCTGAGGTGGCCTTGGCTCGCTCCGGTCGCCTGATGATGTTTCTAACGGATTTTAAGGTTCTTCGACGCGCGGCGGTTCGGCGCGCGGGGATTCTGCTGTGATTTCAGCGGATGATTCAGCCCGTGGACCGACGCGAGAGCTTCGCCTTGCACACCGCATACCGGTGAGTGTACACATTTGTTAGTATAGTGTAAATTGTGTGAATAAGCCAGGCTAGGATATTACACATCACCACCACCGAAGCGTTCATATCTCGGCACGCGACGTTTAAATCATGTTCTTACCTTTGACGGTGCTGCGCATCCTTGAGCTATTGCCAGTTGCAATCTAACTGATCATTTATGCCGTACGCCTGTCGGTAGGGTCTAATAATGTGGAAATATGTCCAAGTTCCGCCCCAACATCTGTCCATCTATCCATCCTCGCGACTGCCTCGATCAGCCTGTCGCTGTTGATGGCTCTTACGTCACCAATCTCCCATCAGAAACTCATCGGGCTCAAAGAAGCCAAGATTTCTCCCGCTGTAGGGCAGGAGTAGCGCTGGGCAAAAAATGCTACGGTTTCCCGAGATTATTGCGTGTTAACAACAGATATCTCTCGGTCTCGGTGCAAGACAACGGTACAATGATAATTAGCTTGTCATATTCAAATAAACGCATGTGTTAGAAAAAAAAAATCTGTGTTTTCTAACAGCTTAATTTCAACTTTTATGAAACTGTTGTTTAATTATAATTATCATTACATTTTTTTCGTATTATTATTATTGATTTATCTGATTCTTATTATCGCTGTCGTGAAAATCTGAAGCTGTTCTTCCACTTTTCTTGACCAGTTTCTTCCTGTGTAACTGTCCGAGTGAAATTCACAATGACTGCTTTGTGCTGTTTTGTCGTGGCATTTATATCAATTAGCATTATCCTAACAGACTTACAAATCAGGGCTTTTCTTTCCTTTTTCTTTCTTTCTTGTTTGGAGCAGTTCTTCCAGTTTTGTCCTCCAGATTTATTGTTTGGTGTTCAGCATTGTGATGAAGTTCCCTTAAAGGGGTTGTGCACTTAAAAGGGATTTAACACTTTATATTACAGTGCCTGTGCTAAACATATATTAATATAAGTGATTACAAGCGTAATAAAAATATGTATTTACAAGTAAATAAAGGAGTAAATAAATCCACAAAATGATTAACACAATAGATGTATGTCGTTCATTGGTATCAGTAATTTCACTGTAACATTGTAAAGTGTAAATAAAATAAAATAAAAACTATAATAAATCAGAAAGAGAAAAAAAAAACATTCTGATCATGCTGGGTTTCTCCAAACTCAGACTAGAGCGTGTCTTGGCATGGTGAATTACCCAGCTGTGCTTGATGAGCAGAAATAATTTTAGATTAATAGATATACAAACAGCTACAGTATTTGCATTTGTTGTCTTAAATGAAATTGTAATTGCATCTTTTTCTAACACCCAGTGAAAAACAAGTAAAACTATTTATTTATGCACTTTGTATTTTATTAGCATGTGCCAGAACACATCATCGGCAATGCAAATTTTGGTAGTGAACATTAGTTAGAGTTGACAGGTCGGCGTGTGTGTGTGTGTGTGTGGGTTTTATGTGTTCATTGTGTTCTTCTGGGAATAGTTATCTATATATAATGTATCCATATTTGTGTGTACCTATCATCTTATTCAGTGTAGGACATCTTATTCTTTTTAAAAAGGCCATTCCTGAAGGTTTGCCACGCAAGAACAAGCGTAAATCTCGAGATGCAATGCCAACGCACTTTTAACGGTTCGTGTGGAGTCTGAACTGTGCCATTTTCAGCCTTATAGCCCTGGTTAAAGCTTCTACAATAGGAGAACTGTTCTTTTTTTTTTCTTTCCTACATAAGTTCTGTGGTTCTCTTAAGAAATAAATGACTGGAAATTATTGGAAAACATGAATGTTAATGAGGATAAATGAGTAAATAAAAAAATGTCCCTGAATGCTGAATGTGTCCTCACCCACCTACTATATATATATATATATATATATATATATATATATATATATATATACACACACTTTTTAATTTTATGTAACTATGTAAGTTTAACTTAATGTATTTTAGGAGAGCAGCTCTGGTTAAAGTGATAATAGATTTTATGCCGTTTATGGTGTTATAGTGTTTTAAACTGATTCTCTATCACTGCTTTTATGTGTTGATACTTAATAGTAACTGGAGCAAATGGATTTTGGTTCATCTCTCTTAATTTATGAAAAATAACCTCAAATTTATACGCATTTCAGTCTGATCTGCTGTTTACTGTAGCTGGCCCTGGACATGCTATAATGCACATTATATGTTGCAGAAATTCTTCATGTCTCAATATTACGCTGTCTGCTTAAAGGGATAGCAGACGGATGGTACAAGACTGGGACTGAGAAACCGAGGGAGATTCTAGGTGATAGTCTTTGAAGTCGTTTTTTTATATATATGTAGCATGTCACATCACATCAACAAATTATGATCCAAATTGCCCGCGCGCTACACGAGGCGGGATGCCGTCATAAGTGTCCACAGATATGTAAGGCGAGATCTGAAGGTTTATAAACAAAAACATAGCTAGCTGTCACTGATGCATTTTTGACTAGAGGAACTCTACAGACTGTCACAATGACAAAAAAGGTATATTTTCCTATTTAAAAAAGGACTTGATCATACAGTTGTCGTGTGTTGGAAATACACACACGTTCTAATTCTGGACTGTGGGTTTTAGCGGTGATGTAAATAGTCGGGAGCAACATAAGAGAAACAATCACACCATTCTCCTAAAACTTCAACACGTTATGCAAATATGTGTGTCAAGTGATCTTTTTTTAATAATCATGTATTTCACAAAATCAGCAGGCAAGATCAATACCAATTACAGGATACAGCATTATTTTTCAGCAGCATATCTCCCCCATGGGGTTACAGAAATAGCTTTGTTTTGTGAATCTTGTGAGAGAGTACCCTAACCTCGCATGTGACTCAGATGAATTGATTATGCTTCCAAAATGTTGTTCTTGTCTTGTAGGTGATGTTGCCGTTCTTCAAAAAGGACAATCTTGCAGTCCACAGGTCAGAGGTCAGCAACACTTGCATTTAGAATAATTAAATGTTTGTTTTGTTTGTTTTTTTGTAAAGCTGTACACCGTTCACAATTGCACATGGAGTCATCCAGCTATTGATAGCGATTATCGCTTGGGGATTAACGTCAGTACTGCTAAAATTATATGCCGTGCACTTAAACACGGCAACCCACATAGTTTTAATAATACTCTAGAAGGGCTCTGTGGTGTAACCTTACGTCTGTGATCATGATCAAAGCCATTTTACATGCCACCACTGCAATTATGTTTATTTAAACTAATATTGCTACATCTCTACAATCACTTTTATGTTGAAATCTATACAGTATTACAATTACAGTTCTGGATCGCTGGAACAGCTGTTGTTGCCACTGAGCTTTTGTAGCACTGCTAATTATTTTTTATTTACATTTTTACATTTGAATATATTAAATATGAATTTTTCACAGTTTAAGTAATAACGCAAATTCTAATATTTGAAACAAAAACAATTTGCTGAATCATTTATTTGCTGTTTTTTAATCATGCAAATAAAAGACAATGGACAAAGTTATGGTGTCTTTTGTAATCATTTGTAGGATTATTAATAGGATGATTGTGTTAAAAAAAAAAAAGCGAGCGAGCAAGTTTTATATTGCTCAAGTCAGAAATCTATTTCATCACAATTATTCCTTCACAGGAATTTTTTTCTTTTGTCATAAAAGCAGGAGACACTTCTCACACCGAAGAGATTTTTGATAAAACTATTTTATACCATATAAAAAACTTCCAGCTTCAATCAACGACTGGGTCAAATGAATTTTGTACAGTCATTGACAGGCGAAAGCTAAGAATATATAATACAAAAAATAATAAAGAGAAGGCTTTTACTGGGAAGAATATCTCGAAACCCATCAGATAAGGCAGGGTAATTAAAATGTCACCTTTCTCTGGAGGAAGGAGGCCCATCACACAGCTTTACGTAACTCATTACTTTTGTACTTTCAAATAAATGCTGATCACAAAACTTATATGACATGTGGAAACCCTCTATCTTAGTCTTTTTATTCCCTTCAAATAATAGAGAAATAATAGCATGATTAATTCATGACAAATATGACTTTACCAGTCCAACACGAGACGTCATTTCAAGTGTTATTGTTTGATTCATTGTAAACCACGTGGTTGAAAAGTGTTTTAAAGTTCAGATGCAACCAATTGCACAATAGACATCTTTAATTAAAACAATACTGGTAGCGCTACGCATGCAACAAGTCATGCGCATGGAAATCAGCGACGAGACGTTTTAGGAATCGCATGCAGTTGCCTATCGGGATCTTCCAGGTTTCTTCAACCTGATTTTCATGCTCCGTGTGACTGTATCTGGTTATTACCTCATAAACGTCTCTTCCTGCTCCGCTGCACCTCCACGTTCAGGAGGGGCTTCCGTTCCGCGGCCCTCCCCTCCAAACCCTGTGCGTTTCAGCGGGAGTTAAGTGACACATTTCACATTTCAAAATACCATCCTCCAGCACGAGTCCCGCTGCCTGCCATACCACCTCTTTTGTTTTCTTTGACACATGCGGTCTTCTTCCAATTAGCATTTTTCAGCCATTAAAGAGGAGAGAGGAGTGCTGAAATGTTTTCCTGTTTCATTACCACTGACTGCACCTCTTTGATTGGTTGCAAAGGGAAATGTTCTGTAAAAACATCATTTTCCGCAGAATCTCGGAAGGAGAGTGGCCAGAAAGCGCGATTCAGATAAACTCCCAGTCATATTTAAGCATATAGGATTACTGGAAACGTCTCTCTCAGCGTTTTATTGACTGAATGAATATAAAGAGTGAAAGAAAAAGTGCAAAGATCGAGATGAGACACGAAAGCTACACACCGTGATTTATATTCCGTTTTAAAAAGAATATTTCCCCGCTTTCTAGATCTTGTCATTAAATGATATAGCAGCGCCGTTCTGTCTGTTTTTATTTATTTATTAGTTTGTTTGTTTGCTCCCCAGGTCTTATTTTCCACGCTGGAAAAAGGGAAGTTGGTGAACAATTTCGAACGCTACCGGAATGAAAAAAAGAAACCTCTGATTCTTTTATACTTCTGAACCGTAATTATTAAGATGTAACCACTTTAGATCACAGATATGCATGAGACGCCTTTGATAATGTATGGTTTTTAAGAGAAACAGAATAGGATGTGTGTGTTTTTTCTGCTTCAGTCCAACTCATAGCCTGAGGGTTTCAGTTAGAGAGAGATATCTCCTCTATACTGATGCAACAAAGAGAAAAACAGCCCCCTAAAGCTGCTCGGAGTGCTCTACTTCTGACGCTTAGTGGAAACGTGTTTGTTTATATAAAAGATCTAAAAGCATTAATAAGAACAACAAGAAATGTTTTCCTCTTTTCTCCATTGACCAGCTAAAATATCCTGCACTGTGCCAAACTGTTAGGATAACACGGCGCATCCGAGACCATTCAAATAAATGTGTGGGTTTTTTCACTAAAAAGACATGGGGGAAACTATCCTTAGAGTCTTAGTAAAATGATATGATAAATATAACCAGAAAAAAAAAAATCTTGCCTAGCGAACGCAGGTCACATCTCACAGCCCAAACCTTCCAGTTCTGTTTATTTTAGCAGATATGGCTGCCTATCATAACACAATTCAGTAGTCAGGAGGTGTTTATGTAGGGGTTTTGGTTTATGTAACACTGAGGAGGCTCCGTACGCACCATTTGAGTCCACCATTCTGCCACACTGAACGTCCCTTCACTCTCTTTGAGAGAAGTAGGTTGATTCAAACAAACGGCCCTATAGAGTCTCACTGCCTTTGATCCGGGTGTTAAACCAGGCCGGGTTTTCCGGCCCTATGTTTGTCGCTCCACACCCTGGCAGCAGCCTGAACGCCGGCCCTGTCTTTCCAAAAGCCTCGGCTAGCTCTGGCTGGTTTCTGCAGCGGGAGCGACTGATGACGCCTGCCTCAAGGCTATATTATCAGCAAATCAGACGTATACGGCCCTGCTCCACCCCGAACTACCCTGCAAACGTTCACACGTAGCACTTCATTCTCAATGAGAGCTTCTTTTTTTCGCTCCTCAAATACTGGCTATGTTACTTGCTGGAGTTTTTCTGTTTTTTCACTTTCTTCGAGGTCTCATCAACATCTTATTAATTAAAACAAAGATATGTGTGTGTAATTAATTGCGATTTATTGCATCCAAAATAAAAGAAAAAAAGATATATTTATACATACAATATGTATAATTATATATAATAATATATATATATAATTTAATTATATATATATATATATATATATATATATATATATATATATATATATACACACAATATATACAATTTTATAAAAATATTTCTTAAATATTTACATTTATGTGTATTCAAATATATATATATATATATATATATATATATATATATATATATATATATATATATATATATATATATATATATATATATATATATATATATATATATATATAATAATTATACAAACTACACATTTTTAGTAAACACTTTTACTTTGGATGTGATTTTTATATATATATAAAATGCTGTCATTTGGTTAATAGCATAAAGTTTGTGTTTACATAACATAAATGTGTGTGTGTGTACTGTGTATAATTATGTATATATAAATACACACGGATGTATATATTTAGATTTTTATATATTTATATATATATATATATATATATATATATATATATATACACACACATTATATACATGCAAATATGTCTTTTAATTATACATAATTATACAAATGTGTAATTATACACATTACACAAACATTAGGTATATCAACTTTTTTTGGATGTGATTAATCGCGATTAATGGTTATATATATTGTTTGATATATAACCTGTTATATGACCTATGAATATATATATTGTGTGGGGGGGGGGGGGTAGTGGGTTATTATGAATTATGAATTTTATATTATGATTTTTTTTCTCCAATACACATTGGCTAATATTATTAGTATCTCCGAAGAGTCCCATTCATATTCTCATTTGTGGTTTTTTTTAGCACACTATAGGACCTACTTACCGTTTCAAGCTTTCTGTACACAACTTAATTTTTTATATTGTTAATTTGAATTTATAATTCAATTTATTTATTTATTTATATTGATTGATTGATTTAAATGCACTATGTGTTAGTTTTTAAGGATTTTAGGTTGGGAAGTAGTTAAAAAGAAAAAAAAAGGTACATATACACAAACTTCTGACCTAAATGCTCAATCTTACTAAACTAATTAATCACAGTAGCCTAATCACAGTGACAAGGTTGGCTGGGTGACATTCTCCAAAATCTACATTTTGATTTTTTTTTTTCAGTCCCAAATGATCTCCTTCACTCTCTGTTGCCCCACTCATTCCAATATTTCCTCAAGGTTAACAGGTAGAAAATGTTTCCCGTGTCGGGCTGCTTTAAGTCGAGGGTGTGGTGGGCAAAGAAGGAGGCGTCTCTCTGGGCCGCATTAATCAGAGAGAATGACAAAACCATATCTGTGACGACAACGACGGCTCAGCTGCCCGACATCGGAGGAGGAGGATAACTTTATTAATCAACATCTCTTGATTAATTGTTATAAAGTGTCATCCATAAATTTTCCTTCGATTTAATAATTCTTGAGGAAGACTTAACAATCTCCCTCGTGATTTGAGTTTTATTGAGGGCTGTACCGAGCGAGGTGCGCTGACATAAATAGCATCTCAGTGGCCAGTCTCCTCGTCACTGACAGATATGAAATACAATTATCAGTGTGATCTGTTTAAAAATTCATCATCAGCCTACTGTCTACAGAGGAAACACACTCACTCGCTCTCAATCTCCTGCGTTCTCTCTGTTTCTTATTCATGTACACATACACACACACACACGTAGAGCGTATATGTAGAGGGGTCATAACTGATAAGCTGTTCTATCCATTTGAAATTTCATTGTTTTTTCTTTCCCTCCAGCTCGTTAAGTTATTTTAACTGTGGATATTGTATTATGTGCTCTGGTGTAGCCTCCCACCCCCCCACCCCTTTATATTAAAACATAAATCACGGGATAATCAATCAGTAAATGACAATGCTGAGGCAAATCACTGCTATCATTGTTCCCACACAGAATATCATTAATATGACTCTTATCAGAGATGAAACAGCCAAACACACTCGAAACGACTCCACATATAGCGCACAATCCATTTTTTTTAAAGTGAGCTCATCATAACCATACTTTTTTTTAACCCTTTTCATGTCACGCTTCAAACACATACTTAGGGAATGTTCGAACATGTGTTCTGTGTTCAACAGCTGCAGAAGAATCTCCAATATATGCACTAATATATATATATATATATATATATATATATATATATATATATATATTAGTGCATATATTGGAGCTAGTTATTATTAGCTAGTACAGATCATCTGATTCTATTTGGATATATTTGGACATATTTCAATAATGTCACTTCTGCTTATGAAACAAATTCAGGGATGCGTTTAATGTAGTATATAACAAATTATTATCATTAACAATATTAACACACACATGCAGTATATTAATTAATTAATTAATTAATTAATTGTATATAGTATATACAATTTGAATATATATTTAATATAAAATTTGAATGCATTATATTAAAATATTACAATTATACATAAGTATCGAATTATTCATGTGCATTACGAAAATATTCATTTAAAGAATTAATGGTTCAATTGTGAACTACAATAGAGAATACTATATAGACAATATATATATATATATATATATATATATATATATATATATATATATATATATATATATATATATATATATATATATATATATATATATATATATATATATGTGTATATATATATATATGTATGTGTATATATATATATATATGTGTGTGTATATATATATATATATATATATATATATATATATATATATATATATATATATATATATATATATATATATAAATATAACATATGCTATATATAGTATTAATTCTATTGTCTTTTATTAAAATACTAAAATGTTATATATTTAAGAAGTCTTTTTAAATGATTCATTAAAATAACTAATAAGGCTCATTTTTTCCTGAATCAGACTACACTGGTCATGCTGAATGTTTTTTGATTCACTAAAAAGAACCAGTTCATAAGAGTCATTTGTTCCTCAATCAGACTACACTGGTCATGCTGTATGTTTTTTGATTCACTAAAAAGAACTGGTTCATAAGAGTCATTTGTTCCTCAATCAGACTACACTGGTCATGCTGTATGTTTTTTGATTCACAAAAAATAAAATAAAACGGTCATAAGAGTCATTTGTTCCTGATTCAGACTACACTGCTCATGTCGTATGTTTTTTGATTCACTAAAAAAAATATGGTCATAAAAGTCATTTGTTCCTGAATCAGACTACACTGGTCATGCCGTATGTTTTTTGATTCACTAAAAAGAACCAGTTCATGAGAGTCATTTGTTCCTGAATCAGACTACACTGGTCATGCCATGTTTTTTGATTCACTAAAAAGAACCGGTTCATAAGAGTCACACACACACACACACACACACACACACACACACACACACACACACACACACACACACACACACACACACACACACACACACACACACATGTTGGTCTATGTGGTTTACAGGGACTCTCCATAGGCGTAATGGTTTTTATACTGTCCAAACCGTACTTTCTATCCCCTTACACTGCCCCTGCCCCTAAACCTACCCATCACAGAAAACATTCTGCATTTTTACTTTCTCAAAAAAAAAAACATAATTTAGAATGTGTTAAGGCCATTTGAATTATGAGGACATTTGATATGTTCTCATAAACCACATTTATAGTGTAATAACAGTGTAATACCCATGTAGTTATACAAATTTGTGTCCTCATAAACCACATAAACAGGCTCACACACACACACACACACACACACACACACACACACACACACACACAAACGGTTTATAAGAGTCATTTGTTCCTGAATCAGACTACACTGGTCATGTCGTATATTTTTTGGATTCACAAAAAGAAAAGAAAAAAACAGTTCATAAGAGTCTTTTGTTCCTGAATCAGACTACACTGGTCATGTCGTATGTTTTTTTGATTCACAAAAAGAAAAGAAAAAAACAGTTCATAAGAGTCTTTTGTTCCTGAATCAGACTACACTGGTCATGCTTTATGTTTTTTGATTCACTAAAAAGAGCCGGTTCATAAGAGCAATTTGTTTCTGAATCAGACTACACTCTCTGTAAAACAGCATTGAGTGTTAGGAAATTCTTGGGATTTTAAGAACCAATATGGTTCAAATTTTTCTTGGATCGCCAGTCTTACTATTTACATCTGTACTTTAAACAAAAACAACTTCTGCAGATGTTCGCAAAATACAGAAGTGCAGCAGAGACACTCAACTTGTGTCTTTAATTATAAAGCTTTGGCCTGTTACATCTCCATTGTCCCGCGGACTCCTTCAACACAGCTGTACGGCAGAGACGCTGCCGTCCTCAGCAGACTGCTGGTTGCCAATTAAGCAGTGAAAGGGACTCGGCGTCCACACCCACCTCAGCTGGCAGCGGCCCAATTTACAACCGGCGTGTCACCGCGTGTCTGTAAGTAGGCTGATCTACACGTGTCACGGCTGAAGCTTGCAGTCTGCCGAGACCGCGGATGGACAGGTAGTGCCAACCCCACCTCAGCCAGCCCCCCTCCTCTTCTCTCCCTCTCTCTCTCGCTCTCTTCTTCTGCTGATCAAGGACACTCCTATCAGCATGAGCGCAGAGAGGGGCCATCCATCAGGGCAGATGGGTAATAGAAACACTGTGTGACAATGGTCATCAGCGTCGAAAACAACAGCCTATAAACATCCAGTGACACGCGCTCCGGAGTAGGAGGTGGTGGAGCGGGGGTGGTAAAACCAGGAATTGAGACAGGGAGAGAGACAGCATGAAAGATTATGGAAGGAGAGACGGAGAAATGATTTAGAAACAGACGGAAGGTAACAGAAACGCATTTTTGTGTGCCAGCCAGAGCATCTCAAAGTCCAACGCAAACAAAGCCAAGGTCCGTCGTCATGCCGTGACTGTTTATTTCGCAAACGAGACAGAGAGTAACAAATTGACAGAAGTGATTAAACGGCGAGCGAGATGATGAAGAGAAGCAGGGAGGTGATCACACAGCAGATCTGAGGCCTTCGCTAAAACCGCCCCGCTTTGTCCTCTTTCAAAGGTCTCGGCGCCAAACGCCACAAAATCGTTTTGACTTTTGCCGCTCAAACGCTTTTATTTATTTACCTCGGCATATATTTATTTCATTCTCCCGTTTGCCAAATAAAGACTAATTAGAGGAGCAGAGACGTTTCGAAATGGGAAGCCTGCCTCACATGGTGGGATTTTTTTTCTTCCTCTTTTCTAATTTTTTGTCAGCTTTTTTCTCTCCCCCATCAGTTTAATTAGCCAACATTTGTCTCAGTTTTCCTGAGCAGCGTTTGTTTATCCTAGTGTCACGCCTGACATTGGCCAATTAGTGCAGTGAAATTGTTTAGCCTCAATAGCACAAGCAGTGGAAAACACTCCTGAGATGTTTGCTGCAAGCTCACGGGGAGATTTAGAGAGAAATTTGGGGGAAACGAAAAAGGGATGTCAGAGTATTTCGGTTGATTATGTAGAATCATGACCGCATGAGGGTTTTGATTATGGGTAATGTTCAGGAAGATGTTATTGGTTGCTTGACAGCAGTGAAATATGAGTAGAGTTAAGGCAGAAAGTCCCTTCTTAATATAATAAATCATTTTTTTCAAACAATCACATTTTTAAAAACGCTACATATTTTCTAAACTATTTGTTCATTAAATTATGACGATCACTCACTTATTACGATTACAAAAAAGTAGCATTTTAAAGTCTACATAAAATATAAACTGACCTTTTTTACTTTTCATGTTCGTTATTCTAAAGAAACATTTGTAATCTTTTGTAAAAATATATTTTTGGTGTCATATAGTGAGACTTTTTACAATCTAGCATAATCCAACATCCAGTTCTCCTCTGAAATATGGCACATTTCGGAAGTATAATGTTTGCCATGCCATATATTGTTCATGCCAAATATAAATAATATCGACTTACCACAGTTTTGATGTAAAAACAATAACTGTAGTAATGGTAACTATGATGGTGGAAACTATGGTTACCATGGATTTTGTAAGCGTAGGTTGTACTTGTCTATACTGGCAATCACAAATTGCCTTATGTACTACATAAAGAGAAAACAAAGCATCAAACATACAATCATAAATTGCCTTATGTACTACATAAAGAGAAAACAAAGCATAATCATAAATTCATTGTTTCATTCAGCACTACAAATCGAGGGTTTCAGTTGCTCTCCAGGAAGACTCTGCAAACACAAAGACACACAGAGGCTGTAGGGTACTTTAATATGATATGCTTCCACTATTAATACTCTCTTTAGGTCTTTCAAAGCCATTTTGGTCCTGAAATTGGAATATTTATTTTGTGTTGGTGCTTCATTCTGACTGATGTGCTCGACATGACATGCAGCAGGTTTGAGTTTATGGATATGAAGTGTTAATACATCCCCCGCTGGATAAGTCATTTTGACTCATTCTTGCATGCACACGCGTGTCGGAAAGAGTGAATCTACGTGCCTGAAAGAGAGAGAGAGTGAGAAAGAGAGAGAGAGCGAGAGAGTGAGAGCGATTGACTCGGCACACCGCCTGCCCTCACACAACAATTACCGCAGTCAAGGCCCACTGCAAAGATAAATTAATGCCTCCTCACAAGACAAAAGATTTTCTGTTCACTAAAATACAGAAACTATCATGTAGCAGTAACGTGTTTAGAGTATGTTTACCATTTAAAACAACTCATTGAATTGAAGTAAACACCTTGTTTAACCTAAGAAGCTCAGGAAAGATTAAATAAAAGATGTTCTTGTGCTTTTTTGAGGTGGAAACTGTGGAGGTCCAGGCTAATCTTGTTCACTTAAAGATATAAGACACGATGAGAGGAAAATAAAACTTTTAATTATTATTTTGTGGTTCTTCATATATGTGTCTAGGGGTACATTTATACAAAAAACTGAAAATGATTGCATATATATATATATATATATATATATATATATATATATATATATATATATAATATATATATATATATATATATATATATATTTTTTTTTTTTTATATATATATTTTTTTTTTTATTGAATAAATATACACTTTATTTTCATAAGTATTGGAACACCCCTATACAGATCACTGAATTTAGGTCTTCCATTCACTTCCATGGCCACAGGTGTATAAAATCAAGCACCAAGGCATGCAGACTGCTTTTTCAAACATTTGTGAAAGAATGAGTCGCTCTCAGGAGCTCAGTGAATTCAAGCGTGTTACCTGATAGGTTGCCATCTGTGCAATAAATCCATTCGTGAATTTACTCACTACTAAATATTACACACTGTCAAATGGTAACAATGTAGAAGCAATTGGGAACAACAGAAACTCAGCCGTGAAGTGGTAGGCTATGTACAAATCACAGATCACCGAACGGGGTCAGCACATGCTGAGGCGGAAAATGCACAGAAGTTGCCACCTTTCTGCCGATTAAATAGCTACAGACCTCCAAACTCTGTGTGGCCTTCAGATTAGCTCAAGAACAGTCTGTAGAGAACTTCATGGAATGGGTTTCCATTGCCAAGCAGCTTCATCCAGCCTTACATCACCAAGTACAATGCAAAGTGTCGGATGGAGTGGTATAAAGTTCACTGCCACTGAACTGGACAGTGGAAACATGTTCTCTGGAGTGACAGATCACAATTCTCTGTCTCTCAATGCAATGGACGAGTTTGAGTTTGGTAGTTTCCAGGAGATCGGTACTTGCCTGACTGCATCGTGCCAAATGTAAAATTTGGTAGAGGGGGGATTATGGTGTGGGGTTGTTTTTCAGGGGTTGGGCTTGGCCCCTTCAGCATACCAAGACATTTTGGAAAATTTCATGCTCCCAACGTTGTGGGTACAGTTTGGGGATTCCTGACCTCAACAATAGAACACCTTTGGGATGAATTAGAGCGGAGACTGCGAGCCAGGACATCTCGTCTAACATCAGTGCCTGATCTCACAAATGTGCTTCTAGAAAAGTGGTCAAAAATTCCCATTAACACACTTCTAAACCTTGTGGAAAGCCTTCACAGAAGAGTTGAAGCGGTTATAGCTGCAAAGGGTTGGGCATACTCCATATTAAACCCTACGGATTAAGAATGCGATGTCATTAAAGTTCATGTGCATGTGCAGCTGTCCCAAAACATTTGGCAATATAGTGTATTTTTATGACTAAAAATACATTTAAATAAAATAACAGAGAGAGAGAGAGAGAGAGAGAGAGAGAGAGAGAGAGAGAGAGAGAGAGAGAGAGAGAGAGAGAGAGAGAGAGAGAGAGAGAGAGAGAGTAATTAAGAAAATTGCATAATTGTTTATTTATATACATATATACTCTCTCTGGTGACTTTATTAGGGACACCTGTTCAATATAATCAAATTTCTAACCACATGGCAGCAGCTCAAGACATTTAGGCATGTAGAAGTGACCAACACGATCTGCTGAAGTTCAAACTTAACATCAGAATAGGAGAGGAAGTTGATTTAAGAAACTTTGAATGTGTAATGTTTGTTGGTGCCAGACAGGCTATCTGAGTATTTCAGAAACTGCTGATCTACTGGGATTTTCACACACAATATTCAGGGTTTACAGAGAATTGTCCGAAAAAGAGAAAATATCCAGTTCTGAAGGTGAAAGTGCCTGGTTGATGCCAGGGGAGAAAGGCCAGACTGGTTCTAGTTGATAGAAAGGCAACAGTAACTCAATTAAAGCAGCACCAGGTAACTTTTCAACCTTCATAATATATTTTCAAGACTCTTGTGATGATACATCGACTTACAATAGGTTGAGTGACACGTTTGCCATAGCTTGATGGGGTCTGTATCATTTTTAATCGTACTTTTAAACTTCGGGTTTCGGGTAGTAACCCGAGAACAAAAAGAACTACAAAATTCGACTGCTTTACGGCATATACGTCACTTCCACCAACACCCACACTTCCTTAAATTCGGACGTGCGAGCCCAACTTTGTTCATTGGATAATATAGTCATGTCTGAAAGCACAGACAATTAAGAATAAAAAGGTTTTGTTGGAGGAAAGCAATAAGAGGAAACGAAAAAGTGATGGGATTAAAGGCAGGACGAGGGTCAACATTGGACCAGCGTTTGCACGTTGGCGTGAGCTGAAGGAGGCGTGCCCGACCGATGCTGTCATGCTTGTTATGGTGATTACCTACCACTCAAACATTGAATTGACGTATCATATAGATTCTGTAAAACGGCTTGTAAACGTGAGCATCGCGATTATTTGGCGTTTGAAAAAAATAAAACCCATGAAATTATATTCATATGACATGCTGAAACATATGCCACTGACTGTAACGTTACCTGGGATGAAGACATTTCACACGTGACGCCAGAAGAACACCTGCATGTGCTCCTGCAGTGTTCAGGGGAACTGTTAGTGCTGCACCAACCCGCGGGGCCGCTTTTATGAAGTTATTTGGACCGCCCGCACCACTGTATATATTTTTACAACCTACCCGCGACCATTAAATAGACATACGGGGTCCGCGGGTTATGAGACGACTATCAGGGTTGTCATGTCAACAAATGTACGCACGATGGCATCCCCTGTTGTAGGATGACAGCTTACGACAGTAGTTGAGGACATTATTTTTTTCCCAACTGTAGGGGGACCCCGAGAGCAAAAGTTACCAAGTGCTGCTTTAACCACTCGTGACAACCGAAGTCTGCAGAAGAACATCTCTGAATCCACAACACATCGACCCTTGAAGCAGTTGGGCTACAGCAGCAGAAGACCCACACCGGGTGCTAGGCCTGTCACGATAGTCAATAAATCGCACAATTAAAAAAATTAGCTCAATCATTTTTCCAGCCGTGGTAATTTCTATTTGCATGCTTGTTTGCTCTCGCTGACTGCACGCGCCTCGTTTGGGGAAGTGTTTTTACTCGAAATGCAGGCCCGGTGCCGGTGTTGTGAGACGTCATGCTCGGCCAGATTCGCCTGGAACTCGAGCTTCTTTGATTGCGGAGCTACATGCAAAGTACCACATTTTTGCTGGGTGCACCCTAACACTCATGCGGACGCATTGAGTATAAACGAGGCTTAAAGCTACACTGAAGTTGGCAGTTTGATAAATGCTAGTTAATTCGTTCCTGTAGCATCCCACAAGTTCCTGTAGAGATAGCAATACACATTCGCATGTTTTTGCCAAATAAATAAAAAGCATGTCATCAATGTCTTCTCTCTTACAGTAAATCCACCTAGCTTTCCTTTTTTTTTAGTTTAGTTTGTGCATGATTACAAGATTACTTTTTTTTAATGCTGTATCCTAAATGGTTGATAATTAATTTATATATCATATGCTAAAGTGTGTTAACGATTAAAAGAAAAAAAGAAAAACAAGAACCGTACAGAACCGAACTGTGGGTTTTGTGAACCACGCCACCCCTAATATGCACCTCATCTGTTGCAGTTTTCATCCATTTTATTTATTGTTTTTGGTCGGTTGGTTCATTTATTGTGGATATTTAAAATGTTTTCCATTTTCAGTGTTAAATAGTCTTTAGAAATAAAAGCTTATTGATCTTTGAAAAAATGTACCTGCATTGTTATGTCATTATCATTATTTTAGACGAAAATGGTCTCAGAACGACAATATTATCATTTATCAAAATAATTTCTTGGCCAGTCGTACAGATTTATCGTACAGCTAAATTTGCTATTGTGACAGGCCTACCAGGCGCCACTAATTTCAACTAAGAACAGGAAACTGAAGCTAAAACTAGCCAAAATATGACAAAAGAAAATTGGAAACACATTGCCTGTTCTAATAAGTCTCGATTTCTGGTCAGAATTTGGCGTAAACAACATAAAAGCATGAATCCATCCTGCCTTGTATCAAAGGATCAGGTGCTGGTGGTGGTGTAATGGTGTGGGGAATATTCGATTGGCACACTTTGAGCCCTTTATTACCAATTGGGCATTGTTTAAACGCCACAGCCTACCCGAGTATTGTTGCTGACCATGTCCATTCCTTTATAACCACAGTGTACCCATCTTCTGATGGTTATTTCCAGCAGGACAACATGCCATGTCACAAAGCTCAAATCATCTCAAACCGGTTTCTTGAACATGACAATGAGTTCACTAAACTCAAATGGCCTCCACAGTCACCAAATCCCAATCCAAAAGAGCACCTTTGAGATGTGGAGAAACGGGAGATTCACATCATGGATGTGCATCCGACAAATCTGCAGCAAATCTGTGATGCTATCATTTTGACATGGACCAAAATCCAGAGGAATGTTTACAGCACATTGTTGAATCTTTGCCACAAAGAATTAAAGCAGTTCTGGAGGCAAAAGGGGGCCCAACCCGGTACTAGCAAGGTATATACTGTATATTTTTCTCAGTTGTGTTAATTACAAAATTACACTTTTTTTATACAAGCACACAAACATATAAACATTTCAGTAAAATGCTGTATACAAAATTTCAGACACCTTTACTCACATTATCAGTTTATTTGCTCAGAACACGGTGTCAGAACAAATTCATCTTGATAATGTCAGATAACTTTAATGGAAAGGTATGCAGTGGATTACAATCAACCAATAAGTTCCCAATTAGATAATACCAATTTAGGTCAACCATTTACCAACATTTTTTACATTTTGTTCAGTCTGTGGTGTAAAAGGTCACATTAGCAAATAAAGAAAAAAACATGGTTATATCAAAGTGTTTTGAATAATTTTGGTCCCAAAGTTTTACACATTTTACTGGTAGTCCACTGTATGAAGAATTTTTGGGTATAATATGTCACAGTTTACTTTATCTTGCTATCCTCACTTACATAAATGAACTATAGTGTCCTGCAAACACTAGTAAAACAATTATATCTGGTGTCGGAATGACTGTATATATACTGTATATATGTGTGTGTGTGTGTGAGAAACATATAAATACTGTATATCAAAAAGAGCCCTTATCCTTTGCGTCCAGTAGTTTTATCCTGCATGATTTTTCGTGCTTTTCTTTGTGTCTGACCAAGATATAATTGCATCCAATTTATGCAGTCTTCTATTTGGTCTATTATTATATTTGTTACATTTGTTATAATTGCTAACCATCGCTCTGCTACACTACTTCTGATCGTGTGTATATACAGGACCCTTCCTCTTACATCAGTCTGAAATAGTTATATAATGGAAGAGGTGAGGATGTCTTTGATGTGTCGAGTTGGCAAGGGGGCGTTGAGTTAAGACGTTAAGATACGTTGAGTAGTTCACACTACACAGAGCACAGATTCAATTTAGCACTTCCTCCGCGCCACCAGAAACCACGCGCGAGGCGTTTCAAGCCAGAGACTCCCAAACAGCGGCCGACACTTCCTCTCCAGCCCGCAGTCTATCTTATCTATCTTCTCATCTGTATCATTCTCGTCTGACTGGAACAAAGACAAGCGGCATCGCTGAAGTGGCACTGACAGCTTTGCAGGGGAAGAGTGAGGCTGCTCTGTGGGGAGAACTGGGAAAGTGTGCAGCCTGTGGCAGAAGGGAGACGCCAGCGTATCTTTCATGCCGCCCTCAGCCTTTAGCTCCGGGCTCCCACTCAGAATCACACACGCTCATGTCACCCTAAGGCAGCAGTCTCAAACACTTAGACTCAAACCCAGAGGTGTTTATGGAACTCTACTGTTCAGCCCAGTGTCTTGCTCATTCAATCCCAGCAACTGGCAGTCTGACTGCTGGTTCGGTTGGTGAGGTCTAATTATGTGTAGACACACTGATATGTTATATGTAGCGCTCACACACACAGAGCCACAAATAGACAAACACATACGGTGCACATGTTCCTAGAGCTAGTGAGCTGTCGTGCTGCTACTGCCTACATGGGCAGCTGCCTTCTAAGACAGCATCCTGACTAATTAGGAACACTACACATAAGCAGTGCCACTCGCCATAACCATTTTCAGTGGAGTTCTCCATTAGCATTAGCATTCTGTTAGCGCAAACATTAGAGCATAGCGCTAGCAACACCAATGTCATTGGTTCGATCCCAAGGGAACCTGAAGTTTAAACACTTTAAAGGGATAGTTCACCCAAAAATGAAAATGGTTGTCAACACTACATGAAAAACGCAAAGGAAAAACGTTTCTGTTTTTAGTACATCGTTGTGTAAACATTCCTTAAATGTCAATTAGCCTATTGCTAAGCTAACAGTATAATACTCAAGCAAAAACATATGGCACACACAACTATATTTATATAACTGTATTTTTTATTATTAAAAACATAAGTATTAAGTGTTAACTAAAACTAATAAAAGATTTAATGAAATAAATTAAATTTTACAAATAAGTACAAACTTGCTAAAAGTAAAAACTTTGGAAAAAAGTGGAAACAAATGTATTAAAGGTAAATATAAATATATAAAAACTGATAAAAAGAACAAAAGCACATAATAAAATTACTAAAATAAAAATTAAAACATAAAAATGAAAGATATGAAAACTAAATTATTTTAAAATAGTAATAATACTACAACATTATATAAATAATGCTTAAGAAACACTGAGAAATTTAGAATCTCCTCTGGCCCTGACTTTATGTTTTAAAGCAATGCGTTCTGGGATTGTCTTCTCTTTGAAAGATAAATAAAATTTGTCCAAAATGTGGTATCTTAAGCAGCTCAATAGGTTGTACATCCGTATAATTGAAGCGCATGCACAAATCTAGAATTACACACAGAATCGCATATGTATATATATATATATATATATATATATATATATATTTACAGAAACAAGAGCGTGCACACACACCCACTCACAGACAGACATCGTAGAAGAGCAGATTTCACAGCCTTGGCAGCAGATGCTGCCGCACATGTGTCAATGTGCAGAAATGTCAGATATTAAAATCTTGTGACTCCCGGGGGGATCGAAGGGTATAATTTTGTCACCGTTTCATTATGACTGTGAGATTGTAATTGTTGTGCTTTACCTGACATGAGTTTGGTGGCATATGTGTGTATTTGTGTGTTCTCATGTTCACACAATCGCTGCTTTAAAGGGGGGCCGATGATGGCAGGCCGGCGAATAAGGAGGAGGAGTGGGAGTGTGTGTGTGGGGGGGGGGGGGTGGGGGGGGGGTCGCTGGGAACAGGGTTCTGATGGATCCCCGCGCCTGTGCCGGGGGTTTGAGTCGGCAGTGGGCAGATGGACCGCTGACACTAGCACAAGGAGAAAGTATAAAGTCGAGTAGACAGGAGGAAAAAAACGAGGGAGTCAAAAAATACATCATCATCATCCTCGCTGACACTCTGTTGGTCTTGACCTTAACAGGCTGGAGTGTTGTCAGACGCAGGCAGCAAGGCCTGATGGGGGAGTCAGGCATGTCTGTGGGCGCAGGGCTTCATTTGGCTGTAGGGGCTGCGCTGCATCTAAACTGCTTGGTGCTAAACACATCTCTGCTCATGCACAAATAACAATCCAACCAAAGCCGAGCCATGTTATTAAATATTTTAGAGGAGTGTGATCACAATATCTCCACATTTACTGAGTTTTCATTGAATATTTGACACTTTCGGATGCTTTTAACCTGTAGCATCCCAGTTTTATGAGGTAAAATATCTTATTTCCTCCACACAGCAAACAACTTTTGCCAGCCACTTCACACACAGTTTCGCTATCTTTGTGACGACTCTCCATAGGTGTAATGATTTTTGTACTGTACAAACTGTATCTTCTATCCTTCTACAGTACACTTACCCTACCCCTAAAACTACCAATCCCAGAAAACAACGCACACATGTTTGTTTTTGTGACACATGGGGACATTCCATAGGCGTAATGGTTTTTATACAGTACAAACCAAATTTTCTATCCCCTTACACTGCCCCTGCCCCTAAACCTACCCATCACAGGAAACATTCTGCATTTTTACTTTCTCAAAAAACTCATCCTGTATGATTTATAAGCCTTTTGAAAAGTGGGGACATGGCCAATGTGCTCATATTTCACCCTCTCCTTGTAATACCTATGTCATACCCATGTCATTATACACATTTGTGTCCTCATATGTCACAAAAACATGCACACATGTCTGGTTCACTATCTTTATGGGGACTCTCCATAGACGTAATGGTTTTTATACCAAACTGTACATTCTATCCCCCTACAATGCCTCTGGCCCTAAACCTACCTATCACAGGAAACATTCGGCATTTTACTTTCTCAAAAAAACAAAAAAACAAAAAAAAAAACTCATCCTGTATGATTTATAAACCTGTTGAAAAGTGGGGACTGCTGACTGGTCCCCGTGATCTCAGGTTTTACTGTCCTTATAGGGACATTTGGTCCCCACAATGTAATATAAACAAGGACACACAGAATAAGGACTGTTAGCTATTGTCTTTTTAGAACCGCTTTAAAGCAGAATCTTATTGTGTTTACAGTAATACAGTACAATACAGTAAAAAAAATAACATAATTAAATAAAAATACAGCAATATTTTGAAATATTTATTAATATATTTATTAATATATATATAGATTTGCTAAGACGAACCATCCGTCCTGTGTCTCCATGGTTGTCATAAATGTTACCATGTTATTGGTTGCTTTCTCAAATATTACATGGCTGTATTTTTAATGCTAGTAGTCAAAAATAAAAAGTCCAAAAATATTGAAATAATTGAAATTGTGGGTGATCTGATGTTTTTTTTGTTCTTACTGAGAATCATCCATAATAGAATAAGCTACATTTTTAATTAGCGTTCCAAATACGTAGCGCCGAAAGAACCTTTTCTTCTAAGAGTGTACTCTTGAGTACTTTTAAACTACTTTTACTCCTACTTTGAGTACTATTTACTCTACTAGAACTATTTTTTTTAATTCTACTTGAGTGTGCTTTTTCAGTACTCTTTCCACTGATGACCCTGGATTAAGCTGTGCTTTTTTGGGGGGTAAATAATGGTAGCCTGACAAGCCAGACCCACATCAAGATGTTTGGTCTGAAAACTCATCATTGATAGGGCTCAATCTGAGGGGCGGGATAAACGGTTGTCTTTTAAACTCCCTTTGCACGCAATTGGATATCGCTACAACCAACCAGGGCCCGGTTCCCCAAAACATTCTTATCGCTAAGTAGTTCTTAACCTATTCCTTAACCTCTCTCTTAACCCTATGGCACGATTCCCGAAACGTTCGTACGCTAAGTATATCTTGTAAGTCACACTTTCGTAAGGTTGGTCTGGAGTCTGGACCATTCGTAGCGCTCTCTTAGCGTTGTTTAAGCTCAAGACGCTAGTCGCCGCCACTGTGCAGCAGTCTTTCAAAATCAGCGCAGTACTGTACAAAATAAAAACAATGATTTTATGTTATGGACATTTTAAGACTAATAATAAAATATGTTTGCAATGGATACAGGCCTATTTATAAAGTTGACTTTATTTGGTATCAGAGCTAATATGGTGGTAATTAGGCTATTTTGTAATGACATTAAAGCGTTTAAATTGGCAATCACTTTAGATAATTAACATCTGGCAAACAATTTGGCTTTAAATGGCTAAGATCTATAAATGGGTAAGCATGGTGGTGTCCAGTAAGCAACCAACTATGGCAGTGATACAACGTATCCTTCTATTAAATCAAAGACGACGCCAGCCACGGAGACATTTAGTCCATTTCAATGTCTTTACAATACATTGTGTTAAAATTAACTCCTCATTTTTTAGAGTGTAACATTAATATAAAAGTGTATTACATAATTTTTAGAAGTCTTTAAACCCATGTCAAGAACAACGGGATAAGGAGGGTGGATGATTAGCAAGGGATACCCGTCTACCTTTCACAACATATCGTGTGAACATATTACTGACAATTTTATAGCTTTAAAATTCTATATTTTGCGGATAACTTAAACTATGTTGAAATAAATGTTACTGTAATAATTTGAGGAATGTTTCATTTGCATAGAACGTGTTGTCTTTCTTAAAGCCGTAATGCACCTTCGCTTAAAGTGGAATATTGATCTCTGAGCAGTCGATTCAGCACCTTCACTTGGGACAGCGCCTTTGTTAAGTCATTCTTAGAGGCAGGGTGTTAAGAAGCTTCCTAAGAGACACTTCGGGGAACATACTAAGGAACATAAACAACTTTGGTAAGATATACCTTTTCGAGTCTTCTTAGCGGACTAAGAGTGTGCGTTATCGGGAAACCGGGCCCAGAGCAACGTGAAGCGGAGCTAGTTGACAGATTAAACATTCGCTGTTTCCGGGCGACAAAACTCCGAACCCATCTTCCCTTTTTAAGAATGATTTCAGTGCCATCTTTGTTCTTTTCTCAGAGAAAAGCTTAACTCCAAGTCTTCCAGAGTCGTGGTCAAAGCTGATTCGAAAGACCGCTGTGCGCCAGCTTCTGTGTTTACTAGTAGCACGCAAGCGCAACCCGGCCATCATTATGTTAAGAGTTTGGTTTTTACAGCTCAGACGTGTATTGAGAGTTGCTAGACGAAACTCGTGGCAGATTAGTTTTGCTGCTGCTAGGGTGCTTCTAGATTTCTAAGCAAAAATAATGGCGCAAACACCAGTAAACTGACGAGCGCAAACATTAGTAAATCACCATGCGTGATTCATTAAAATACTCTCCTCCTATGAATTGTGCACCTAAAAGGGAAACTCCTACAAATGCATATGCAATGAGGTCAGCTGCAAAAATAACACTGTCCACGCCTTTTTAGCGCTAATTTATCACTGCATGTCTTTAGTAAATCCTGACAGTACATTTTTACAGCCAAAAGAGGGTTTGCGCTGGCGCAAGCTGTTGGTAAAACTGGCCCCAAGTCTGCACAGTGCTTAAGTGTAAATGAGATTTGAGAGCTACAGCAGATGGAAATTTTTTCACAGAATTACAACAATTTGGCTTCAGAAGACTATATAATGTGAGTCGTATGAGCCACTTTTATAGAGACTGACAGCATCTGATATGAATGTTCAAAATATCTCATGTTGCTTTCCATGGGAGAAAGTTAGTTGTTTGGATTGACGTGTAAATGATGACAGAATTTTAGATTTTGGACCATCCCTTTAAGCTTAAAACTAATCAGTTTGCAAAACCATTGTTTTTGAAAACCTAGAGTTGCAAAACCGAGATTGCCAAAGAGCACATTTTCAACCAGTTTGAACACTGTAAGGACATAGATTAAACAACATGTAAACAGTCTCTGATGCTGTGATCTCATATGGCATACACAGAATTTCCCAATCTTGCATCTTATTGAGTCACCCAACAACAAGTGTAGTGTGTACTCGCTCCTCAGATGACACCAGGACGCTCAAATCCCTCAGGAAACGGGTCGAGCTCTGATCTACACCAAACCTCAACTGATCACAATACAGACCTTCCATTCATTTGCTGGACATCATAGTTTCACACATACACACACCACGTTGTATATCACACATCGTCTGTAGACATTACTTTGATCATTTAACGATTGTGCTTTCCATTTCTGCACCCTACTCTGAATCTTGAGGAAGTCCCAGACGAGGAGAGAAACCATTAAAGGTGTATTATAAAAATATTATTGACCTTTGAGAAGCGACACTAGACCAGCCTCAGACTGTGTTTTAAGACTTGATGCCTGTTCCTTAGATTATCAACATATGCCAGTCTTAATAAATGTTCTGTCACTTTATTAAAAAATTTAAGTACAACAGTATAATTTTTACGATCCCATAAAGGTGAAGGTAGCACATAGTAATTTTTTCATGCACAGTGAACTTTTGAAGCACTCTGCAATAGGTTACGTAATTAATTTCTGCTTAGAGTGAACTACTGACCATATATTTTAGCTTTTTACCTGCACTCTTTGTAGCACAACCTTTTATCAGACCTTTCTTTAGTATTCTCTGTGTGTGCATGCATAGCTTGTGCGAGCTAGATTTATTTAAAGGAACACTCCACTATTTTTGAAAACAGGCTCATTTTCCAACTCCCCTAGTGTTAAACAGTTTCCGAATCCATTTGGCCGATCTCCGGGTATGGGGGTAGCACTTTTAGCAAAATTAGCATACATCATGGATTCTGATTAGATCATTAGCATCTTGTTCAAAAAATAATTTTTACCAAAGAGTTTCAATATTTGTCTTATTTAAAACTTGACTCTTCTGTTGTTACATCGTGCACTAAGACCAACAGAAATGAAAAGTATGATTTTCTAAACCGATATGGCTAGGAATTATATTCTCATTCCTGCGTAAAAATCAAGGAACTCTGCTCCCGTAACATGGATGCAGCAGGTGCAATGATATTACGGAGCATCTGAAAATAGCAAAAAAGTATTTAGTCAGTCACCAATTGTGCAAGTTCTCCTATTTAAAAAGATGAGAGAGTCCTGTAATTTTCATCATAGGTACAATTCAACTATGAGAGACAGAATGACAAGAAAACAATTCAGAAAATCACATTGTCTGATTTTTTAAAAATAATTTATTTGCAAACTATGGTGGAAAATAAGTATTTGGTCACCTACAAAAAAAGCAAGATTTCTTGTTCTCACAGACCTGTAACTTCTTCTTTGCAAGGCTCCTCTGTCCTCCACTCGTTACCTGTATTAATGGCACCTGTTTGAACTCCTTATCAGTATAAAAGACACCTGTCCACAAACTCAGACAGTCAGATTCCAAACCCCACTATGGCCAAGAGCTGTCAAAGGCTACCAGAAACAAAACACTTGATGTAGACCTGCACCTGGCTGGGAAGAGTGGATATGCAATAGGTAAGCAGCTTGGTGTGAAAAAATCAACTGTGGGAGCAATTATTAGAAAATGGAAGACATACAAGACCACTGATAATCTCCCTCGATCTGGGGCTCCATGCAAGATCTCACCCTGTGGGGTCAAAATGATCACAAGAACGGTGAGCAAAAATCCCAGATCCACACGGGGGACCTAGTGAAAGACCTGTAGAGAGCTGGGACCAAAGTAACAAAGGATACCATCAGTAACACACTACGCCATCAGGGACTCAAATCCTGCGGTGTCAGACGTGTGCTTAAGCCAGTACATCTCCAGGCTCATCTGAAGTTTGCTAGAGAGGGGGTGCTAGGATTTCTAATTTGCTAGGATAATCGAGAAGAGGATTGGGAGAATGTCATATGGTCAGATGAAACCAAAATAAAACTTTTTTGTAAAAACTCAACTTGTCGTGTTTGGAGGAGAAAGAATGCTAAGTTGCACCATGGGGGAGGAAACATCATGCTTTGGGGCTTCTTTTTCTGCAAAGGGACCAAGATGACTAATCCGTGTAAAGGAAAGAATGAATGTGGCCATGTATCGTAATATTTTAAGTAAAAACCTCCTTCCATCAGCAAGGGCATTGAAGATTAAATGTGGCTGGGTCTTTCAGCATGACAATGATCCCAAACACACCGCCCGGGCAATAAAAAAGAGTGGCTTCGTAAGAAGCTTTTCAAGCTCCGGAAGTGGCCTAAACCAGTCTCCAGATCTCAATCCCATTGAAAATCTTTGGAGGGAGTTGAAAATCTATGTTGCCCAGCGACAGCCCCTAAACATCACTGCTCTAGATGAGATCTGCATGGAGGGATTGGCCTTACTATCAGCAAATGTGTAAAAACCTTGTGGCGACTTACAGAAAACGTTTGACCCCTGTCATTGTCAACAACGGGTATATAACAAAGTATTTAGATTAACTTTTGTTATTGACCAAATACTTATTTTCCAACATAATTTGCAAATAAATTCTTTAAAAATTAGACAATGTGATTTTCTGGATTTTTGAAGTACCTATGATAAAAGTTACAGGCCTCTCTCATTTTTTTAAGTGGGAGAACTTGCACTGCTGACTAAATACTTTTTTTTTTTGCCCCACTGTATCATATATATGTGAACTGATTGCTACAACTTTTATATATTACAATGTCTGACCACTGCATTAAAACCTTACGATGGCATAAAGACACTGAATCAAATAACTTTAAAACAGGCTCTCAGAGCTTGTAATCTCATTAAAATACTCATAAACAATAGCTGCGTCTGAAAACTTTAGCCAGCTGACTTGTTGCCTCACTACCTTGTCAGGCTATGACTTTGTAGGCAGCGTTTGTGTACAAAGGTACCTAACAAAAGTAATTTCGGACAGACTTCTAAAGCAGCGTAATGGTTTAATGATCTGCAGAATGGAGCGAGCTTTGGTGATAACTAAGCAAATATTGAATTACTACAACAGCAATTTCTTGCTAGAAATGACATCAGAAGTGGCCACCCACCGCAACTTCCAGACGCCATCTTTATTTTTAGTTCAACTGTCACAGAATGGAAAGCACAGGATTGTAGGATATCAAATGCAGTGAAGGATAAATCATTGCTGCAATCAATCAGATTAGGGCATTTCAGAAGACAGGAAGTGAAGCATTAGATTCAGACGTGCCTTGATGCCTTTCTACACTGGAATATATCCTCAAAGGCAGCATTTTTATGTTTTCAGACGCAGCCAAGGACTGCCGCAAAAACCAGCACAAATGTACGTTTTGTTGAACTTTTAATACATTGTGAAATTCTAAAAGTTTCATGATTTCAAATAATTAGATATTCTTTTCATAGGGCCCTATAGTCTTTTGGCGTAGATGGTTATCGGAAGAATGATCATGTACATGTAGATACTGTAAATCATTTTGGACAACAAGCATCTGCTAAATGACGAATAACAAAATCCATTGGCTTCCTCAGTCCCTGCCCAGTTTCATATAGTTCTGTAATAATGTTTCAGATCCTCCCTCTTTCCATCATCTCATCTCCCCGCACACAATATGCTAAACACAGCCTTAAACAAACACATTTACCGTTCATGCTCCCCCATGTAGTTCAACTGAGCAGCTGTATCTAATCATTTGTCCACACGGAGCCTAAACGAGAGAGAAAAAGAGGAGCGATCAAAGGCTGTGCACCACACGATAGTCTGAGATGAGGTAAGATTTTTTTTTTTTTTTTACCAAGAGAAGACGGGGAGCCCAGGGCGCGGTCACTTTTATGGCTCCCCCCTATAGTCTAAAAAAGAGTGTGAATGAGAGAGAGAGAGAGAGAGAGAGAGAGAGAGAGAGAGAGAGAGAGAGAGAGAGAGAGAGAGAGAGAGAGAGAGAGAGAGAGAGAGAGAGAGAGAGAGAGGTAAGTGTGGTATGAGTTAGATCCTCTCTTCTCCATGGCAACGTGTGGAGAAGAGAGATAGTAAGTGGACGCAAGAGAGGGTGTAATGAGAGGTCATCCACAGGCCAGAGACAGGCCACGGGGACAAGGAGGTGAGGATTCTCCCTCCCCATCATGTCTCCCAGTCCTTCCTGCATTTTTCATACACTTCTTCTTCTTCATCATCTTTTTTGATCCAACTTCTAACAGTTGGGGGGTATCTCTAGTTCTGATATCCCAGCCTTTTATGCTTCTGTGTTGAACAAAAGGGAATTCTCCCTTTTTTCCTCTTTAAAAATGACAAGGGAGTTATTGACTCTAAAATGAAACATTTAGGAGTCAAATTAATTCTTTAGTCACCAAAATCACTCGATAAAGAAAGTTTAGAAGCATTTCAGTTCATGGGTGCATAGCTTCTTACTTTAGCTTTTTAACAATTCAGTATATAAACTACATTATTTGAGTTACACTACCGTTCAAAAGTTTGGGGTCAGTAATTATAGTAATATACAATTTATTCCTGTGATGGCAAAACATAATGCTTCTCATCATTACTGCAGTCTTCAGTGTCACATGATCCTTCAGAAATCATTCTAATATGCTG
Source organism: Pseudorasbora parva (assembly GCF_024679245.1). NCBI lineage: Eukaryota > Metazoa > Chordata > Actinopteri > Cypriniformes > Gobionidae > Pseudorasbora > Pseudorasbora parva. The sequence continues at coordinate 29,925,021 of NC_090190.1, read as the reverse complement.
ATTTGGTGCTTAAAGGTGCTGTATGTAAGAATGACAGTCAGTGGTTGAAATGGGTACTGCAGTCCAAAAAAACAAAAAAAACATAGTATGCCTCCTCCTCAGATTCAACGCTCACACGGGTTGCCAGTTTAAGGACACACAACAGGAAGAGCGCGATTGAGAAACTTACACACTGTGAGTTGATGAGTTGATTTATCTGTTTTAATGTGCTTCCGTTTATAGAGATATTTTAGATGGATGCCGAGGCTTTTTAGGTAGGTTAGAAGTTGCAATCTCTGACCCAATTTGTTCGCTGGCTACCATGGCAGCTATATGCTGTTAACTGGCAACCTGTGATGTCAAAATAGACATTCCGAAATGGAACACACATTTCAAAGCACAATCATTGGCTGTAGCATTGTTTTTCAGAGAAACAATTATGTGAAGTCATCGTTTCCTAAATATACTGTAAACATATTGTGGAATTTTTATGCTTTAGTATAAAAGATGCAGTCAAAACCTTACATACAGCACCTTTAAGAAACATTCCTTATTAAAATAAATGTTGTAAACTGCTGCTTTCGATATTCCAGTGATACATTTTTTTCAGTATTGTTTGATGAATAGAAAATTCCAAAGAACAGAATTTATTTGAAATATAAATCTTTTTTTAAATGACACTTGCTTTTACTGTCACTTTTAATATATTTAATCTAATTAAAGTGACAAAAACATCTTCTAATCTATGATGTTTTTCTACATGTATTATGTATAAGCTATTTTTGTTCCAAGTTGATGCTGTCACTCTTTTTGTAATAATATTTCTGCCTATTAAAGAAAAGAAAAAAAAAAAGTAAAATGTTTTGGAGATTATGGTTCCAATGTTATCCACAAAAGGTTTTTGTTACAGTCAATTCACCCTTACAAATGGACATAATAATCATAATATTAATATCATTATTCATTCATGCCAACAAAATTCCTGTATCTTTAATTACACACTGTCATATGTCCAACCAGTCACAAACCGCAAGTACTCACATTATGCACAAACAGTTCAGAAACAGAAACAAACTGATTTGTGTTTTAGTGAGGGAATCGGCTGTAAATTAAAGGGTACATAACAAACACAGTTTCTGCCAATCTCATGTTAGTCTTGAGTACCTGTAGAGTAGTATTGCATCCTTCATATCTCTGAAGAGTCTCTTTTATCATATGTAAACAGTAGTGTACCGTGGGGTTTCAGTCAGGGCCTTCACTAACGATAAACACGCACCACACCATCGCCATAACAACTCACACACAGGTTTTTTTTTGTGACACATTCCATAGGCGTAGTGGTTTTTATACTGTACAAACCGTATTTTATATCCCCCTACACTGCCCCTGCCCCTAAACCTACCCATTACAGAAAACATTCTGCATTTTTACTTTCTAAAAAAAACTCATCCAGTATGATTTATAAGCATTTTAAAAAATGTGGGGATATGGCCAATGTGCTCATATTTCACCCTCTCCTTGTAAAACCTGTCATACCCATGTCATTATACACATTTTTGTCCACACACACACACACACACACACACACACACACACACACACACACACACACACACACACACACACAGAATACAATAATGAACTTCGCTTAGTGTTCGTTGGGAAGCGGGCAAGCAAAATGTACACGTGAGACAAAAAGGCAATTTGACTATTTATTGATGATACTGCACTCACGTGTCACCGTTTAGGCAAATGGTGAAAAAAATCAAAATCAACTCACTGGCACAAATACTCTAAAACAAACAAAAACACGGAAAGACAGAACATACGAAGAAACAGAAAAAAACGCCGCTTGTTAACATTACCAGCTTGACATTAGGATCGATCATTCGAACGAAGCCCGTCATCCGCGGCGGCCATAGCTCATTTCACACAGAACACTCACAACCCGCGAAAAGTTCAAACGGCTGATGACATCAGCAGGGCGTAGCACACAGACACATCGCTGGGCCTCTGGGCCGTTCTATCACTACACATCAAAATTTGATTGGCTGATGACACACGTCAGTCAAAGCTATGGTCCAATGAAAATAGCAGCTTCAGTGGAAGGCTAGCTATTCTACTAGTGCTGGTCCTCGGAGCTGTGATGCGTTTAGATGATGACATATGGAAAATACACCAAAAATAAATACATTCTTTCTGGAAATGTAATCGTAACATTTTATATATATATATATATATATATATATATATATATATATATATATATATATATATATATATATATATATATATATATATATATATATATATATATATATACATATATATATATATATATATATATATATATATATATACATATATATATATATATATACCATATAGGGTGCTTGAAGGGGCCCCCTGCCGCGAACACGATTTCTAGAGCTATAATCAAAAAAATAAAAAATATCCCAAAACTTATTTGAATCCTGGAGAAGTATATTTGGCACCATTAGTCCGTCATACATCCAATTTGTCAATATACATCAATATTTTGCCCATGTTTAGCATGAGAATCTCTTGAGCAGTCAGAATGGATGAAATAGCACTAGACCCCCCCCCCCCCCCACACACACACACACACACACACACACACACACGCACACACACACACACACACACACACAAACAAACACACATTTAAGTAACGATTCACTGACTGAGTGAACCACTTACTTACAAGCAAGTTTGGAGAATCTTTATGACTGACTAGATTCATTTGTCTGTGAATCAGACATCATGGCACCTGGCTCGCACTCTAACGAGAGGTTATCTGATGAAACTTTTCACACGGGCATGCACAAAGTTGTCTCAACAAACAAGACTTTATATTATTGGTACACATTTTTTGTAGCATTTGTCACAGTCTGGAGCCCTGGATTGTGCATCAAAACGTAACTTCTCTCTCGATCTCCCTCACTGTAACAGTTCATCGCAGCTGAAAATAGAGTCAATCTGTCACCAGCTAACAGAGAGCCCCACATTGGCACCAGCTGAGGACTTCAAAGGCAGGCCACTCAGGTAAGTACCCCAGAAAGAGTCTCCATTAATCTAGGATGCTTCTCCTAGCTAAGCATCTTGAAAGAGACTACATTACCTGCAGGTGCAGGATCCCTTCAGTTTGCATAAAGGTTTGTTACTGTTACTTTAAATAAACTATTTTGGGGGGATTATTATCATAGTAATGACTGGGTATAGTCAAAATAATAATGAGAGGAATAATGTTAGCGAAGGCACTGTGGAATTCTTTATTTGGATCGGTCAATCAAACCTGTGAGGTCAAGTAACCAATTTGAATTTACTCTGTTCTCTCTTTATTATCACGCGATACAATAATTTGAACTCAAATCAGTAATGCATGTACTGTAGATTTATTTGTTTTGTTTTGTAAAGTAAGCAGATGTACAATCTCTGTCTGGTTTATTTTATGAATTATCCTTATCCTTTACACAATGCACATTTTCAGTGAAAAAAATGTCTGATGTTTTGTAGCTGTGGCCCAGCGGTTAGTGCACTACCATTGAACTGTGGTTCTTATTTGGGCTATGCAGGTTCGAATTCTGCTCATCATTCCCTTTCTCGCTATAATTTTCTACCCTCTCTATATGGCTTATATAAATATAAGTGCTTAAATTACAGAGTACTGAAGATAAAGTAAATTGAAGACAGAGAAAGAAGGAGAAAACATGCAACAGAAGTGATATTTTGGCATATAATTGTTATTCATGAAAATATTTTAACAGGTCGTAAATACTTGCTAAATCTGGTTCCTCAGGTTCCACTGACAGATAGCTTTATCAGTTTCACTGGTGTCACCCCAATGTGTGATCTCTGCTGAGGCCCAGAGCCGAACTGAATAACTGCTAACAGGATCTCTCTGCCTTTCAACTGGTAGGCGGCAGATCTTGTTGGACAAACAGTGCTGAGAGAACAAATGTCGGCAGTATCTAAACGAAGAAGCTAATGAACACAAGAGGGGATTTAACAAACACGTTAACGAATGAAAAAAGAGAGACGGAAGGTGCAATCAGTAAAAAGTGACTCGCATTCTCTTTTGTGTGAAAATGCGAAAGCGTTTTAATCTGCTTCCTGTGATAATTGGTTTCTGATGCGCCATTTATCTTTATCTCCTCTTCTCCCTCTTTTTTCTCCTTCTCTCTGTCTTGCTGACATGGTTAAGTCTCCATCCCCTAGGTATTTTAATTAGTGTAACGAGACCCAATTTGACAAATCTCAAGATGTGATGAAAACAAAAAGTGTTTAGTCTTGATAGCTTGTTACATACCTGACAATTTTCTTTGTTGTTGAGTGGTGGGGTTCTAAAAGTGACACTTTCTGAGGTGTTCGTCTGTTCGCTGCTTGTGTTTCCTAGAATTAGGTGTGAGCTGCAGTTTTGCATTCAATCATAGCAATATTTGATGCACACCCAAATGTATCAATCTGTCACCCATGTAAAGTATGGATATCACAGAGATTATTTCAAATTTACGATTTAAATAATAAAATAAAAAACAAGCGAACAAAAAAAAAAGGCCTTTGCATTTTTGCATTAAGCTGAACCAAGGAGCTCTAAAAAACGAAAATAAACTAGACTACGGATAATTCAGCAGCAAAAGTTCCTCTAGAAAAATTGTGTGCACAATAATTATATAAAATCTAAAAGTTTTAAAAGAGGAACAAATAAAAGTGAATAAGTGTAGCACTAAATCTGGTAAAATGCACATTGTTGCATTCATGAAAATCAAGTAAATATATTTATAGAAACAGGGCCTATATATACTAAGAAATTAAAATACATTTATTTTAAATGTATAGCTCAGCTTTTTAATGAGGCAGCAACATATTATAGATGGGACAGAACAAGAAAGGCTCCAATACAGAGTGGCACAAAGCGCTTATGCACATCTCGTGCACAAGATGATGCGCTTGACAGCAAAATGGAGTCTCAGCGCGCAGTGCTCTGTCTGCATTGAAAAATTCAAACAAAGCGTAGTTTATCTGTAGCGTAGGGTTATCTACAGATCAAGCATAATAACAGTCAGGAACATTGAATCATCTTTGAGAGTTTCATTGTATTTACTGTTGTAACCGAACGTGACACAGTTTAAAGCTGAATGGAGAATCACTGACAGAAGCAGCAGAGGGAAGCATTGACGTGAACTTAAATTTAATGACTTAAATATTCACCTGTACCAAACATTAAACTATGGAATGCTTTAGAAAACGTAATATATAGACAGAGCGTATTTAGGCCACGCCCACACCGGAGACACAATCCAACGCTCTCCATTGACTTTGCATTGCGTTAAGCGGTAACCTCGTCTTTTCTTATTTATAACAAGAAACAATGTCTAAAAGATCATTTGTGACAAGGTGTGCAGCAAGCAAGCTAAAAAACACATAACTAAGCTTTTTACAAGCTGTCAATCCCAAAAAACGAGCGTTTAAGTAGACAAAAGTGGATACAGGCAATAAGACGTGAAGCTTCAGCAGGAAGAATGGGTCAATTTTGGGATCCTGACACTCAGTATGTCTCAGTATGCCTACGTGTGGGATTTTTAGCTTGTTTTCTGTACACCTTGTCACATATCAGCTTTTAGATATTGTTAGTTTTTTTGTAATAATTCAGAAATTACAAGGACGCCGCTTCCCGTAATAGAAAGTCAATGGAGACGGTTGGTTTGTTTTCTCCCCCGGTGGGCGTGGCTTTCAGATTATGACGCGCGTCTCTATAGTGCACAAAGCATTGATGATGTTTTATACTGTTTTTGTGCCTTTTGCGTGGCACTGGAGCATTACAATATCACAGAATATTATGTGCAAAGTATCGGATTTGGATCGGTCCAATGGTGGTATCGGAGCCGATATAGATACTGAGTATCAGATCTGCAATGTAAAAAATCCAACTCACAAAATTTAGGCTAATGATTATGTTTTAGTTAACTGGACAATTAAATTAAAAAAAGTTGGCTTAGGCAAGGCAAGGCAAGTTTATTTGTATAGCACATTTCATACCCAATGGCAATTCAAAATGCTTTACATAGAAATTAACATTTCTAAAGTACTTATGTACTTTACATTCTAAAGTACCTAAAACTATGGAATGCTTTAGAACACTTAATATAGTGCACAAAGCATTGATGATGCTTTATACTTTGTTTCTTTATGATGCTTTCTACTTTATACTGATGCTTTATACTGTGTTTCTTTATGATGCTTTCTACTTTATACTGATGCTTTATACTGATGATGCTTTATACTGTTTTTCTATGCTTAACGATTTCACTCGTTAAGCATAGAAATTTCTATTTCTATGCTTAAAGAGTGAAAATAAGTTGGTTCAACAAATGTTGGACCAACCTAGTATTAATTGTGAATTCGATTTGTAATTGCAAGTTAACATGCATACAAGTTGCATCAAGTTAATAATGCATTCTGGGTGCATCATGCAAAACTCATCCAAGACTCCCAGCATGAATTGCGGCATGAAGCATGTCACCATTGTTGAGATTCATGGGCTGATTATTTATGTAAATCTCACAGGAGGCCTAATTTGCAATTGGTTTTAAACCTTATTCAGCTTTTTCTGATTAAATCTGAGCTGGATCTTTTCTAGCATCACAGTAAAACAAAGTTAACCGTTAAAGCTCATATTAAAATCAGTCATAAACTTGGTTAATTAAACCACTACACAATGATTTAAATTCTTATTCAGCAAGCAGAGAGACACTAACATTAAAAAGTTCTCAAACTGCCCAACTAAAGAAAACACTAATCACCATGATGGTGACATAAAAAAAAATCCACACAAAATCAAACAACGATAACTCAATCAGCTGAACAAAAGATCTTAAATTGGGAGACATGTGACCTTACTCAGTTAATTAAGTTGAGTGAACTTCTTTTTGTAAAAGTTGTGCATCAAGCAAAAGCTGTGCATCAAGTTGCCTTACAATTTTAAGTTATGTCAACTTTTCTTTTTTACAGTGTGCGCATCCCTAATAAAAACTGTGTATTAGAAAAGTCAAGTGAATTCTAATTCACTTTAATTTAATTTTAACACTTAATTTTAGACACATGCTCAAATAAAGACTCTCAAATAAGGACTCTGAGAGCCAGGGAAAGTGGAGACGTCTTTCAGCCTGCAGTGTCTCTTTTTGACGTGTCGCCAACAAACCATCCCTGACAGCCCCCAGCCCCACTGGCCATTGTTCCCCCTGATTAATTGAGATGCGCAAACATTGACAGAACTCATTTACTGTTTTGGAGAGGTGTGTTCCCATTCGCATTACACAAATTGTTACAACAATACAAACACACTGGCGAATGCGCTCTCACACACGCAGAAACACAGGACGCACTTTTCATGCTTGATGCACTGATTGTTTTTTAAACAGAGAACCTGTTTGAGGCATTTATGTGGATGCTGAAACACGATTTGAGATTGATTAAATTTAAAGAGTGTCAGGCTTTGAAAAGAGCTTCCGCTGCTTTTTAGACTGACAAGATGTGCTTTGTGAATGGCGCCCTTAAGAACGACAGAATTTAGATCACAACCAGCCCAGAACCAGAGGTGGGTAGTAACGAATTACATTTACTTCGTTACATTTACTTGAGTACATTTTTTGGGTAACTTGTACTTTTAGAGTATATTTAAAAATGGGTACTTTTACTTTTACTCAAGTACATTTCTTGTGAAAAAACTGTACTTTTACTTCGTTACATTCGGTGGCGTTCCTCCGCTACTGTCAATGGTGATAATTAATTATATATTTTAAAATAAGTTATGACTTGTTCGCAAGTCTCGCGAAACGTTGGAGAGGCTGCTTCGCGAGAGGTGGATACGCATCACCCGCATAAAATTAGCGCGCGTTTAGTCAGAAGATGATGGCCGAAGCAGAGGGAGATGTGTGAGAGTTACGGCAGATCACCCGTACGTGGCCTCAAGTTTAGCCTGTTTTCAGTCCAAGATGTCAAAAAGAACAGTTTCATAATTTAATGCATGCTGTGTGCACCAAAATGAACTGACTTCTCAGCATTCAATAATTCCAGCTCCAACCTGAGAAAACAGCGGTAAGTGTGATGCCTATATTTGAACACTATTAATGGTAATTTGGTAACTATGGGCACTTTTCCTTTATTGTAATACTATTTCACACACTGTCCGAGTGTTTTCCTCATATGCGCTCTTGTGCAAGCATTGACAAATCGTTTGAATCCTCCGAACACACGTTCACATCTGCACATTTACATATCTTTTTTTTCTCATAAAAGAGCAACCTCATTGGCAAAATGTACCTGTGACAATGTTTTTGCAAACCACAAAATACGTACCAATACACACTGCAGGAATTCCAACAGAAATGAACACTATAGGCAGAAAAACTGCATTTTTTTAGTCTATGGTTTGTAAACTAAAACATTTTGAATTTTGCGTCACAGCTCCATGTTCTGCTTTTCTGATTCACCAGACTTGCTCGATAGCTCAGCTGATACAGATTTGTATTTGCAATGCGAAAAGCTTGAGAACGAACCCCATGAAGAACGATCGAGTAAAAGAGCTCAAAGACGAGTTCTAAACATAAGCTAAAAATACATGGACACAATTTTATTTTTGTCACATTTGCTTTTATTAACACTTTCGGGTAGGTTTAGTGTGGGTGTACGTTAAAAACACAACGTAACAAAACATGTCAGATTCACGCAAATCTGTTCTGGAAAAAAATAAGCTTTTATCGCCACCCAGTGGACATTTCACTTTGAAACTGTCGCAATATGTACGTATTGGTACATATTTTGTGGTTTGCAAAAACGTTGCCATAGGTACTGATGAGATCAGGCTAAAAACGAAACAAATTGAATAGCCTAATGTGACATCTTGCATTTATACACATATCCGGACAGACAACAGTCTGCAGTCTAGGCTATACATTTAAAAATGGGACTGTATTTTTAAGAATGCATATACTTATAAAAATATAAGAACAAAGTATGTTTTAAAAAGTGCTGTGGTTAGCCCAGCACACCATTAATTTACACTGTTTAATCATTAAACACACACACACACACACACATAATATATATATATATATATATATATATATATATATATATATATATATATATATATAATATATATATATAAGCTCTAAGTAGTCTGAAATTCAGGGTTTTTGGATCTTATCAATCAGATCGAAAGTAACTAGTAACTAAGTACTTGAGTAGTTTTTTCATCTAATACTTTTTTACTCTTACTCAAGTAACTATTACGATTGTTACTTTTACTTTTACTTGAGTAAATATTTCCGTAAGTACTTGTACTTTTACTTGAGTAAAGATTTTGGCTACTCTACCCACCTCTGCCCAGAACTCAGGAAGACTGGATTCTTAAAGGATTATTACATACAAAAATGAAAATTACGTCTCATCTGCACGTTGTTTCAAAACATTATTACCTTTTTTCCCCTGTGGAACACAATTGAAGGAATTTTGAGAAGCTTACTGGTTGTTCTTTTTCTATGCAGTTACAATGAATGGGGACTGGAGCTTTCAAGTTTAAAAAAGGACACAAAAAATTGCATTCATATCTATATTTCAAGTCACCTGAAGCCATATGAAACTTTTGTGTAATTAAAAAATGAAAGAAATAAAATAAATAAACAAAACCTGTTAGTCACTGAAAGTCTTTCCCTGCTGTAACTAGATTATTGAGTCATTGAACTAACTCGAGAACCAGATCGGAGCAATTTGTGAATGATATACATAATGAATCAGCTGATTCTTCGAAAAGATCCAACTGATTAATTGAACATTACCACTTTCTTCACAAACTCTCATAAATATGCCATGGGAAACAAGAGTGGCTGTTGAAATGTTTAGTGAATAATGATTGAAAGTAGAGATAGACCGAAATGGGGTTTTCAGTAGCCGATGCCAATGTTTAGAGGTCAGGGTCAGCTGATGGCTGAAATATGCTGCAGGCTTTTAGGGCTGATATCTTGAAGTTTTTTTTATTCATTTGCATGCTAAAATGTCATACTAATAATAAGTGGATGCACAACAATTCTAAACTTAACATCATCATTTATTGAACACTGACTTGAACCATCTCTCGAATTTTAATTATGTGCACTGCACGGCACAATATTAATGACAAAAATGTCCCATTATATGCAATGCATCTATGCACTATGTAATGTAATAAACATGTAATAAAAAGGAATATTTTCATAAGAATCTAATATTTCATAAAAATAACCAAGACTTAAAACTGTGAATGTTGTAAGAGAAATTCACTAAAATATAATGTTCTATACAGAGGCAAAACCTCTATTCTGGATATTTCTGTCTCGTGCAGAGTGAATCCAACATTTATATTTAGATGTCACTTCCGAAACTTTGCAGCATGCAGTTGGCCGTCGGTCTTCTTAGCAGCATGAAAACCAATAGTTTTATTCAATGGATTGTATAGACTTTATAGCCTTGAGTTTCATGAGTCGGCATTAACTCAGCACTGAATAAAATCTCTGCCGTTTTGAGCAGTGAGATTGTGATCGCGTTCAAGAGATCAAATAGCCTGACAAGCCAGACCCACATCAAGATGCTGGGAACACAACAATGGCAGGGCTTAATCCGAGAGGTGGGATAAACGGTTGTCTTTCAAATTCCCTCCGCACGCAATAGGATAGCGCTACAACCAACCAGAGCAATGACGAAGGTGAAGCGGAGCTAGTTGATAGATACAACTTTTACTGTATCCGGTATAAAACTCTGAACACATCTTCCTTTCTTAAGCATGACTTCAGTGCCATTCTTTGTTCTTTTCTTAAAGGTCCCATTCTTTGTGATTCCATCTTTCAAACTTTATTTAGTGTGTAATGTTGCTGTTAGAGAATAAATAATACCTGTAAAATTATAAAGCTCAAAGTTCAATGCCAAGCGAGATATTTTATTTAACAGAAGTTCCCTTTCAAAGCCTACAGCGAACAGCCGGTTTGGACTACAGCCCTGCACTTCCTGCTTTAATGACGCAACTAAAACCGTTTGTTGACGAACCCTCCGCCCACAAGAACACGCAAATTCGGGGGCGTGGTCTTGTTGCTCTTACACGTCGAGAATAGAAAGCGTTGTTTTTGTAGAGTGTGTTTGTCACCATGCCATTGAAACGCTGTTATTTTCATCCCGGAGTCAAATCACCTTTGTTTGGCCTTCCCACGGACGATGTACGTGGAGATCAATGGCTACAGTTTATGTTTAACTCTGTTCCGGAAAATGATAATCACAATTTAAAACTATGTGCAGCACATTTTGCTGAGGACTGCTTCCTCAATCTCAATCAGTTTAATGCCAGATTCGCAGAAAGATTATTCTTAAAAGATGACGCACTTCCCTCTTTGTCTGGAGAAGGCGTTGTTATGGACCACAACCGGTAAGTGTATTTTATTATTTAAGTTTGTCCATTTAACCGTTTATGTAACTCATGACACAAAGTGCAACGCTGTTTAGCTTTGTTAACTAGCATTAGATGGTAATTGAAACTAATCCAAAAAACTTAGTATATAAAAGTGTAGTAATTCATTCAGACACCATCGATTGTTGGTGTTTGTAATGATCAGTTTAAACTACTGAATAGACAGCTTACCATTCTGAAACATCCAGCAAAAGTCTTTCCTGAGCAGGTTGTAATCGATCCTCTTCGATATTCTCCGGGTCTGATTCCGTCTCAAATTGATAAGGCAATATGAAGAGTTCGGTTGCAAAGCGCGATAAACGCTTTTAGATTTTATTATTGGAAATCACTGTTTAGATGTACCTTAATCTATGTGTGAATTGCTGCCATTAATAAGATTTAAAAATGTACATTTTAAGCCTCCTACAAAATATATTTTTTCACAAAACGTGATATCCGCCAGCCCAGTTTCTTTACAAAGTGTGATAAAGAACGTTCAGGATGCTGCGCGAGCTCAGGATGTCACGCGAGGAGAGTCACCGCCGGTGAAGTGCTCCGAGTTTGCTCAGTCATTTAACGATAATAGCAAAACAAAAAACATATTTTTAAAAAGAGGATTCAATAGGCTAATTAAAAAAGGTTTACCAGTCAGTCACGTAGGCTACGTCACTGATCAACAGCTGTCTGTCAGTCAGAGAATCAAGATCAGAGTCAAGCTAACGTTATGGATTTCGATGACGGATTGCAGCCGGTCAGGAAGGCATCTAAAGAAAATAATCAAAGGGAGAAGACCAAACGGGCAAGGCATTCAGGGGAGGGAAAACATCCAAAGATTTATTTTGGTCATCGTGCGACTGCGAGTAACGTTGGTCTGTGTCGCACGCGCGCATGTTCTGGCCAAAACTAACTCGGAATCTTATTATTATTAATCAATCTTTGTATATACTATTCCATATATTTATGATGTATTGTTTTTTTTTTAACCAATTTAAGATGTTTGACAATGTTAAGATAAATATGTTGCATTTTGGCATGGTTTTTGACTTATTTATGAACTATTTATGGACATAAAATTAAATAAAAAATATCCTGGATTTGAAGAATATTATGTCCCTGGCCTACACTGAGCTCAAGTAATAGTTTAATGTACAAAAAATTGTGAATGAACTTGACTGTTGATGTCTTAAATAATAATGTCAAATAACCAACATTTCTCAAAATGGATATATCTTGTTTTGCAACGAAACTCTTCATATAGACATGTTTGCAATAACATTGAGCGCGCGTATCTACCCGTTATGGTAAGAGGCGGGACCTTTCCGGGCAATGTGCGCTAAGCTGCTGTCCAATCACAGCGTGGGAAGCGCTGGCCTAATCAGAACTCGTTACGTATTTCTGAAGGAGGGACTTCATAGAACAAGGAAATCATCAGGCCGTTTTTAGGACAGAGGAAATAGCGCTGTACAGAAAAGTAAATTGTGTGAAAAATACTGTGTTTTTTTACACGCGAAACACGAACTCATGTTATATTGCACACTGTAAAGATAATCAAAGCTTCGAAAACACGCAAAGAATGGGACCTTTAAAGAAAATCTTAACTCCATTCCGAAAGGCCGTTGTTCGCCAGCTTCTTTGTTTACAAGTAGCACGCGGAACCCAGGGCCGGCGCGTGCCTATAGGCGAACTAGGCAGCCGCCTAGGGCGGCGGCTCAGCCAGGGCGGCAAGAGAGAGAGAGAGTGTAAGCGAGAGAGAGAATTAAAAAAAAAAGTATTTGTTAGTTTTACATTAGGTAGGTTACAATTATCGCACTTATATCAACAACATTTTTTCCCACTCCATTAGCCTAGTATAAATTTAAAAATAAAAATTCCAGCCCGGCCGCGCCCCCACCTCACTTAGAGCGGCATCGATTAGTATATGCTCGACTGTGCCATCCGTTCCGTGGAAGAGCGCTTTCCGCTGCTTTGAGACCATGGGCGCGTATTTGGATTTTTATATGACATCGCATCTCTCAAAGAAAAGGAGAATAGCCTACAATAGTTCTTCAGGATTGCTTAAGACTGGAAAAGGCCCTGACTCATGGAGACTCACGGGATGTTGATAGGCATAAATAGTTTGAAGAGCTGACTGCTTTGGGTAGACGCCTGGTTGCTGGATCTAAACCACTGGATGCGCTTAAATTCATCTGTGAAAAAGGGATGGAATAGATTTTTCTGAGCCCGATCTCACGAAAATGCGTAGCCTATAAATAGTTTGCAATCTCGTGGAATGTATACGCCAAAATGAGTTTTGGCATGCATATGGTACGTGGTTTTTCGAGTGCTATGATACGCACTTTATGGCGTATTATACATATGAACCGTATTATTAGGGTTATGGCGTATTATACATACGCATAAAGTGCGTATCATATGCACGCAAAAAAGATTTTACACTCTTACTATTTATACGCATGACCATGAGATTGTGTTGATTTTTCCCAATGTTTTTATAGCATTGAGAGTGCTTCTCACTCTCCCCATCACTGTGAGCTCAGTTTCTCAAAGCTTAAACTGATTAAAAATCATCTCCGACGTACAATGACACAAGACAGACTCAATGGACTAGCAACAATTGCAATTGAGCACGAACTTGCTGAAAAAGTTAAACTCGAGGACGCAAATCAAAGCCGTTTGCCGCTGCGAAAGCCCGACGAGCACCCTTCTGAAATGTAGGCTATTATGTGAATGTGTGTTTGTGTGTATCAGTCAAGAAAAAAATCGAAACCTCCAATGAGCTAAAAAGTTGTTTGCATATGTTTAGTTTTATTCTGTACACTGTCTATTATAAAACAGAAATGATATGCAGCTGTAGCACTGTGTACTTTTTCCACGTTGCAGAATGAAAAATAAAATCTGAAAACATGCCTGCACTTTTTTATTTTAGTGTAATTTTATAGATAAAGAACATATTAATTTGTATGTACATGCATCTTAAGGATACCTAATTGTGAGTGTGAGGTGGGGGCGGCACGATCGTGCTCTGCCTAGAGCGGCATTTGAACTAGCGCCGGCCCTGGCGGAACCATAACAACTCTGCCGTCATTATGTTAAGCCCGACTACCGACTCTAAAAACAATGTGATTGGCCTGACCACAGTTTGGTTTTTCCAGCTCACAATCCAATGGAGAGTTGCTAGACTACTCTGGCTGCAAATTAGATTTGCTGCCGAAAGGATGTGTCTAGATTTCTAGGTTAGAGATCAACAACTATATCTGTGATTGGCTACATCAGAGAGCAAACACAAATATGCAAATCTGCCCATACTCGCCAGTATATTATTACAGTATCAGGTGAGGGTGCTTTGGCTTGCGTTTGAGGGTGCTGTCTTTGAGCGGGCAGAGTAACATAGCCCTCAATCCCACTGCAGTGTTTGTGAGAGCTGCTGCCTTCTCCCCACGCGCAAGTGAAGGTGCTGCTAGTTTTTGACTACAGTCCTTAAAGGTAACTGCAAGTAAGCGAACCTTCAACCAGCTGTAACATTATGCCAGTTCCCGACAGCTATTCGTTTTTTTTGACACTTCATAGTTTACTTAGCCTGGATGCCAGCCAAACTCAGCCCCGCCCACAACATTTACATTAACATTTACACAACATCCATAGAGGAGTAATTATGGCGACCAATCAAGTTGTCAGGGCGGGCTTTAGATGATGATGGACAGATGATGAACAGTAATGTAATCATCCACGTCATGTGTGCTATTTTGGCCAGGTTCCCTGCTAAAATTCGTATTCCTGGGTCTATATATAACATAATTAAGGTCGCTTCAACCCGCGGACATGGAAAACAACCCTCGGGAAAACCGCAGACTTGGCAACATAGTGCAGTTGAATTCTTTTGACATTTGACAACTAATGTTACGTGTCACTCCGTTGATCTGATTGGTCGTAGGTCTATCCAATTGAGGTCTTTCCTGGTTCGGTTGTAACACACCCCATAATTACAGCCCAATGGAGCAGTATCAGACTAATATTCTGTAATATATAGTAAATATATGGACATAGACTTTGGAATATCAGACATTAAAGCCTCCAGGACTGTTGTTGAAATAGGAAATAACGTAAAAGTCCACAAAACACACAGGGAATATGTGATATGTGACATATATAGGTCGACCTCTAAATGAAAGGTCTTTCTTTAGAAGATTTGAAGTATGGCACACAGTTCATGTTGATCACTTAATATGATCTTTTTTATTATTATTCACTTTCACTATATAGAAAAAGTGGACAGTATATTCTTCATAAATGTTTGTGCTAAAAAAGTTTTCATTTTCGGATGAACTATCTCTTTAACTAGGGAATTTAAAAATGTAGGAACTTGGAAACTTTGACTGACATTAGTATTGTTGTTTTCAATTATAACACAAATATTGTACAAGAAAAACTATCATACATTCTCATTATCCATTTCAATCCCCCTCTCTGCCCTCTTTCTCATGCCTCATTTCTGTTATGGCTGTAGAAGGTCCACAACCCTTTCAGCACATTACTTTATAAGAAACAAAGACCATGCCATTCTTTTCCGTTCTACCTCTTTCTACATCTCTCACTCTCTCTCTCTCTCTCTCTTACCCCCCCTATTTCTTCTTCGGCTGCTGTCATACTCTTCTCATTAATTCCAACCTGTCATCCGGTCGCCTGGCTGTATCTCCCTGCCAGGTGACAGCTTTCCAATGACTGACAAAGGCTCTTTAGGTGATACAGAAGATCTTTCGCAGAGCGAGTTTTGTAAAGTGCCCCTCAAATGTCACTTTTTTTCCCCTCAGAGCTTGAAGCTGAGGTGAGGGCCCTCACTCGTGTGCTCAGCAGGCCAGAACAGTAAACAGAACTGAGGCCTTTTACAACCAGACTGAGGGACGGAGCTCAATCAAAGCTCATCTCTGCTCTCATGGGCCATGTCTATTCTAGGAGATGTTTGCTGAAAGTGCTGCATGTGATTTCAATCACAGCAATACACTGTCAATACAAATTATACAACAGTTACTTGCAATTTTCTAATCTGGTTGGACATGCTGCATGACATGCAGTGTGCTGATAATAATTTAAAAACATTTGGGTCTGAAGCCAAACCATCAGTATTGTATATAATGTATATACCAGCCTATACACGATACAGTCATGATGTTTTGTATTTTAAAGGGATCCCCTGGTGTTGAGACTTGTATGGCTTAATATAACATAAATGATGTCTCTTACTGAATTATGTAGTAGAAAACCCATGAAAGATCTACGTTATTTAAAAAATCTATTTTATATTTGGACCATGGGCGGCGCCATTTTGTTTGCGTTCTAGGTTGATGACGTAGAATGGTTGAACTCCTCAATCAGCTGGCGTTACCCGTAGCTATTTTTACCACAACGCAACTCGAAAATTGTTTCAGAGTTAAACAAAACCAATGAATTGCTTTGTAATTGTACTTAAAACACACTCAAACATACATGTGCACACAAACTCACCTACACAAGTCACAAACAGATCGGCGGGCGGGCACACACACCTGACAGACTGCGTTGTCTCAATCGAGATGTTGGGCTGCTCAGTCTCCACGACAGGGGCTGAATCCGAAATCGACCCCCTATACCCTGAAATAGGGCATTATTTGTAGGGACGGCCATTTGTAGTGTTGTCCGACATCATAGTGGACATGTTCGAGTGCAGTCATTCAGTCTCACGTTGCACCGCAATAACGAGTGTACAGCCGATTTACAAACAGCTGTCCGACTTCACGCACTCGATCGTCTTCATTAACTCGATAATCTAATCGATGTAGATCAGCATGAAGCGGTGGAGCTATTCCCAGAACACCTCATTCATGAATCCCTGGAATACGGAGGTGCCGTTAACCAGCCCGCATGGGATGCCACAGTACTCATAAGGACCTGTAGGTGTCACAAATACAGTCTTCCACTTACCCCCCTCTTGTATCTGGATAAGGGGTATAGGTGCTTCAGAGATCTTGGTGAATAGTGGCATCACTGGAACAAAAAGAGCAATATTTCACTGAGATTTTGTTGAGTGCCTGGTGGTCTCTGCAAAGCCTATGTTCTTCTTAGCCAAAAAGAAAAAACTGGAAGTAGCAGGGGAAGTTGAAGTGTGGATGCTGCCTTGTTATACATCATCTTCCATGTATTCCTTCAGGCTTTTTGTTCAGGGAGTGAAAGTGGATGTATTTTCTCACAGGGCACTGACTCACCCAGAAAAATGTATAAGGCACAGTCCCATGGTCTGTGGGGTGGTAGCTGAGAGATGTCTTTGAAGTGGGTGTAGCAGGGTGGAATCTCAACAGACCTTTCTACCAGGCTTTCGATATAGTTGAATGTAATAGTGGTGGCCTTGGATCGCTGAAGACACAGACTGGGGGGGCTGGAAAACAGTCAGAGAAAGCAACACTTCAAGATGCCTCTGTTCTTCCAGGAAAGGATGGGATCATGCTTTTCGTGCTCTGAGTGCCCTAACATAATGCTGAAGGTGGATTTCCCCAGAACCAGCAGTTTGATATTTTCTATGTGGAGGCACCCAACTTGCAGCTTGACAGGACACACACATTTACAGATGGCTTTTTGGCTGAGCTTTACCAATAATTATTCATATATCGCCCACTTGTATGGGTCATCTCCTGGTTCTGGAGTTCAGGGATGTGATGGGTGTGCTCTGGGCAGAGGCATGTGCCAGTGTTGTGAGGACTCTGCAGAGATTATCCACCAGCTCTTAATACGGATGTGATTGTTATATCCATAGACGTTAAATCGTAAGTCTGGCCTTCTGTCAGGATAAACCAGACTCAAAGAAAGATATAAACAATCCAAACAGTCGTTTATTGAACAGATGGATGAATGGCAGTTTGGTGGAGTAAATGCCACACAAACAGTTATTGAGTGAATGCAGGTGGATAACTTGTGTAACCTTTCATTGCAGGTAGTGAATAGTGATGATGGTAGAGGAACTGGATGATGTGCACACCTCTTGATGAACAAAATGAGTATACAGGTAATCTTTAATCCACAGGTTTCTGGCACGAAGATGGAGGAGATCATCGGAGAGACAGGAAACAAGCAATAATCGACACAGGAGATAAACAAGGCTTACTAGCTGATCCACAAATGTAAGTAGAGCAGGTAAGGAGTCTGTTTCCACGTTCAAGATTAGACGATGAGTGACTGGGTTACGTCTACATTAATCCAGAGAGATTTGAAAACAAGAGTTTTCGCTTCAAAAAGCTCTCCGTCCACACTAAAGTTTTCCAAAAATCTACACTTATCCGAATGTCAGTATTCAACTTACTGCACATGCGTAAAACATTTTAAACACTCACTGAGATTATACAGACTTCATTAAGTTATCACATATTTTTTCTGGCAGGATCATTTTATTTCGCAAAATTTCTCACCATTCACTGATGCATCCAGGTCGCACTTGGTCGACAATTATGTTTGGTCTAAAATGTAGCTCCACTCATGGTTTGCCAAAGGACAGCAAATGCAAACAAATTTTCTGTCATCCTTGCAGACTTTATGAAGTGTGCAAAGTAATGTATTTTAGCAACTGTGTGAAAGTGAATAGCACATAACTGGCACAATAGCGTTATAAAGATACATATCTCTTGGTACAATATGCATCACATTACTAAACATGCATCATCCTTTTCAAATATCTCCATCTTCACTGTTCACTCTATGACACGAAGACGGCATTTCCATATGTATCCGCTTTGGAGAGCATTTTTAAAAAGCTAAGTTTTCGCTGACTCTATACGCTGTCTCAGTGTGATCGGAAGGCCAAAACGGAGAGAAAAAGATTTGTTTTCAAACTAAAACGTATTAGTGTGGAAAGGGCCTGAGAGGTGTTCACTTTAGTACTGGTGCTGAGCGCTGTGGTGATGAGGAACAGGTGATGGTGAGTAGAACTCAGGAGAGAGTGAGTGCTGTGTGGGTGTGACAGGAGAGCCTGGCATGACTGTGACAATGATTCACTCATAAAAAAGTAACTTGTTTTGATCCTGAATGAATCAGTTTTTTTCCTGAATTGGTTGAATGAATGATTCAAATGACTCAGCTATAAATACAGACAGTTGTTGTGTTCCTGAATAAATTACAGTGGCTACAGTTAATGATTTAAAGGTGCAGTGTGTGAATTTTAGCAGCATCTAGTGGTGAGGTTGTGAATTGCAATCGCCCACAGCTCACCCATCCATTTCGAAGCAAATAGAGAAGCTAACGTGGCACAGGACAAAAATGTTGTCGTCGGAGAGAGCAGAGAGTAACTAGCGCTCTGTAGAGAAGTTTGTCCATTTAGGCCTGCTGTAGAAACATGACGGTGAAAGAATTGAAAATAATCAAAGATATTTGAAATTGAACAAAGACATTCCTCTTCCCCTCTCTCTTATCAGCAGAGCTATTTGGAATTCCTAAAGACAATGAGATGTTGAGGGCCTGTAGGCCAAATGTGTGCCACACCTGTAGTACAGTGGGGGAAGTTTGGTCTGATTGGTCAGTTTGAATGTCTCAGGGTTTCAGTCACATGGTTACAGATAAAAGAAGACTGGAACTGTTGCTCTGTCTCTCTTATTCTCTGGCTGTCTCTTCTAGGGGCCTTCTGTTTGGCTCTTCTCTTTGCTCTCTTCTTCTATTTGTCTTTTTGTCTCTCTCTCTCTTTCTCTTTCTTTCTCTCTCTTTCTATCTCTCAGGTAACATTCTATACATGCTGGATACGATTAATGGTATACGTTTTTATATCTCATTCATCTATTTTGTAACTATTTTAAGTGTAACCATAACCAGATTTTGTCATTAAATTCTTTCAATTATAAATGATTTGCTAACTAGTTTTGATTTGGTATTGACCTTGAAGTGTTACCTACTGCAATACAATATAGCACATTAAAGCAATGCTCTCCCACATATTTTGCTATTGTAACTGCGCTTATTTCCGTCGTTGGTATAAGTAGCAGGGGTTGGTTATAGACAAGAAATGTACAGTTTTCTACTATTTTGCTGATAACGTTTCTTTAGTCGTTCCGCAACCCTGCAGTCAGAACCACTGTAGGTGATCCACCCTTACAACGGCGCAAAATGTTGACCACTGTAAGGGGACCCGTGGTGTATGGCGATAAAAATGGCTCATTCTAAGGTAATAAAAATATTACAGTACATTATGTAAGGTCTTTATACAACTGAAAACACAGTTCTGTATTATATTGCATTTCTGTCAATAGATCCTCATAAATACTACACATTGCACCTTTAATGACTTTTTAACATAATTCATTTCTAAATGAATCGTTTGAATGAATGATTCAGGGATGTTCATATTCAGTGATTCACTGGCATAATGTGACATTTAGAAAGATTCAGCAGCTATTTATTTACTCAGACGAGACATATTGTTATAAACATCTTTCTTGAAACACAAAAAAATGTGTCTTAATACCAGTGTTGGGAACGTTACTTTAAAAAAGTACTTTGTTATAGTTCCTCACTACTTGTTCCAAAAAGTAACTGATTTAGTAACTGAATTACTCTATAATAAAAGTAACTCATTACCAGGGAAAGTAACTATTTGCGTTACTGTAAAAAAAAAAAGAAGAAAAAAAAGTTGCTATAAGTCATAGAATTTTGATTATTTTTAACCAGTTTTCACAAGTCAGTTGAGTAAAACAGACAAGTCTTTGTAACTTTTAAAAAAAATATTCAAATATGTAAAATAACTTGGATACCCCCAATATTAAATGTTAAATTAATGAAATGGACACTAAATAGAATAAATCATTATTATAAAACATTGTACACTAATCTACACTATTTTAATGTTGCTGTGGGACAATGTAAGAGACACCTATCAAATTCAATAGATTATTGTAAATATCAGTAATATAGTGAAACAATAAAACAAAAAAGATTGTTTAGAACTGTAATATATATTGCACACCCCAACTGGCCATCAAATAAAATAAATGATGCCCCAATCTAAAAATAAATGATGCTCGTTAAGAAAAGTCTACCAAAAATAGAAAATAATAATAATATATATTAGCCTAATTTACATAGCCTAGACTCTTTGTAGTGCACATTAAAATTCTTAAACTGTCACACAACTGGTAGACATACTGTAGCCTGCTTGAAGTATTTTTTTCCCTCACAAAAGTAAATAGTTTAACAAGAAGTGCTTGCCCACTCTCTCTCGCGCGGGTATTTTTGCAGTGATTGCCCGGAAAGAATCCGACTCAACCGCCGAAAGGACAGCATGTCCTCAACGATATATCTAGATACTATTTTGTTAAATTATGTCTGGGTGATAAGAGTTCGCGGTGGAGAAAAACATAGTTTTGGTTGCTTTATCCTAAATATCCTAAATATAACTATCCTTTGCGTTCACCAACGTGGATAGACTCTTCTGGGCATAAGTTGCACATTACATAAACATTCTTACCTTTCACCTCAACGAGGGAAAGTAGTGCTTATACTTCCAGTTTGCGAAAGCTACCTTTGAAGTCATTAGACATACCATCGCTCTGATTCCTGATCGCATGCGCGCCCCACTGACAGAGCGCGCCCCTGTTCGGATGAAAACCGCTTCAGTGAGCTCAATTATAGTAATGCCGCATTTTATTCTCAGTAACGGTAACAGCGTTGTAACGGGGGAAACGGTAATTCGTTTGATTACACGTTACTGAAAAAATTAACGCCGCTAGTAACGCCATTCATCTATAACGCCGTTATTCCCATAACTGCTTCATACACATTTCCACAAGTGGAAAAAAAATCGAAAGCATCAGATGTGAAAACAAATAATACATAGCGGAAAGGATGGGAGACGATATTAAATATGATGTTTGGGTTAACCAAGGTCCATAGTCTCCAAGCAAAAATACAAAGCAAAGAAAAATGACCCCACACACACTGCCAGCACCTCAAAAACTGACCTAATTTACATCCAGGCAAATATTAAAACAGAACAAGCAAAGACAAAACAAACCATTCAGTATAAATTCCAAAACGGTGGAAAGGTCCTAAAAGCATTCACGGAATCATACATTAACATGTAGCCACAGGAGGGAACTATGAGAAGTTCATAAATAAAACTTCAAAGCCATTGGTAATTGTCATCCCTTGCAATGGCGTTGTGTTTTTTTTTTCATCTCTCTCATCAGCGGTGCTCCCACCAGTCTCCACTTTGTTCTGGTTGTCGGCATGTGGAATAATGGGCGAGTCGCATGTGTACGTTTATCTAATTAACATGTGACACACACTGAGAGTCAAATGAAAGGCACGGCCGGGGATCGCCGGTGAGCTGGAGAAGAAAAGCTGCCTCCCACCGAAATCGCAGTCGGACTAAAGTCGCAGTTTGTTAACAGATCTCTACCTTTGTTTGTGCCAGGATTCGTTTGTTATAATTGTGGAGAGAAGATGGAGGGAGGAGGAGATGACAGAATTTAAGCTTTCTTTCTGTTCTGAGTCTTTGTGGTATAGAATGTGTTCATTTTTACCTCCATTAACAGATTTTAACACTTTTTCTAGTAGATTGGACATTTTGGTCACTTTTCTAAGATGCTGTGTGGTTCTCAGATGCTCTGTGGTCCAATAGCTACAACAACTTTAAAGGTGAAGTGTGCAATTTATTCACTGTTAAAGTATGTCTTCTTCATATGTATAATGTATCCTATAAGCAACTCATAGGTTCCCTGAAAGGTTAATGTTAATTCCAATTTGGCCAATATTGCTAATAAAAACAAACAAATAAATAAAAATGATTTTGTTTTTGTGCCAAAAATCTCAACCAATGGGAATGTAAAACAGGAAAATCTGTCTGAAAACAGTTGCAATTGTAATTCTACTTGGTGACAATATTGGTGAAAATAAGACCTTCACCTACAAGTTCAACCTCAATGATCAACATTTAGGGTTTATCGTTATTAAACCAACCAAAAAAGGTACTATTATTAAGAAAAATTCCTTATCGCTAAACCTATTTTGTTTTGTTTTGTTGTTTTTTTTGTGCCAAAAATCTCAACCAATGGGAATGTAAAACAGGGAAACCTGTCTGAAAACAGTTGAATTTTTGTAATTCTACTTGGTGACAATATTGGTGAAAATAAGACCTTCACCTACAAGTTCAATAACATTGGTCAACCCCAATGGTCAACATTTAGGGTTTTTCGTTATTAAACGGACCAAAAAAGGTACTATTATTAAGAAATATTCCTTATCGCTAAACCCTTAAACTACTCCCCCTTTAAAAGTCAGCATATTTGAAGAGGTGAACGCCAAAGAGGACAAGCTTCTCAAAAGTGAATGAAAGAGGGAAAATGTGAGGGGAGAAATGAGGCGAGTCAAACCCGAAGGGAGATGCTGATTTAAACAAGTAAATCTTGGCTTGTCTATTTTCAGCAGATGCAAAGAGAGAGAGAGAGAGAGGGAGAGAGAGAGAGAGAGAGAGGGAGAAAGAGAGAGAGAGAGTATCAGACGAGTGAGTTTATCAGCATGGCACCTGCTCTGGTACATTCTTGATGAAGCAAAGGTTGTCTTCATTAAGGGCATTAATATTCATGACGCATGGTAATTTTGACACAGAAAAGGTCTCTGTAACCTTTTCTTGTGTGAGAATTTTTTACTTCTCAAGGAAATTACAGTCCGGCAATGACTTAATTAATGCTTGCTTTCTGGGCTGCAGTTTGAGGGCCTGTCAGTTTGGTGCTGCCCAGGCTGTCAAGCAGGCACAAGGCTGGGGAGGAGAGACAGATTGAGAGAAGGAGGGAGAGATGCAGACTACACCTAGAACAAGACCTGGTTTTCTCTCTTTCTATCTGGGCTTTCGCATTTGCTGGGAGGTTTTCAGTGTTCGCATTTTACACTCACCCGTGACCTTGCGCTGTAGCCGAAACAGTAAACTGCAACCTTTCGCCACCTCCTATACAATCAAACTTCCTGTCCTTGCATTTTCCATTCAGCTGTTTATTCCATCAAACTTCATAATTAAAACGCTGAATGAATGCAGGATGAGTGTGACTGTGATGCATAGAAGAGAAAATACATCTTTGAACCTAAATCTCCCTCCCTCCCTCTCTCTCGCTTGCTCGTGCCACACATGATGTTTTCGCTGGCAAATCGCAACCGTTTTTCGCCCACCAACATCAGACTGTAAAAAATGTGAACATAAGGTAGCATTTCCTTTATCATGTCTCATAAAAATAGCAATTTGCTGAAGCTCTTGTAGCACAATATGGAAGGCGGTGTGGCTTGCTGATAATGTTGAGATGACAGATTGTCCTATACTGGGAGGTTTCCGTCGAATCTGTTGGCTGGCGTAATAAATTGTGTGGAATGAGAGAGGCAGAAACAGAGAAAGAAGGCTAACGAGGGGTGGGGAGAAGAAGAAAGCGCTCTTTCACGCCAAAACAACCCCTTTAGTCAACAATGAAAACTGAGCTAGCAGTGTAATTACACACAAAAAGAATCTGCTTGTAATTAGGTTGTTATGGCCTCATCGCTAGCAGAACCGCTTCCACAGACGCCGCTGCCATTCACGGCCAGACAGTGGTAAAGCGAAGGCCAAGGGGCTTCCAGCTCGGCGGGACCGCTCTCTGTAGGTCCCTAAAGAACAACTATATAGCACCTCGGAAACTTCTTCTCAATCACCTGTTTTTCAGAATAGCAGTGGGCTAAACAGTAGCTCTGAGAACGACAAGAAAAGGCTTGATAAGAGGCTTGATTACGCGCTAAGCACTTGAAGGAGGGGGATGCTCAAATACATCTCAAGGACAGAAATAATTAGTTTACAGGGAGACAATTTCTGACAGAACCTGACTAGAACATCCTTAAAGAACTCAACAGCACATCGCTGACACATTATGGTAAACAAGTCTCTAACGTTACCAGCACTATGAAGCAGAACACTGCTAATATACATATATGCTGCCTTCACTCGCTATCGGAAGTTTCCTACTTCCCACTTCAGAAGTCGTGATTACGAGCTTGTTGTGTTCAGGTGCTTTGTTGTCGGAAAGAATGGAGGGAGCCAGGTTCATACTTTTGTGCGTCTTGGGAAAATGTTATTTTAACACTATAACCATTTCAGTCATTTCCCAGTCCCAGAAAATCATAGAATCACTGGCAAACATAGCAGCACAACACGAAAGCATATTGTTTATAATCACATTCACAATAAAGGCATAATGTAGACAATAAAGGCTGCTTAAAGACTATAAAGGCAATAGTTTTCAGCCCTACATGATCCTTTTGTATAGCTACTTTTACCACACTATCTAGATAGTCAGCTTGTTCACTATTCTGGAATGATGGTCAACTAGATGCGATTTTCAATGTGCTTAAAATACACAATATGCTTCAAATGATTGTTAATTCATGTAAATATGTACTACATTAATGACAAGACAAGACAATTAAACTGTTGCACAAAAAACTAATAAAAAAAAATAGGTGATTGTATAAACACCTGCCACAGCAGAAATTCGTCTCCCATCCGCCATTTTTAATTGTTATGGCACGCCCATCTCGGGAACTTGGGTTTCAAAATTATTCACAAACTTCCCAGTGGTAAACATGACATCAGAGGGCGTTCATGTGCCATTTTTACCTTGGAAACTCGTATTTACGATAATTACAATAACACGTGAAGGCAGTAAAAGACTCACCAAAACAGCGCACAACATAACAGCACATTTAAAACAGTAGTATTGCTGGATTTAAAAAAAACACTGATTTCAATATTGATTAAAAATCCCAAGATCAATCAAGAAAACAGTATACTGTGTGACCAGTGTAGACAAGATCCACTCTTATGAACCAATTCTTTTTTTTGCGTGTGAATCAAAGCCATATAGCACAACCAGACTAGACTGATTCCCATCAGTGACTCTAATGAACCAATTCTTTCTTAGTAGACTGATTCATGAATAAATTACTCCTTTACGGAATGAACGTAATCACAATCACATTTTTGATATTATATAATTACTTTTATATATTGTGTATAATACATATATAAACAGTATGTTAAGTTTAATATTTTGTGAAGTTTTTCTTCATTTTTACCAAGTCTACAGCTCATATGAATTTGTTCTAGAATTGCACATTATGACAGACAGCCGAGATACGATGTTGCAAGTACAATTTCAAATCAGTAACAGCACACCCATAGGATCCCAAACAGGAAGCGCTACACCAAGACACTCTCGAAAGAACAGTCATTAGCAGAACTCCTTATAGCGAAAGCTGAGAATATTTTTCTGCTTTTCCTCGCACATACTCACAGTAATAATACTTTCCAAGCAGCAAACATCTTCTACCACAGCTCATTTCCTGTAAACACACAATGCAACGTCTCAGTGTCTTCGCAACCAGGAATTCATTACAAACAAACCTGCAGACGTTGCCAGCCTCTGCTATTGCGTGTACGTATTTATGGGTTTGAGAAAGAGAAAGAGTGAGGGAGAGAGAGAACATTGTCACACATCTCTTGTCAGAGACAAAGAAAATATAAATATGTAAATTGTATTGTCACAGACATTGCAGATGATTAGGTGTACAGTGTTCTTAAAGAGAGGAGTCCTCAGTGCCTTCTGCGGTCCTGTCACAGAGTGAAGCGCCTGCTTTGATCACTCGCATCGCTCAAAGTGAAATCTGTCTCTATGACTTACAGTGCTGAGGGAAGGATTAATGATTTCTGCAGATGGAGGGAGACTGAGTTCTGCTCTGTGTCGTTTGCGGGCTGTGATGGGGTTTAGGGGGGAAAGAATCATGGGAAGAGACCAGATGCTCTTTGGAGTAGGCCATCCCAAATGGTGCATTTGAGGTCTTTGAATGGCCGTTTGTCAAGGTGGGTCTCAGAAGGCTCCTCATTACGTAACAAATAGGTGGACAGATAGAGCAAGGCCTTAGGTCCTGTCCCAAATGGCACACATGTGCACTTGCGGTCTTGTGGACTGCAGCGTGCGCATGTCTGTTAAGTCCACAAGACTGCAGGGTGTCCCATTTGTCATTTTAGGTCTCAGAAGGGTGCTCTTGTGGCTTTTGTACACTCCCTTTGTGGCCGATATGCGCCCTCGATGCACACTTTTGCCGAGCACACAAGCTCCGCAGCAGATATTCAGACAGTCAAAGTGACATTACATCACAAAAGATTTGGGACAGGAGGACCTCAATATATTTCGGACAAAGTCTACGAGTTCACTTTTTAGGCATCTCTAGATACGGATTACTGATTGGCTGATTTATCTATATCACTACCCTTCAAAAGTGTGTGGAGGGTACGATTTTTACTAAATGTAAAATAGTAATTAATTCCTGTGATGACGACGCTGAATTTTCAGAATCATTACTTCAGTCTTCACTGTCTCTTTCTAATCATACTAATTTGCTGATTATTATTATTATTTTAGGATTCTTTGATGAATAGAAAAAGGTATAGAAATAGAAAGTATTTTGTAACATTATGGTTTACTGACACTTTTGATCAATTCAATGTACCCTTGCTGAATAAAAGTATTAATTTCTAAAAGAATAAATCTTTCTGACCCCAAACTTTTGAACCGTACTGCATGTTTGGGACAAAAAAACATGTACAATGTACAGTACTTATCATCATACAGAACAATGTTATACACAAAACAACTGTTGCTACAAGTAGTGTGAGATTTCATATCATAATTTACCATTACATGACCACGGTGGGTGACATTTTTTATTCTAAATTTCATGAAATGCTGCTATAGTGCAGGACCGTTAACTTGAGCAATATTCTGAGTTAAGTACGAGTTAAGCTTGGTCAAAAGCATTTGTGGCATTACAGCTCAAATAAAACACGTTTTAACCGAAGAATTAATGTAATTGCTTTTTATAAAATTACAAGGTTCACATTTCTTAAATCATTTTAAATCCTTAAAAAATTGGCTTTGTTCACTACTTGAATCAGTAATTCAGATTTGGCAAGAATCAAACTCTCTCTTTGTCTGGCCAGTCTGGTCCAGTGGCTACAGGAAGCTTTGTCCCCAGACCTCTTTATCACAGTCTGTCGTGACCATCACAGCTCATTTCTGTTCTCACAGAACAGAAAGGCTCATTTTCTGAACAATAGAACCTCCTTCAAATTTGCACGTCATAAATGTATCTAGGCTGTAAAAAGCTGCTTGAGACAGTTCAGATTCACGGCCATGTGTCAAGAGCATCATTCATTCATTCATTGCCCGATTCATTTAACGAGAACATAGGCCTTAATAGAAATTCGATGGATAGGCAACTCTCCTAAAGCTTCCTTTCTCACTGTATTATGGAGCATTAGAAATTATGATTCATTTTAGTGAACTGGTTCATTCAAACAAATTATTTGAATACACTGAAATACTTTAACTGACTTTCTTTCTCAGAAGTCACTGAAATCAAAGTCTCTGTTGGCATTTTTTTGGACCCCACTTTATATTAGGTGGCCTTAAGTTATATGTACTTACATCAAAAAATAAGTAAAATGTACTTACTGTGTTCAAATTGTACTGCAAAGCACTTTTTCTGATATTGAGGTGGATACGGGTAGAGTTAGGGACAGGTGTGGTGATATGGGTAAGTTTAAGGGTAGGGTTAGGTGTAAGGGAAGTGCCAACTGTTTAATTACAAATGTAACTACAGAAATTAATTACAGACGTAATTACATTTACGTTTTACAAGGTTTTCGTGATTAGTGCAACACATCTATTTGTTTACATTCAATTAAAACCTAACCGACTCATCAAGACAAACATTTTGACATAATTTTGTGTGTATTTGTCCATTCCAGACGCAAAAGAACTTGCACACAGAAAGCGGTCTACCAGACAGAACATGATTACTGAATGGAGTGTATGTACATATATACACCGATCAGAAGTAAATAACACTGAATATCTTTTCATCATGGCATCTGTTATTGGGTGGGATATATTAGGCAGCAAGTGAACATTTTGACTTCAAAGTTGATGTGTTAGAAGGAGGAAAAATGTTTAACCGTAAGGATTTGAGCGAGTTTGACAAAGGTGTGATGGCTAGACGACTGGGTCCAAAACTCCAAAACTTCAGCTCTTATGGCATGATCCAGGTCTGCAGTGTTTAGAATCTATCAAAAGTGGTCCAAGGAAGGAACATTGGTGACAGGTCATGGGTGGCCAAGGCTCATTGATTCTCGTGCATAGCCACTGACCAGTCAGGGTCCCCATGCTGACCCCTGTCAACCGACGAAAGCACCAACAGTGAGCATCAGAACTGGAGCAATGAAAGAAGGTGGCCTGGTCTGATGAGTCACAATTTCTTTTACATCAAGTGGATGGCTGTGTGTATGTGTGTCACTTACCTGGAGAAAACATGGCACCAGGATATACTAGGGGAAGAAGGCAAGCTAGGGGAGGAAGTGTGATGCTTTGGGAAAGGTTCTGCTGGGAAACTGTGGGTCCTGCCATCCACATACGTGGATCTTACATTGGCACGTATCACCTACCTAAGCATTGTTGCAGACCATGTACACCCTTTCATGGAAACATTATTCCCTGGTGGCTGATGCCTCTTTCAGCAGGATAATGCACCCTACCACATGCGCAAAAATGCTTCAGGAATGGTTTGAGGAGCACAACAAGTTTAAGGTGTTGACTTGTCCTCCAAATTCCCTAGATCTCAATCCAATCGAGCATCTGTGGAATGTGCTGAACAAACAAGTCTGAATCCATGGAGTTGCACCTTGCAATTTAAAGGATTTTAAAGATATGCTGCTAACATCTTGGTGCCAGATACCACAGCACACCTTCAGGGGTCTAGTGGAGTCCATGACTTGATGGGTTTTGGCAGCAAAAGGAGGACCCCCACAATAATGTTATGCCTGATCAGTGTTATGCCTGATGTCATTAAAAGATACATTTTATACTCTGGTAGTTATATATTGTAAAATATTTTCCTTCCATAAACAGCTTTAAAATTTCTTGACTATTGTTTAATTACTTTAAATAGCTTGTAGCTTGCTGAGCTAGTTTTAGATTAGCTTTGTCAACACTACCCATTACATCTATCACACACACCGACATTGCATACTCGTACAATATCGGCCATGACCTATTTTAGCACATTTTTCATGTACCACTGACATACAACAAGCCGCTCCACAGACCTGAGTCAGACCTTAATATAACATTGACTGTGAAATTGTGTTGTGAAGGATTCCCCAAGACTTTCTTTTTCATTCTCTCCTTTTGATTCTTTCACGATCACTTCCTTTTGTTTCCACAGCTGGACCACTTGAACCTTTCTGGTCTCCTCCCGTATTCTCTCTCACTCTCTCTCTTCTTTGTCTTCCTCAGCCCTCTCTTTTATGTATGTATCTATCTATAGTCCAGCAGATGCAAGCCCCATTTGTACTTCCCCTGACACTCCTGCAGGGGCTTTGCTTAGGGATGCGGGAGCCACAGCCAATCCCGGGTGCAGCTCATGGATCAACCTGACACTTGGTCAGCATCAGCAGATTATGAGCTATAGGAGCCTGACAGTGCTGTATTGTTCTCCCATCTAAATATGAACAATACGGTCCAACCAGTGCGCCACTGACAGCTTATTCCCTCTTATCACTCCTGTGGTGTGGCGGGACATGATCGGCTGGGCCTCTCTCTCTCTCTCTCTCTCTCTCTCTCTCTCTCTCTCTCTCTCTCTCTCTCTCTCTCTCTCTCTCTCTCTCTGCACACACACACACACACATAGACGCTCACCTGTGGTTTGCTCAGGCAAAACAAAATATGGTACACATACACATACACGCACACACATATATAAAAATAATATAAAAATTAGCATGTTAACACTTGCAATTAATTTGTTCAATTTTATTAACGTGCTATATAAACACAACGCCATTAACGCAGCATCCGTTTTTTCTGTCATCCTTGGGCTAGACAAGACAAAAGACACTGTCTGTGAATGTCCTGTCTATGTGACACACACACACACGATGCACAGAAAAACGTATCGTGCACACAGACACCACACTTCTCTTCCACGCTTAAATGAACAACAACACACTTAATTATGCCAAAATACTCTTTTTGTATAAGAGCACTCTTAAACGCATTAAATAATGTCTTAAATGAACTGAAAGAGTTGTGAGAAAATGAGCATAACTGTCTCAGATCTGCATTGTCTGCATGTTTCACAGTGGCAGATCTTAAAGTGACAGCAGCCTAATAAAACAGTTGCTGTGATATCTGTCATTAATATTTATCAAAGAACAAAGGTAACAGAGAAAACATTAGCTTCAATAAGCTGATTTTAAATAGCTATATTTAATGTATTATTTATGGAGTGCAGACTGTTTAATAACTTAATTCATTGTATGTATATTGATTATATATAAAGGCCACAGGTAAATATGACATTTATTATAATGAACATGTTAAAATTTATATAGCTTTCCATTACACTGTAATGTTGAACGTCTATAATTCATGTTAAAAAATCTATTTCATTGCCTAGCAGTAACTGTATCAGTGATACTTCATTCATAAAAAGATGCCATTACAACACTTTTTTAAAACTACTGTATTTAAGTTATTTCTATATTAATTTGGAGAGTAACTGTGAAATTATTAAAATATTAAAAACTCAAAAACTCAAACTTTATTGCGATTAAGATAATTGATTGACAGCACTATATATATATATATATATATATATATATATATATATATATATATATATTAACACACACACACACATATAAACACACAAATGTACATATATATATATATATATATATATATATATATATATATATATATATATATATATATATATATATATATATATATATATATATATATATATATATATATATATAATATATATTTAAACTCTGTTAATTATGCATAATAAATACAACATTATATTAAGATTTGTATTTAATTTTTATTGCTTGAAAATATCAAATGAATTTTTTTTACCCTATTAATGAAAAGTACCCTCAAGTATTAACTGCATGTCTTAGAAAACAAAACTGAACGCTTGCAAACAACAGAACGAAGGCACTACATTTATAAGATATAAGAATTTACATAATTTGCAGGAAAGCCTCTATCTAGCCAAAATTGGAAACATCTATTAATCTGTTCATTATTCTTGTGAAGATTTCACAGATCCATACTAGTTTATAATGTGTGTCTACATGCGTTAATCACTAGCATCAGAGATTAAAATCACATGCTATGTCGTCCATTTATTTAAATTCTGTTCAGAGAAAAGCGTGACAAATGTGTCCAAACTTCAATTATTCTTTCCTACATGTCCAGAGAGGGCTCTCCTCAGCGTTCCATATCATTCACAGAGACAAAACATGAAATAACTCAGAGAAATTGTTAATTGCTAATCCCTGGTGTCATTAAGTTTGCCAGTTAACAGATCATTTTTCAGACAGACTCAACAAGTCATTTGAGGACAATGAGCTGCAATGTATGTTCATTGCTAAAGTGAGGCAAGCGATTGGGCAAAAAACAAGAGTGGTTTGTGAGAACAGCTGAATAGAAAATAAGTTATTATTCTATAATTAATATACTGAATGATAATTCATGTGAGTGTAAAGCTGAATTTTCAGCAGTGTCACATGATCCTTCAGAAATTAAATGTGCTTATTTTTTGGATTCCCAGGATTCTTTGATAAATAGAAAAGAACGTATTTAGTGTCAGTTTTGATCAAGTGAATGCATTGCTGAATACAAGTATTAATATCTTCACAAAAAACGTTTAAAAGGTAGTGTCAATTTAAGTGCAATAGGTTTGTGAATTAAGTGTCTCTTCACTGAACTGAACTTAAACGTCCCACTCAGAACACAGGCAACAGTCCATCATGGCAGGCGCAGCATGTCAGCCATTTTGACTTACAGGCTACCATTACGTGGCTCAAAATGAACGAGCAGTTTCACAGGCGCTTATGTCTGTGGCCTTCATCTCAGAGCAGTAATCCACTCCGCGCAGCCCACATAGTGTCAGAGGCGGGTGGCCCTGCTCAGAGAGGGGGAATTTGTGCATCGGGCCACTCTATGGTAGTACATTCTACTGTGATGGTTATCAGTCGCTATCTGCAGCAGTGTGTTTGTGTGCAGTAGACAGGGGAGAGGCTCTTAAGGGCTAAATGAATCCTGATTCCCCTGATATTTCTCTCCCGCTGGGGACTTCTTCTCCCAGCCTGCCACTGACGATGTGTGATGCGTTCCTCAGGGAGAGAGTGGTAATAAGCAAGGAACACACAGCTCCATGACTGACGCCACTACTGCTGCGCCGTCGACGCTAACATACGCGCACTCGAACGGTCTCAAACACGAATATGTGCTAATAGACACCTATCGGCGTGTGCACACAAACATCTGCACGTGTGCTGCGATTCATGCGCATGAAACTTTTGAATGTGAGGAAACTTAACTGGCAGTCTTGGATGCTTCATGGATGAGAATCTACAGATCTGTTAGGAATCACAAATAAAATTTATTTTCAATCTTATAAATGTTAATTCAACCAAAAATGAAAAATCTGTTAATTACTCACTTTCATGTCGTTAAACCCATAAGTCTTCGTTCATCTTTGGAAAACAAATGAAGACATTTTTAATAAAATATGAGAGATTTCTGTCCCTCTATTGAAAGTCTATTCACCCACAACCGTGACACTTGAAAAAGTTTTCAT
This sequence comes from Pseudorasbora parva, assembly GCF_024679245.1. NCBI lineage: Eukaryota > Metazoa > Chordata > Actinopteri > Cypriniformes > Gobionidae > Pseudorasbora > Pseudorasbora parva. Next base: position 29,890,820 of record NC_090190.1, on the reverse strand, counting down.
TAAAGGGGGGGTGAAATGCTGTTTCATGCATACTGATCTTTTTACACTGTTAAAGACTTGGAATCCCATACTAAACATAGACAAAGTTTCAAAAGTTAAGGTGGACGTTTGATGGGAGTATTTCTTTGTCAAAAATACTACTTCCGGTTAGTCATAAGTTTCGGCAAGTTTTTTGAGATCATGCGTCCCCATTGACGTTAGTGGGGGCGGAATTTCCTTGTATGGGCCTTACGGACAATTCTACCGGAAGCGCGTGAGAGAGAGCGAGGGAGAGAGCGAAAGCAACAGCCTACGCCCATCAAAGCGCTGGTTTGTAGGATGCTGGACAGGTGACAATTACACATAGCACATAATGTCACCAAAAAAGTGCGTTTTTGGTTGCCAGACCAAGACAGTCCTGCACAGATTCTCCAAAACCCCGCGTTAAGGCAACAGTGGATGTAATTTGCTTTTCCGGATCAGCAACTGAGTTGCGCGAATGTTTATATCTGTTCGCTGCATTTCGGTGCCGACTGTTTTATAAACAAGGCCCAGCTCGACGCCGCATTTTCCCAATCGCCTAATGCTGAATGATGGAGCAGTCCCAACGTTAGAAGGGTGAGTGAGACTGCTTCAAATGTCTGTGTTTTTTTTAGTCCGCTTACTGTCTACACAAACCACAGGTAAACACACAAACACACGTGCACAACTGCACTTCCCACATGTACACCTTCAAAGACAAAAATACGACGATATAATTCAAGTATAAATATGTAAATAACACAAGCCGCTAAGCATATTATATAGTTAGTGTATAACTTGTAACTTACCACATACAGACGTCCTGCTCTAGTCGTTTTTGCTGCTGCTCCTGTTCAACTGCAGCCTCTGGGTCTGATTCCGGATCATAGATGTATGGCTGTATCTGATTAAAAGCCATATTTTTATTTTGAATAAAGTTTTTTTCCCGCTGTTAGGGATGACGGACTCGACTCAACACACAGCGTGCTGCTGCACACGTCATTATTTAGCTCCGCTCACACGACACGCCCCCACCCGCTCGGCTTTTTTCGGAAAGACTCGGAACAGCGCATCTTTCTTATATAATTATTAAAAAAATAAAGACTTTTCGGAGATATGCAGGATGCAATGCTACTCTATAGGTACTCAAGATTGACATGACACTGACTGAAACTGAGTGTTTCACCCCCCCTTTAAGAGATTGTAAAAGAAAGCCATATGAATCAAGCGGTTTAATCCATATATTCTGAAGAGGCAAAAACACTTTATATGATGAACAGACTTAATTTAGGTTTTTATTCATGTAAACATTTCATCAGCAAACGTATATAATGCCCTCAAATTTGATAAATGGAAGCTCAAGCATGCTATTCATTTCTGTGGAACATAAACAGAGATATGTATTGCTGTTTTTTGGTCCATATAATGGAAGTCAATGGTAACCAAAACTGATCGGATACAAAAATATATAGACGCATTTGTCAGTCATACAGGTATGGAACGAATGAAAAGGCTGTTTTGTTTTGTTGTTTTTTTGTGCCAAAATGCAGTACTACAAACTTGTTGGTATCTGCAAGCAATCAAATTAGTCAAAATATTTCAAAAAATAAATATCCTGTTTGTTTGTTTTTTAGGATATGTGTGACGATAGCCATTAGAGTTCACGTGGACATGCTCATAACAAACAAATTGATATCTTGTATTTGAAGACCAAATCAATCTATCAAAAAAACAAAACAAAAAAACATGTGCAAGAATAATATGATGCACGCTGAATATGAAAAGTTGATATAAAGAATTGAATTAAACATGGAATAGCAAACTATTTCTACTACAAACACGATTGCAAAAAAAGTTGGGACACTGCACAAATTGTGGATTATAAAAAAAAGGAATGCAATAATTTACAAATCACATAAACTTGTGAGCTAGTGAGACATTTTGAAATGTCATGCCAAATATTGGCTCATTTTGGATTTGATGAGAGCTATACATTTCAAAAAAAGTTGGGAAAGAAAGTAATAAGAGGCCGGAAAAGTTAAATGTACAAATAAGGAACAGCTGGAGGACCAATTTGGCAAATTGGCATCATGATTGGGTATAAAAAGAGCCTCTCAGAGTGTCAGTGCCTCTCTGAAGTAAGGATGGGCAGAGGATCACTAATTCCTCCAATGCTGTTGCGAAAAATAGTGGAGCAATAAAAGAGTTTCCCAGAGAAAAATTACAAAGAGTTTGAAAATATCATCATCTACAGTGCATGATATCATCCAAAGATTCAGAGAATCTGGAACAATCTCTGTGCGTAAGGGTCAAGGCCTGAAAACCATACTGGATGCCTGTGATTATCGGGCCCTTAGATGGCACTGCATCACATACAGGAATGCTACTGTAATGGAAATCACAACATGGGCTCAGGAATACTTCCAGAAAACATTGTCGGTGAATACAAACGTGCCATTTGCTGTTGCCGGCTAAAACTTTATAGGTCAAAAAAGAAGCCATATCTAAACATGATCCAGAAGCGCAGGCCTTTTCTCTGGGCCAAGGCTCATTTAAAATGGACGGTGACAAAGTGAAAAACTGTTCTGGGGTAAGACAAATCAAAATTTGAAGTTCTTTTTGGAAAACTGAGATGCCATGTCATCCGGACTAAAGAGAACAAGGACAACCCAAGTTGTTATCAGCACTCAGTTCAGAAGCCTACATCTCTGATGGTATGGGGTTGCATGAGTGCATGTGGCATGGGCAGCTTACACATCTGGAAAGGCACCGTCAATGCTGAAAGGTTTATCCAAGTTCTAGAACAACATATGCTCCGATCCAGACGTCATCTCTTTCAGGGAAGACCTTGCATTTTCCAACATGACAATGCCAGACCACATACTGCATCAATTACAACATCATGGCTGCATAGAAGAAGGATCTGGGTACTGAAATGGCCTGCAGCTAGATCTTTCACCCATAGAAAACATTTGGTGCATCATAAGAAGGAAGATGCGACAAAGAAGACCTAAAGCCGGGTGCACACTGTGCGATTTTGGCCACGATTTGGCCGTCTGTGACAAATTTAGCAAATCCTAAAAGATTCCTCAGATCCTAGGCTGAAATCTGACGTCTTTGGCCGTTAGTCTGACATGTTCACCGGCAGCCGATTAATGAGCGCTGCGATCAAATTTTACCTCAGACGAAATTCTGGCAGTGTCAGAAGATTTGGCACACAATCCTGCAGTGGATTGTTTTGAAAATGTGCAGGACCCATAGGACAGTTGAGTAACTAGAAGCCTGTATTAGACAAGAATGGGACAACATTCCTAAAAGAAGAAGGGATGCCACACAATGGTAAACATGGCCTTGTCACAACTTTTTTGAGATGTGTTAATGTCATGAAATTTAAAATCAACTTATATTTAAATGATACATGTTCTCAGTTTAAACATTTGATTTGTCATCTGTTGTATTCTGAATAAAATATAGAAATTTGAAACTTCCACATCTTTGAATTATGTTTTTATTCACAATTTGTACAGTGTCCTAACTTTTTGGGAATCGGGTTTGTATATAGTAAAATTCTTCTGAGAAAATAAAACACAAATATTGCTGACTCATCTGTGCATTTTTGTCCAATCAAAAGCTCTCTAGAATGAGACGGTCCCTTCCTTTGATACCACCTAAAAAATCATGTGACACTGGAAGACTGAAGTAATGGTGTTAAAAATATTTGATAACTAGAGAACATAAAAAGTAAATGACGAAAATATGGACTAAATGGAAAAAAATCTGTGTTTTAAAGTCTACTAAGCTAGAGAAATTGAGCAATAACATTATGGGTGTGCAGATATCTTTATTTTTGAGAGGAGGGCTTGAGATGTCAGAAAATAAAGTCAAATGTGCCATTTTGAGGATTACTTTAATCAGTGAGAAGAGAGAGTTGGAGTGAGTGAGAGTGCTGTCAGTCTGTAACATGGAACTGAAAATATGAACGTACAGATTTTCACAAGCTGCTCCCTACCGCCCAATTAATCAGGCACATTATTCAGACGTTAAGTTAAATATGTTGATTGTAACCTTGCTGAGGAAAACGAAAGTGTTTCTCTGGAGGAGAAGGGCATGGTTTGAAGCTCAGGGAGTATGTGGTGTGTGAGTGGCGTGTGTGTTTTTGTGTGTGTGTAATCCGCAGGTTTGTGTGTCAAGGTCAGAACGGTCAAATGTGTCCTCTCCCCTCTCTCTCCTCTACTCCACACACCTGAATCAGAGCTGACACCAGAAAAAATCCTCATAGTCTGCAACACACACGCGCACACACACGCGCTATCTCCCGCTCGCTATCTCCCACACATTCATACACACATGAGGGATGCATATCACATTGTAAATAGATTGTCTATGACAAGTTTTTCTACGTCTCAATAAATGATTTTGTATAGCGGTCATTTGTCATGTTTTCTAGATAGCTTTAAACAAGCATTTTCAGAGAGCTAAAGCGTTTGTCAGGGTAAATTATTATCTATGAATTTAATACAATGTACACTAAAGCAATAAGCTATGAGAGGCTGGTTGTTACAGTGATTTTACCATGAGCTATGGGCGCTTTTAACCTACTTCACTGTGGAAAAAAGTAATGTGACAAAAGATGCTAATGTTAAATAAATGGTTACGCTTATGAATGTTATTTAGGAATGCAAAATGTATCAAAGTCTAATGTGACATTTTAATCTTATCATGATTGCTGCGATAAGACAGACCAATATAAATATAATCTAATAAATTACAGTGAAATGATCATGGATACTACAATATTTCTAACTGACCTATTGTTAAACGCAAATGTTTACTTTTTAGATTATTTTTATTTATCAATATTTGTTATGGTTTTATTATGATTTATGGTATTTATTATGATTTGAATTGATTATGTCAGGTATTGATTTTAAAAAATATTAGAAAAGTATCTGTATAATTACTGGTTATCTATATAATATTATTAATTGTGTTTATAAATAAGGTATTTAATATAGGATATCAATGGAATATTTATTATCACTCATCTATAAAATATAAATATTATTGGTTAATTGCAAAATAATAATAATTATATATATATATATATATATATATATATATATATATATATATATATATATATATATATATATATATATATATATATATATATATATATATATATATATATATATATATATATATATATATATATATATATACATTTAACTGAATCTATCATGCCACAGATACCAGAAGAATGGCCCACTTGATGCTTTACCTATAAAAGAATGTCTCTGGTCATGAGTTCACAGACTATCCAGCCCAACAACACCTCCAATCGCATCCTCTCCCACCAATTACACCCCACCCCCCATTCACCCATTTTCTGTCCACCCGACCAGTGACGTTCGACGTCTGAACTTCTGTAACCTCTATTCTTCCCCCATCTCTCCTCAGTCTCTCGTTTGATCCAGCAGTTTAATAACCTCAAGTGCTGTCATGGGTGGTTTTTGAAAAATGGCTCCCATAAAACATAACAGCCTCAATCAGGCAGTGGAGATTCGCACAGAGCCGACTATCTCCCAGTGTCCCCCTGTCCCCTGTCCCGCCTTAATGAATTAGTGCTGAAATATGCAGTGGCACCCCAGTCATTAGCACAAACACGCATCTGTGATTTAATATCATTTTTCTCAATGTTTGCGGTGGAGATGGTCGCGGCTGACTGGCATGTTGAAATATTTTAACACTATTAGACAATGGGATAAGACCAGCCTGTTGCTCCCGAGCATATCGGTGGTAAATCCCCACTGATTTACAAAGCATTAACATTTTACAGAGCCTTGGAAGAAGTAAAAAAAAACTCACTGATTTATATAACTACGCTCCCTCGCCTTCATTTTTCTTTATTTCTAGCCGAAGAAGGTGATGACATTTTGAAAATAAATACTACGCTAATTAAATACTCGATGGCAGAGCAGCGTGTGGTTGATGGACTGGCGTAGTGTGGAGTTGAGTGGAGTGACGAGGAGCTCTGTGTTGTCATGAAAGCCGGCTGCCACCGGTTTTTCTTTGAATGGTGGGAAACATTTCATATGTATCCCAGCATTCAAAGAAAAAACTGTAACAAGTGTCCTTTTCCCTCAGATAGAACACTACCGTTGGTAAGGTTGGTAAGATTTTTTTATGCTCACCAAAGCTGCATTTATTTGATAATTTTTTGTAAAAACAGCAATATTGTGAAATATTATTACCATTTAAAATAACTTTAAATAAATAAATATAAAGTATTAGTGTGTTGGCAAAGCTGACTTGATACTTCAGAAACTTTCTTACTATTCTCACTGCTGAAGACAGTTATGCTTAATAAGAAAACTTAAATATCTTTTTTAGGAATATTTAATAGAACAGCATTTTAGTAATATATATATATTTTTTTTTACTTAATGTCTTTACAAAATTGTGATCAATTTAATTAATTAATGCTTTGTTGAATAAAAGTATTCATTTCTTTAAATAACTGAACCGTATTCAATTTTCTTCACCTTACAGAGTTTGTGATGAATTGATGCAGAAAAGAGGCTAGTTATCAAACTCTGTCCTCTCAGTAAAGTTAGTGTTGATGAAAAGTTCAGTAACTCTTAATTTATTCAGTCTGTACAGAAGAATTGATGTGATGCTCAACAGTCTGCCAAAGTTTGAGCAAAGTCCTGAGAAGTAAATTAAAAAAGCACAAAAATAATCAACATGTTGTAAGAATAGAACTTCTCGCGAGTGAATTAGCACCTTCATTTTTGTGTCAAAAATTAATTGTATCCCTTTGCAGCTTTCCCAATGAGATATTAAAATGGGATGTAAAGTAGAGGGGGTTGGGACCACTGATTGTGCTAATTGATGCATTCAGAACACTGTGTGGGACCTGGGGACGCTACACCACACTGGGGATGTCAGTGCCTCTAAAGATGGCAGCATATCTGCCTCACCATTTAAAGTCTTTAATCAAAATCTACAAGCGGAAATGTGCCGTACAGACAGCATGAACTCCCTTATTCCAGTGCACCATGGGGTTCTGTTTAAGGGAATAAAAATAAAAAGAAGTAAACCTTCCAAGAATTCAATGACTTGTTTCTGCATGGATGTTACCCAGGCTTGCATAAGGAATGGCATGAGCTGGAAATCAACTGTAACTGAATATATATTGTGCATGACAAGAAGTTCAGGAAAGTAATCACAGTCACTCCACATGAACACGAAGGACATATTCAGTGTACTCTTAGTTTAAAGCAATAGTTCTCAAAGTTAAGGGGTGTACAGGACTCAATAGACTTCCCTAGTTCAAATCTATTGTGTTTATTGTTCACGTGAAAACCAATGAAGTTTGTGTGGAGTTTCTTCTATCTTTATCGCTTATGTCAACAAAGACATTTGTATGTGTATCATTAATCCACCAGATCTAAATGACAGACTTTCACTAAATGACTGTTAGGGGTATTATGACAGAGTGAAAGCAATTGGGAACTGGCCACATAAAATCACAGAGCGAGGTCAGTGCATACTGAGAGGCGCACAGTGCACAGAAGTTGCCGGCTTTCTGCAGAGTAAAAAGCTACAGACCTCCAAACTTTGTGTTGAAAGTTTAACTCAAGGACAGTGCATAGACAACTTCATAAAAAAGGTTTCCATGGCCGAGCAGCTGCATCCAAAGCCTTACATCACCAAGTGCAACGCAAAGCACCAGATGCAGTGGTGTAAAGCACGCCGCCACTGAACTCTAGAGCACTGGAGACGTGTTCTCTGGAGTGACCAATCACGCTGGACGAGTCTGGGTTTGCCGGTTGCCAGGAGAATGGTTCTTGCCTGACTGCATTGTGCCAAGTGTAAAGTTTGGTGGAGGGGTTATGGTGTGGGGTTGTTTTTCAGGGGATGGGCTTGGCTCCTTAGTTCCAGTGAAAATAACTCTTAATGCTTCAGCACACCAAGACATTTTGGACAATTTCATGCTCCCAACATTGCGGGAACAATTTGGGGATGGCCCCTCCTCTTCCAAAATGACTGCACACCAGTGCACAAAGCAAGGTCCATAAAGACATAGATGAGTGAGTTTGGTGTGGAGGAACTTGACTGGCCTGCACAGAGTCCGGACCTCAACCCGATAGAACACCTTTGGGATGAATTAGAGCGGAGACTGCGAGCCAGGCCTTCTCGTCCAACATCAGTGCCTGAACTCACAAATGTGCTTCTAGAAGCATGGTCAAAAATTCCCATAAACACACTCTAAAACCCTGTAGAAAGCCTTTCCAGAAGAGTTGAAGTGGTTATAGCTGCAAAGGGTGGGACAACTCCATATTAAACCCTACGGATTAAGAATTGGGTGTCATTAAAGTTCATATGCATGTAAAGGCAGGCGTCCCAAAAATTTGGCAATATAGTGTCTCATAACATAGATATGGTTTTTAGGTATTACATACTTTTAGTCATGTAAAGTATGTCACAAGTCAATTTGAGCATTTGTTGTCATTGAAACAAAATCATATTAAATAACTGCGGTCAGAAAACCAATCGTATGTGTACTAATCAAACGGAGCCATCCTGTCATTTATGGGCCACCTCTCTCTCTCTCTCTCTCTCTCTCTCTCTCTCTCTCTCTCTCTCTCTCTCTCTCTCTCTCTCTCTAATATATACGCCTTAAAAAGAAAACACAGGTAGAGCGGGGAAACACAGACTTATCTCAGGCCACTTCTAGAGCTTCATTTTCAGAATGTCAAGCAATTTGTTTAAAGGCTCAAGTCACGAGTCAAGAGACACCAGAAAAAAAAGAAGAAAAAAAAGAGAAAAGATGTTAATAAAAATTCATAGAATCTGCTCAGCCACAGAAATGGATGGCGACTGAGGGGTCACATTGCATCTGTGGTGGGAAGGTCAGAGGTTGCGTACAGTTCTAAAACAAGACAGTGTGTTTTCATGCATCATATAACAGATAAAGATTTTCGGTGTCGAGCCAGACCGGCGGGGAGGAGGGGGACACGTGCAGGGGCCCGGCGTCCACCGTCATGTGTTAATTCTGTCAAGGCGTCATCCCTCTCTCTCCCTCGCCTATGTCACACACTTCATCTTCAGTGCTCGTCCGGGTAAAACGCAGCCGGCCTCCAACGGTCTGTGTTATGACACACGTTCTCTTGCCGTACATGCTAAACGCGGTACGTCACGCAGTTTTTCTCCATCCTTTATTCCGCCATAATGCGATTATTCTACACAAATGGTGGGGATTTGATTCGGGCCAAAAGCATCGCAGGGCCCCGGTGCTTGGGGCTAGTATTCATCAAGTGTAGAAATTATGTATTGAATGTGTTCTTGTTTATGACATCATTCAGCCGGATGAAATAGAAGCAGAGATTGGTTGCAGTGATTACCGTAAGCTGCCAGTGTTTTCATTACAAACAGCAGACGATTTCTAATAAAAAGATTAGAGGTGTATGGCATCTTCAGAATCATGTCATGAAGTGAATTTATCATGACCAGGACACTAGCGACCCCATTTCCCACAGCTGTAAAATAGATGTACGGTACATTTCATTTTTTATATTCTTTTAAAAATGGCTCAGAGTACTGACTGCCATTACGGCCGTAATGCGTTCAGTTAGGAAAAGAATCCGATGACAAAAAGTTTCTGCCCTTTTGATTTTTATAGCTGATAGTTCAGAGCTTGTTGCTTCATTTAAATACTGAAAGCAATCCTAATAAAAACATGACTGTGGTACTTGGTGCCATTTAATGTGATGTGTGCACTTTATTGTTAGCCATTTTGGTTAAAAAGTGCCCAGGTCACAGCAAAATCAAATAATTGATACAGTTAAAAATGTTTTGGGGTTAGCAAGATTTTAAATACATTAATACTGTTGATGAGAAAGGATTCATTAAAGGGCAAAATTAGCTTTTACATGGTGTTTGAACATAAATGTGTGTTATCAAAACGTGTGTGTACACAACCATTCTATAATGATTAAAATCCACCCACTGCTTCTTTTTTTTCTTTTTCTTTTTTGATATATTTTTTTTTGATTCTGATAAATCATTGTCTCAGAACAAGCCGTTTGCAGATTCCTGGCAAAGTGACGTCACTTTACATGCCCCGCCCACAACTGCAAAGACCCCGCCCTGAGCGAGTTGTATACAGTTCTCCAGGCTGGAACAGCTGTAGTGAAAATAATGTATCATAATAGCCTGGTTAAAAGCAAATATTCATAGACAAATCATTTCCAAAGGGGCGTCACCAACGGACGATGACGTAGCAGAGTGATGGAGAAATATCTGAGACAGCAATTCTCTGTTTGTGATTTCAAGGAAGATGTTGCAATGGCTTCTGATGACTTTTGCCGCTGTTGTAAAAGAAATATGAAAATAGCTGATGTCCACCGCCACTCCATCAACATTTTGCTAAATTTGTAAAACCTAATAGCATCTCAGACTGACTGAAACGTCTCGGATTGACGGTCGAACAGAAAACATCAAGCTCTGATCGCATTTGCCCCGTTGTAAGGCATTTGTATTGCGATTAGTAAAAATATTGATGAGTCTTTGGAAAATTGTGTCTCACAAACTTTATTCAAATTTCAGGTGTGTTAGAACATTTTCAGCCTTGAGCATAGCTACGGTAGTTATCTATTTAAAATTATGTACAAGTTTTACATGACTACCAAATCTAGTCTGAGGAAATAAGCCCAGAAAGGCCAGACCCAGAGCTGCTGTGTGGTGTTAGCACATGATCACGCTCCCCATCCTACTCATCAAAGTAGCCGGTGTAATCCACATCTGATAGCCGAGTGTTGTGCTTTGTTTGGGTTTTAATGAAAAGGAAAAGTTTAAATTGCTTAAAACAGACGCGATAGCTGATTCGAACAAGTGATGTTCCACGGTGGCATACATCTTTGCAATGCACAAAATGTGCTTTCCCATCGTCATCGTGTAAAGCCTGCCCCAACGTTTCTGATTGGTGCCGCGATTTCAACGGATTAGAAATGGGCTTGATCTAAATTTGCCGGAAGTTGTCTGGGTTTTCCCAGGCTAGTCTCATAAGGGATTGAGGTGTTTTGTGTTTTGTTGTTGGATGTTAGTGTGAACATTACTCCATGTACTCCTGATGTCAAAGCCACTGAAGTTTCTAATTTATAATTCGTTTCTAATTCGTTCCCCCATATACTTCAATTAGTTTATGTCTGTGCGAGTCATTTACACCAGGCTGCTGTGTGAACGAATTTCAATACAAAGGGACAATACAAAACTTTGCTTTTTGGTTAAATTGTTTTGCTTAAAAGTTGTTAGGATGGATCTATTAACTGTTGGTGATCCAGCTTTATCCAACAGTCTCCAGAGTGATATATAACTTACAGAGTCCTGTATAACTTGTTACATGCTTTGGCAACATTGTACTATCTTACAGTCATGCCAATAAAGCTGAATTTAATTGAACTGTGATACTGGATACGGCAGTAATAAAGTTGAGAGCACACACTTTATTACAGTTCATCGGAGTTGATTTATGGATATAAAGTTCAGCAGTTTTTTAAGCACCGCCCCAAAAGGCATAAGGTCTGTATTTGTTTACTGTTAATTGTATCTAGTGTTAAAGTTTTGTCCATCATTTGAACGGGTCCTGTACAACAGTCTTGTACTAATATAGTCTATAAAATAAAGAACCCAACATAAGTTATAACCGTAAGTAAATTCTCCTGACCAATACGGAAGTAACTTAAACTGCAATTCATCAACTTGCCACTAGAGACAGGCTTCAGAAGGGAGCAGAATCACGTGGCGCGTGGTGACGCGCTGCCAAGATGGCAAAGGCCAGCTCCATCCTACTTAATGTTTCAAAACTGCTCTTAAGGATCCAACGGGTGACGTCACAGACACTACTTCCATATTGTTTAACAGTCAATGCTCCTGACACCAAAGAATGAGCTATTGAAGCTCCGCCCTCTTAGGCTGAGCGCAGCAGCATCTTAATTTGCATTTAAAGTGACAGACACTAAAACAGCATGTTTTTGCTCACCACATGGTATAAAAAAATTTCTATGGGGTATTTTGAGCTAAAACTTCACATACACACTCTGGGGACATCAGAGACTTATTTTAAGTCTTGTAAAAAGGGCATAATAGGTGCCCTTTAAATGTATCAAGTTGAAGTAAAGATATTATATTTAGAATAAATGATGTTCTTTTGAACTTTTCCATTCATCAAAAAAGTTGAATGACTGCTATTCCAATACAAAAAATAAAACATAAAAACCATGTAATAAATATTCTCTAATAATTAGAATTGGGGGTAACAGTCTTAAATGTCACAATGGAAAAAATAGTAAAGGTCCTAGAAAACATTATATACTGTCGATAACAAATGCAAATGTAATGTCTTGGAAGTGTGCATTAGTTCCCTGGCATACATTGTTGAGAGATGAAGAGTATGAAGGGAGATGAAGGTATAACTAAACATCAAAAACACATTTCCCATCCCCATTCATTTGAACGGATATCCCTGAGTAGCAAAATACTGCCACTGGTTCTGCTAATCAACAGCTTAAGGTTTCTGATTCCGGATCTTAGCATCATGTTTTCCTACATTCAACTGGGACAATTATGGAAAGTGGAGCATGTCTGTGCTTTAAGGTGCACATATTCGCCCCACAGTACAGCCAGAGGCCTTTTAAAACACTTTGAGTTTTTGTATGCTATCTCTATAGCTGTGCTCAGCCCTCATTTAACATCTCATATCTTATCTATTTACTTATCTGGCGCTTCAGTCTGCTCAAAAGAAACAAATGATTTGAAAACCACTGAGGGGAAGATTATGGTAAACCTCAAATTTGTTTTGCTTGGAAGAAAGCCTCCGCAACGTTCCGCTCAATTTCAACAATACACGATTGTTATGGTAGCATAATGCTAATTGGCTATGGATATAGAAAGGGAAAATACTGATTTTTATTTTTTTTGTCCCCTAAGAGCTGAGCAGTCATGCTGTGCGAATCTACAAAATAACTTAAACTGGTGTCTGATGGTGAATACGAGACAAACGGTAAAAGCTGATTGTTAAAGAGAATGCTTTATAGAGATGCCATCTCTAGTTCAGAAGGAGAGGCACAGTAGCATTTGCCTTGAAGCTCAGACAACAGCTGAAATCTCCTTCCTGAAAGACGGCGACATCAAAGAAATTCTCAGCGCACATCTGTCTCTGCCATCCAGCAACTGGCAGCGCTTGAGAACTCTGTCTCACTAGTGAACGTTCTGTGTTCTACTATCATAAAGATACATTTTCATGCTACCATTTGCACTACCATTCACAAGTTTGGACACTGCAATACCACATAATATTGTAAATCATTGATAAAGTCATCAAAGCTATAACGTAACGACCAAAACATGCTAAAACATTACATAAATGCGGTTCCATTACAACAAAAAACACTTCTTTAGTGATATTGTTGATTTTGTGGTCTAATGACAGTACTGCCAATGGCTTCCGTAACCCGTACGAAGCTCCAACAGTGAACCTTTCTTCCCCAAGCTGCTTGGCAAATTCCCGGTTGCCCTTTCCAGCCTTGTGGAGGTGTACAATTTTGTCTCTAGTGTCTTTGGACAGCTCTTTGGTCTTGGCCATGTTAGTAGTTGGATTCTTACTGATTGTTTGGGGATGGACAGGTGTCTTTATGCAGCTAACAACCTCAAACAGGTGCATCTAATTTAGGATAATAAATGGAGTGGAGGAGGACATTTTAAATGCAGACTAACAGGTCTTTAAGGGTCAGAATTCTAGCTGATAGACAGGTGGTCAAATACTTATTTGCAGCTGTATTAGACAAATAAATAGTTAAAAAAATCATATTGTGATTACTGTTTTTTAAGTTTTTTTTTTTTAGATTACATTTCTCACAGTGGACATGCACCTACGATGATAATTTCAGACCCCTCCATGCTTTCCAAGTGGGAGAACTTGCAAAATAGAAGGGTGTTCAATATATATATATATATATATATATATATATATATATATATATATATATATATATATATATATACACACACACACACTCACTACACTACTATAATTATACAGTCAAGATCTTGATGGGAGTGATAAAAAAAGGAAACAGCACATTTTTGTTTTCTCCACCACCCCGTCTGCTGATTTACAAGTGGACACCACACTATTGTTTACCGTTAATTGCTATTAAATTATACCATAGTTCCATGCAAGATGACATTTTGCCTCAAGTAGATATACTGCAGGCAACACTTCTACCCAGCAGGAATTCAAATAACAGCACGGCCTGTAAATTTGAATGTAAATACATCCACGTAGGAGGGATATAAAATGAGACCAAACCATCATCTGCCGGATGTGACAGACACAGGTAAGATCATCAAGGAGCACGCCAGGCTGATGAGGAGACGAGACCTGGTGAAAACAATGGCCCTGGACAGCAACACAATAGCTTCATTAGAAGGGTTAACGTTATCAAGGCTTGGGGGGAATGAGTGGAAATATCAAACCCTGCTTAATATGGAACCTTCTGTAAGACACGGCTGCCATAAGGTTCCATCATCGTGACGGCGAGGTGATTATGTTTGGTAATCTGATGCTCGTTAAGACGTAGGCGCTGACATCATGTGATGGAGGAGACGGGTATCGGGGGGGAAAATACAGGGAAAGAAGGGGCACATACTGATAATATATACAAAGGCTTAGTGAGAAGTTAGTGGTTCAAATCCATGTTTTGGCACACAGCTTAGATTCATTACATTTCACACAATGATTTGATAGTTCGTTAAAAAATGATATAAAATACTGGCATTTACTTATCCTCATATTGTTCCAAACTTGTATGACTTGCTTTTGTCAATCAAACACAAACAAATACTCTTCATATATATATATATATAATTCATAATTAATAATAATAATAATAATAATAATAATAATAAATATATTTATATCTTACAAGTTACAGGTTGGGAACAATATGTGGGTGAGTAAATGCCAGTATTTTAATTTTTGAGTGAACTATCAGAGGTGACAATGAGTAAATTATGAGAGAATTTTAATTTGAGTGTCAACTATCCCTTTAAGAGACGTGTTAACAGAGCAATAAACACGTACCTGGTTCAGGGGTGACAAATACTTCCACAAGTACTAAAAAATGACCATGGTACTAAAAATCGAACGTTGTGGAGTTTCATCATTTCACTTATTTTGTTTCTTGATTTATTTACTAGAAATCATCATTAACTGTATTTTTAAAGCAAAAATGTATGTACTGTAATGTTATGTAATTTATACATAAATCATATACAAGTCAAAGACTTCAGTGTCCCATGATTGATCCCATTCCAATATGCTAAATATCTTTATTATTAACTTATTATTAATAAGTAAAATAAATATTAATTACTTAAAAAAATTCTGACAAATGAACTTCCAAACCTACGGCACACAAGCACACAGATATATAAGGAATTCTGATCGCTCAGAGATAACACTGCTCAAAACTGTAAAACAACTGAACTAGGACCACATTTAATACATATAATCAATAGGGGTGTGACGAGATACTAAGCTCACGAGACGAGACACGAGACTGGGTTCACGAGAACGAGACGAGACAAGACGAGACGAGACGTTTTTTTTCTTAGCCTTATTAGGTGCAAACAATAAGTGCAACCATAAACAAAGTACTCAATATTCAAAGTGCAAATACCAGTGCTAAGAGATGGCTACAACTACAGATACCTAAGATATCTTTGATATTGGGAGATTTGCTTGCATTAGGGAGCTTGCGTTTACTTTCGCTCTCAATCCGCAATCACGCGTACTCTGTGTATAGGGAGTGACTTTGCTGAGCACGCATTCTACAAGAAAAGACATTTATCAGATGCTTAGGCTCTGTTGCGCAACAAATCCGGTTTCACCACTGCTCCTACCTTGGACCACTTTTGATAGATCCTGGCCACTGCAGAACGGAGATGGAATTTTGGAGAAGCTCTGCCCAAGTTATCTACCCATCACAATTTGGCCCTTGTCAAACTTGCTCAAATCCTTACGCTTGTCCATTTTTCCTGCTTTTATGAATTATAAAGACAAAATGTTCAATTGCTGCCTAATATATCCCACCCACTAACAGGTGACGTGATGAAGGGATAATCAGTGTTATTCACTTCACCTGTCAGTGGTCACAATGTTATGCCTGATGGGTGTATACTGTGCATGAGTAATACCAGTCTCAGTTTGTCACTCCTAAACAACCCAGAAGGCTCATGAACAGGTCATGATCAGCCATTCTGAGTACATGTCCATGCATAGTATTTAGTGCCTGCAGTCATGTTATTGTAGCCATACAGGAGAGCCTCTCTCCATTAGAACTGTTCAAGAACTTCAGCCGCACTCGAGAGCCTGATGCAAAAGAGTGAGGATCGATGGGCCGGATCAATCGCCTCCCTGGTGGCTGAGTTTTAAGTGCCGGGCCCGTGCTTGTACATCCGCATCAGGAGACCTGTCATGCTGTACTTACAATCAATTAAAGAAATTAGCCTCCTCACCCCCAGTCCTCCCCCTGCTCTCCTCCACACACATGCTGACGGACAGGGGAGCAGAGACACCTCTCCCTCAACAGCTGGCTCTAAATGACATCAGTGTGGGAGAAACATCTGGAACGACACCTGCCAGCTCTACCTCGGCAGTCGTTTGCGTGGAGAGAAGAGGATGAAAAAAATTGCTCAGCACTCTGTGAACAGGATATGTGCAGTCAGACGAGAGACATTCATTCTGTTAAAGTGAAGGTGAATAACTCGATGACAGAATATTGATGGATATGAAAAACATCTGTGTGTTAGGAGTGTCATCCTGTTGCGATGTTAAATATGGAATAGTTTACATTTTAGAAAAGTTTGTGCACAGAATGTTAGTTGCACAAGCTTAAAGTCCCCATGTAATCAAAATGAACAATTCTTATTTTTTTATGGGCACAAAATATTTTTTGAAATTCACATCCCCTCCCATATTTTTGTAACTGACAACCCCTCCCTCTTGAATTTCTTCTCTGATGGCGTGTTTACTGACGTGAATGCAAGACAACCTGTCACTCACATCAGATCACAGCAAAAGCAAAGACAACAATTCAATTAATTTCTGATAGGTCAAATCAAATCCTTTACTACATACAACATTTTTCCCCTTGTTCGAGAAGCCATTTCAGAAGTTTTATTTTTTAATGCCAACTTACAAGTCAGCATGAAAAATGAATAAATAAATACATTTTCTTTAATAATGTTACTTATTTCAAATTAATTTAGGATATCCTAAGAGGATAGATAGAATGATAGAACAATAAAATAACAATAAGCTCTGTGCACATACGTCGGGTGTGTGTGCTCAAGTTGAGAGTGATGTGGCTTTAAAACACAAGCAGATGATAATATTTCATGATGATGAAGAACTGCAAGGTCACATGAGCATGTCTGCAATAAGAGACGATCATCAAAACAAACAGATATCATGTTTCAGTTTTCATTTGCGTGTTCACGAGCTGTGAAGGCTCCGCCCTCTGGGTCAGGTAGCAACAACTCATTTGCATTTAAAGGAGACACACACAACCAGCTTTTTTTTTTAACCCAAAAAATGCCATTTTAAAAATTGTATATTAAATTATCTGTTAGGAATTTTGATCTGAAACTTCACAGGTACACTCTGGGGACACCTGAGACTTACACTTACACCCTTTCACCTTCAGAACTGCCTTTGACATTGATTCAACAAGGTGCTGAAAGCATTCTTTAGAAATGTGTGCCCATATTGATAGGATAGCATCTTGCAGTTGATGGAGATTTGTGGGATGCACATTCAGGCCACAAAGCTCCCGTTCCACCACATCCCAAAGATGCTCTATTGGGTTGAGATCTGGTGACTGTAGGGGCCATTTTAGTACAGTGAACTCATTTTCATGTTCAAGAAACCAATTTGAAATTATTTGAGCTTTGTGACATGGTGCATTATCCTCCTGGAAGTAGCCATTAGAGGATGGGTACATGGTGGTCATAAAGGGATGGACATGGTCAGAAACAATGCTCAGGTAGGGCGTGGCATTTAAACAATGCCCAATTGGCACTAAGGGGCCTAAAGTGTGCCAAGAAAACATCCCCCACACCATTACACCACCACCACCAGCCTGCACAGTGGTAAAGGCATGATGGATCCATGTTCTCATTCTGTTTACGCCAAATTCTGACTCTACCATCTGAATGTGTCAACAGAAATCGAGACTCATCAGACCCGGCAATATTTTTCCAGTCTTCAACTGTCCAATTTTGGTGAGCTTGTGCAAATTGTAGCCTCTTTTTCCTATTTGTAGTGGAGTTGAGTGGTACCTGGTGGGGTCTTCTGCTGTTGTAGCCCATCCGCCTCAAGGTTGTGCGTGTTGTGGCTTCACAAATGCTTTGCTGCATACCTTGGTTGTAACGAGTGGTTATTTCAGTCAAAGTTGCTCTTCTATCAGCTTGAATCAGTCGGCCATTCTCCTCTAAACTCTAGCATCAACAAGGCATTTTCGTCCACAGGACTAGAGCCTAGAAATATTCAGACTGGCCCGTCTTCAGCACCAACAACCATACCATGCTCAAAATTGCTTAAATAACCTTTCTTTCCCATTCTGACATTCAGAAAGGGAGAAATTGAACAGGTGTTCCTATAATAATCCTTTAGGTGAGTGTATATCACATCTTGTATAAAGAGGCATAATAGGTGCCCTTTAAAAGTTATTCAGGCAAGAGAAGTTAGTGATAATTTTCTTTGTCCATTTTTGTTTGATTCATTTTAAAAACACTGACAGCAGGAGAAATATTAGGCTGCTGTCACTTTAAGGCCTAAATCATGGATCCAGTATACTATATTGCTTCGGATGAGTGTGCACATAACTTCCCACACATTATTTAAATTGGCAATTCAGTTTAGGCCCTGTTTACAACACACAGATTCTACATAAGAAAATACCTAACAGCAGAAGATATTGCAGTTGTTGATAACTCCACCCACTGTAACCTCTGACCACGCCCCACAGCTCACAGTCCAGATCAGCTGTAATCGCTCTGTATGGACAGGCAGGAAAGAGTGTCTGTGTTTTTAAGGTTTGAAGGTGACATGGATAAGTAGATAAAGCTTCAGACTGAGTATTCAGGCCACTGGTGAAGCATCCCAAGAGCCCTTCAAACCTCTCTGTATCTCTCTCTGTATCCTTCCCACCGCCCCCACCCCCTTTTTCTCTCAGAAGGGGTGTGAGCTTCCTCCCCCTCCCCCTCTCACCCAACGGCAGGGGAACGACCCGCAAGGTCGGAACCCTCAGTGGACGTGCCCGAGTCTCAGAAGGAACCTTATTCTAATTTCAGCACTATTCGGTCCCACTCTGGTCCATGTAATAAATCTTGTTTGGTGACAAAACGTCCAATTAAGAAGGAATTGACACAAAAAGAAAGGTGTGTGAGGGAAGTATGAAAAAAAATACAAGAAGGAATGCTGCCTCAAGGACAAAGTCTGCCGCTAATGAACGTCAGTGGCATAATAATCGGAGTGATTGGGAAATAAGTTCTCAGGTTGTGATGGAGAAGGGACGGTACACTCATTAAGAACTTAAAAGCTATAACTCTTTAAATATGAGGTGAGACGTTACAAAGCTAATCTCAACTGTTAAACCAAATGACATCTCTATGATGAAATCTTCACTACTATACGAAACAACCAGTTAATATTTACAATGTAAAGTTTACAATGGAATGCAAATATTCTGTTGTATTTATACATATTCAGATTACAGATTTTAGATTGCTACTTTTTCTCTAATGAGTCCCAAATTTGCAAGTGAAGGAAATGTCTATAGTCTGTTTAGTCATGACATAAAGTTTGTAGGTCAGCCAAGAAAATTAATTCATCAATAAATACTACAAAATAAAGCATACAAAAAGTACATTTGAATTTATATTTTAGATCAAAACATACTTCAAAACATATAGTTGTTAGAAAGCCCCATAGCTTAAAAATACACACATTATATATATATATATATATATATATATATATATATATATATATATATATATATATATATATATATATATATATATATATATATATATATATATATATATATATATATATATAGTTTTAATCATTTATATTGTTAATATAATATAAAAATATATAATTTATAAAATTATATAATTCAAATAATATAATATATAAATATAATATAATATAATAATATTTTTTGATTATATTATATATTTGATTATATATGTTTTATTCCCTTGAATGGTGATCCTCATGACATTCTATAATATATTTTGGTAACATTTTATTTTACAGTGTCCTTACATGTTAAATGTTACATATACTCACCATAGTAATAATAACAGTAAATTATGCATAATTAGATGCAATTAACCCTCAACCAAACCCTAATCCTACCATAACCCTATAGTAAGTGCATGTAGTTAATTAATATTACTCATTAACAATGACACCGTAAAATAAAGTGTAACCAATATTTTTCATCGTACTAGTGAAAATGCTGTAACTTATGCTCTTGACAGGTTAGATTCAACCCTATAGCTGATTATGTTTCACACAATTGTTACATCATGCCATCAACAAGCAGAGTAAATTCTCTGATGAACGGAACACAACATTATAGTAAAATCCACTAATTAGTGATGGAAGCTCTAATCAGTCACTTGTTACTTAAGCAGATACTATTTGTCCAAAGCAACTTGCAACGCACTAATTGCAGGGCCAGTCTCCATGGAGCCGCATGGGGTTAAGTGCTGTGCTCAAGGGCATAATGCTGATAGAACAGGGCTGTAATCTCAAGTCAATTCTCCAGTTCCCGGGTCACCCCTATTTCAAACTAAACCTCCAAGCCCAGTTCCATAACCTTCAGGCTATCACCAATACTCAAATCAAACTTTTAGATAATCATTAAAGGAATATTGTAGACAACACAAACTTAATATCTTGAAGAGAAAATAATGAAAACACAACATAGTTCGGTTAACTCATCTATTATACATCCCATACTCACATAATGACTCCATACGTCTGGTAACGCATATTAATAAATAAAAAAATCTTGTTGAACAGGTTAATGTATTTCTTTCAAGCATGAACATTTTCACATTCGAAAGTATCTCAAGACATCTTCTTACCTAAAGTGCTAAAGATGCCACTGCCTGGTGTTATACCTTTGAACGGATCATGAATGTTTCATGAGAGGTGAGACTCTGGTCTGTGGAAATGAAACAAGATATATATCCCTATATTTTCCCAATGACATCAAAGCTCTTTAAAGTACACCGTAGCACTTATTATGTCAATAGTGGGTGTAGATATTAAAGGATTGTTTTTCTCAATCCTAGTATAGACAAAAACTCAAATACATTTTTTTTACATGAAGCCAGCATAAAATACTTTGATTTGAAAATACTTATTTTTAATATCATATGTTCTATTACTGTATTTTAATTTTTTAAAAATACAAAAAAATACTGAGCTTTTTACACGGTTAAAGACTTGGATTCCCAACCCAAACATAGACAAAGTTTCAAAAACTAAGTTGGACGTTCGATGGAGTATTTCTGTGTCAAAAATACTCCTTCCGGTTTCTCACAAGTTTCGGAGAGTTTTTTTCGAGCATGAGTCCGTTTGACGTCAACGGGTCGGAATGTCCTTGTATGGGCCGTACGGGCTCTTCTCCCGGAAGGGTGCACGCGCGAGCGACCAGAGCGAGATAAAAAATGCACGCCCATAAACACTGCTCTCAAGCTGCAGATCCACTCGTCCGTGCAACACTTCTGTTGCGCTGAGCTCCACTTTATTCCTGTGGGTGACGTCAAGCGACTTTAACACGCCCGAATAGCATTTCGGGAAGGCATCGTTTCATTTGAACCGATTTGAAGGCAGAAATGTCGGGAAGCGTCACAACATCACGCTTAAGTCGTGTCGCAAAAATTGATCTCCACAGTCACTGCTGTCACAGGACTTAACGGAATTAACATTGTTACCAAAGAAGTGTGTTTTTGATGGAGCGGTAAGCAATAAACTTATAAAATGCTTTTCCTGTTCAATTTATTTCAGCCTCCGGATCTGATTCTGGATCATATATGTATTAGTTGAATCTGATTGATAGCCATAGTTTATTAGGGTAACGTTTTCTTTTCCACGCTTGAGGATCTCACCGCTTTTAGATGATCAGTAGCTGTGCGCACTCGTGATTCTTTAGCTCCGCCCACACGATACGCCTCCATCCGCTCGTCTTTTTTCGGAAAGACTCGGTACAGCTAATCTTTCTTTTATATATATAATAAAACTAAAGACTTTTCGGAGATATGAAGAATGCAATACTACTCTATAGGTACTCAAGATTGACATGAAAGATTGACTGAAACTCAGTGTTTCACCCCCCTTTAAATTATAAAATTAAACACGAGATGCTTTGTAATCGAAATAGCCTCTGAGAAATTAGAATCAGCACCACAAGCATCACCAAAAAGTTCCCTGAACATTTCCCCATTGATTGTACAAACTGACAGTCCTGTCCCAAACTCACCCCATTGGTTGTTGGGCTGTGTCGCTCAAACCAAAAGAGCAAGTGTTTAAAAAAGTATACATATACATTACATACGGTCGTCTCTTACTAAAAATTCAGAAAGTATTTCAAGATATTTAAAGTTGCAGTCCATAACTTTTTTTTTGGTTAAAAATGATCCAAAACTATCTCCTTACCTTAGCCCCATTCACAACGTTAAGCTTATAATCATGCATTAATTAGAGTGGTATGGTGGATTTCCATAGGTTAATCATGTCTTTGTGTCATCACGTTACATCTGTATACATAAAAGAGAAGTCCGGCTAGTAAGCTATAGCATGCGTCTGCAGCATTAATATCATTAACATTCAACATTAGTATCATTAACATTAATAGCCTTTTCTCACAGCAGCCGGAGTAATTAAACATATTATTTTGATGGTGGATTGTACTCCAGAAAGGCCCAAATGTCATCATTAGTGACAACTGGAGATTCACCCATAGTCAAAAGCAAAAGTTTAGACTGTATGGAATCTACAGGCAATGCTAATACACACTAAATACACGTAGTCCCACAATGCTAAATCTGTTAACATTAACAATTTGAGAACAAAGTATAATAATACTAATAAAAAGCATGGTTTGATATGATATGAGTGATTGTTAGATTTAATCAGTTGGTAGCGCATTTTATTGTTTTGTTTTGTTCCCAAAAGTGGCAGACATGTTACTTGTTCAGATGACATTTTCCGGTGAGAGTTCTTATTTAGGTTATACTATAAGGTGTATAATCTGGGATTCTGAAGTACAGTATCCACACCGGTGCGGTAATACCTCATACCTGGCCTCACATACTCCTCAAAACATTAGATTCATCTGCACAGGGGTGCCGCCATTGCACAACTCATGTACAGATGACAACTCCGCAAATAACTGCAATTAATTGCAGGTTTCAATCAAAGATGGCGACAAAGAGGCAAAACTTATGGAATTAATAGTTTTTAATATTTATAATTATTACAATACTGATAAAAAGTTTGTGGTAAGTAGGATTTGTTTTTACTTACTAGTTTTATTCAGCATAAAAACACATTCCATTGATCAAAACTGACAGTAAACACTTACAATTTGACACAAAAAAATTTTTATAATTTTTTTTATAAAATAAGAATAAATTATGTTATTTTGAACTTTAATTTCATCAGCAAATCATAAAAAAAGATTTCCATAATATATTAAGCGGTACAACTGTTTTAACATTAATAATAAAAAGAAATGTTTCTTTAGAATGATTTCTGAAGGATCATGTGACACTGACTGTAGGAATGATGCTGAAAATTCAGCTTTACATTTTTAATCAAATAAATTACATTAAAACATATCAAAATAGAAAAGTTATTTAAAATGGTAATATTTCACAATATTACTCTTTTTACTGTACGCTTACTGAAATAAATGCATTTTAAAAATCTTACAGATCTTGTGATTGTTTTAATAATAAAATGATAAATATTATAATTAATTATTCATTCAAAACAATTTTAAGTAAGATACTAGACCTAAAGCAGCAGCGCCAACAAAGTACCAGACAAAAATACCACCACGACTGCAAACACAAAACCAGTCCAGTCCTAGACACAAGATGACATCATAGTTTAAACGGTATTTCTGTGGCTTTCCTGTTGCTCAACTACTGATTAAGTTAGAAAAGCAGAATTGTCTTGGGAAAACTTTGCATTACGTGACCTTCGTCCTGTTTCTGAAACACACATCAGGCTAGAAAGGACTAATGCCCTAATCTGTAAATGTTTAAACAGAATCATGACATTTAGAAAAAGCCCTCATTAACATTCATTACTTTAATTAGCTTATGATAACACATATGGAGTATCTATGTACATCCAAAAAAACGACATTCAGCATGAAAACAATTATCTTGGCTCGCTTGAAGAGCTTAATTCGACTCACATGTGCGTTTGTTGTGCTACAGGAAGCAGAGGCACAAGTTTGGAAAAGCAAATGAGTTGAACTAAACATTTCCCTCAGAGTCAAAACAATCAGTTATCACCAGATCAACGCACATCAGTGAAGCCAGAGCCGTCGGATCAAAACTCCTTTCCCTCACCGTGACATCACTCCCGTGTTGTCACCGTGACGACGCTCCCCCATGGTAACAAATGGAGCCATCACTGAGGCTCAGAGGAGGCTGGTGCTCCCTCCCATTTACAAACTCCTTCATCAAATCCCACCGGGCCCTGCGTTGATTACTCCCGCAATTAGCAGTGTCAACTCCACGATATGGATTAAGTGGTCAGGTTTGGGTCTGGGAGCTAATTAGTCGTCTCCCTCTCTTTATGATTTGTTGATTAATTATGAATATTTAGTTAGGAAAAGGGATGTTAATTATTAATCAAAATTAAATTATCTGGTGTAATTAACCACAAAGTTTCCATTTTTTTAGTCTTCACAGGGCGTGCGTCTGCTTGTTGGATGTGAATGGGAAGTGTTGAGCGATGAAGAATCGTTGGGGGGGGATGCGACGCAGCGAACGGTAAAGGTTAACACAATGTTTACATTGCGTCTGGGACGCGTCACGCTGAGGATTTTCTGAATGTTGCATTGAGCTAATGGCGTAACGTGGGCGAAATGTGACGGTCTCATCAATCTATCCATATGTCAATGTATCCGTCTACTTTGCCATTCGTCAATCATGCCAGTTCCTGTAGTGTAAACAGACCTGGTTAACCCAGCTGAAGCAGGACTCCATTCTTTGTCTTTGAACTGGAACAGAGAGGTGAGGGGAAGCCAGTGATGAAAACCGCTATATTCATCTTAAATGGGTGACAAAAATACACAGACAAAGCTCTGTTCCAAAACCTAGTGAGCTGCCTTCTAAAGCAGCATACTAACTGAAAAAAGTTCCATGTGTGAGAAACTTGAGTTGAAGTTAGCATCTTGCTAAGCTAATGGCATAGTATTTTACTAAGAATACATAGCAAACATGCATATTTTCACAACACCTTTGTGATACATTCTGAGATAACTGGACCACAAAACCAGTCTTAAGTTTTTTTTTGTTCTGTTTTTATTGAAATTTATACACCATCTGAAAGATGAATAAATAAGCTCTCTATTTATGTATGTAGGATAGGAATATTTGGCTGAGATGCAACTATTTGAAAATCTGGAATCTGAGGGGGCAAAAAAATCGAAATATTGAGAAAATCACTTTTAAAGTTGTCCTAATTAAGTCATTAGCAATGCATATTACTACTACTAATATTTTCTTTATATATATATATATACACATAGGACATTTACAAAATATTTTCATGGAACATGATTTTTACAAAATATCCTAATGATTTTTGACATACTATACCTGTGGGACTTATGACTGGTTTTGTGGTCCAGGGTCACACACACACGCACACACACACACACACACACACACACACACACACACATATTATATATATATATATATATATATATATATATATATATATATATATATATATATATATATATATATATATATATATATATATATATATATATATAAAGAATTGTGTGAAAAGGGAAAAACATCCAGTATGCGGCAGTCCTGTGGGCAAAAATGCCTTGTTGATGCTAGAGGTCAGAGTAGAATGGCCGACTGATTCAAGCTGATAGAAGAGCAACTTTGACTGAAATAACCACTCGTTACAACCGAGGTATGCAGCAAAGCATTTGTGAAGCCACAACACACACAACCTTGAGGCGGATGGGCTACAACAGCAGAAGACCCCACCGGGTACCACTCATCTCCACTGCAAATAGGAAAAAGAGGCTACAATTTGCACGAGCTCACCAAAATTGGACAGTTGAAGACTGGAAAAATATTGCCGGGTCTGATGAGTCTCGATTTCTGTTGAGACATTCAGATGGTAGTCAGAATTTAGCGTAAACACAAAGAGAACATGGATCCATCATGCCTTGTTACCACTGTAGGCTAGTGGTGGTGGTGTAATGGTGTGGGGGATGTTTTCTTGGCACACTTTAGGCCCCTTAGCACCTGAGCATTGTTTCTGACCATGTCCATCCCTTTATAACCACCATGTACCCTTCCTCTGATGTTTACTTTTAGCAGGATAATGCACCATGCACCATGTCACAAAGCTCAAATAATTTCAAATTGGTTTCTTGAACATGGCAATGAGTTCACTGTACTAAAATGGCCCCCAAAGTCACCAGATCTTAACCCAATAGAGCATTTCATTTCAAGCAGCTTCATTCTCTGGATGTGCATCCCACAAATCTCCATCAACTGCAAGATGCTATCCTATCAATATGGGCCAACATTTCTAAAGAATGCTTTCAGCACCTTGTTGAATCAATGCACTTCTGAAGGCGAAAGGGGGTCAAACACAGTATTAGTATGGTGTTCCTAATAATCCTTTAGATGAGTGTCTATTCATATTATAATTTAAATGTCATATAATTATATCCTGTTTGGGCCTTCGTAATATCTTTGTAGAAAACTTGCAATTCTGCAGTCTTAGGAGGCAGTGAAATCGCCTACCTTTTGAAACAGGGTCTGTCCTGTCAGGAGCTTAAAATGTTGCCTATGGAGGTGACTCACTAAGTTTTAGAACACAGGCAGGCTCATCGCAGTGTCCTCAGCCATCCCCTTTTATTTACATTACCTATGAATCAACGCTCCAATGATTATCTTCTGTTTACCTAGATGGAGCAATACAGCGATATTTATCGCTGCACCGTGGCTAAATATAGCCGTGTAGCCACGGCACCCAGCGACACTGTGGGAGGTTCGGTTCAACTGTTGGTCTTTAGGCTGACAAGAGGCAGAATTCCTGATGAATGCTTCTTTTCATCTGTGTGGCTGTGTGTATTTGACTGAGTAAATATTTAGCCACATTGGACTTGGCTGCTGATTCTACCCAGATGGACGGATTGATGCCTCAGTGGCAAGGCTTGCCAAAGACAATCCAGAGACCTTATGTAAGTACCGCCCGGCTCTGCAGAGCAGATTGAGGGCTGAGGTGACTAACCGCTATTTACAACTGATCTGGAATAATTCGCTTGAACTGTCCCTCATCCCCAACCATAATGACTAATGCTACATTGCTAATTCAGGAGACCAGATTATCCGTAGGGTAACATAAGAGGTTGTGGACTACAAGCTATCATGGTCATTGAATTGCCATAATGCTGGACGACATCATATACGACTGAAAAAACCCATTCTGGTCCGTAAGCTCAGTATAAATCTTATCTCAAACAAAGCGTGTTTGTTTTTGTCTAGAAGGGCGATTTCTTAAATGATTGAACAAATAGCTGAACATCATATTCATCGTTTCGCATAAACAGGCACATTTCTGTTCATATTTATATCAATTTACAGTAATCACAAACATATTTGGATGCACAGAGAGGGTCAATGACTGGAGACGTCAGCACTTTTTATCAATTCACCCTTTTAAATGCATTTCTTCATACATTTCTCACCTTTAATTTTCCATCGGGGACTGTGACAAGATCTGGAAGATAATCGGATTTATCATAATCACCAAAAGCTATGCATGACGCGGCCAATTTACATGAAATAAATATAAGCTGGGATAAGTCCTGCCTCTGAGCTGTGCTTCACGATATCACAACTGCAGGTAAATTTGAATGACAGAGCATAAAGAGCAGAAACAAACAGAGAAAGAGAGAGAGAAAGAAAGAGAGGAGACAGAGATAGATAAAAGTGTGTGCGAAAAAAAAGTGTGTTACTGGATAATAAATGGGGGAAACCAAGGGCAACATTTTTACATTTTCCTTCATAACTCACATTATGAAAAGTCTGAGACAACAAAACAAATTTGGGATTTGAAATCAGGTTTAAATCTGAAAATATGTATATTTTTAAATCCATAGAAATGCTATGATATAAAGAAAAGTATATATACATTTCTAAATTATTTGTCACAAATCCAATAAGCAAATTTGTGAGATATTCTGAGATAATAAAATGATGTACGTTATTGGCAGATATGCACTACCATTCAATTAATACTTTTATTTAACAAGGATAGATTAAATTGACATTTATAATGTTACATAAGATTCTATTTGTCATAGAATCCCAAAAATAGCTATCAGTTTTCAGAAAAATAAGAAATGTTGATAATAAGAAATGTTGTTTTTTAACAGCAAATCAGCAGAATGATTTCTGAAGGATCATGTGACACTGAAGACTGGAGTAAGGATGCTGTAATAAATGAATTTGCCATATTACAAATGAATTGCAATTTTAAAATATATTATAATAAAAAATATTGTTTAACTGGTATTTTGATAAAATAAATTCATCCTTGGAGACATTAAAAAACAAACACAAAACTTTGAATTTTTTGGTAAAATATCCAAAAACCACTATAACAATGTTATATATTTTGTTGACTTTTGTACTTACATTAGCCCAAACGTTTCCAAGAATGTTTAAATCCGTCACCTATTGATGACACCATACCCGTTACCCTCGAGTTCCGAAAACTATGTAAACACCAAATACGCTTTGATATATTATGTGTTTTATTAGACAGGGGAGCAACTGTTTGGATGCATTCATTGACAGAAAACTAATCAGTTATATAGCTCAACACAGTTAGTCTTATTGTTTAAATCTGTTTTTCTTGATTTACCGTGAGTACCATGTTTAACATCGATCTTCGTTGTTGCAGTGTTCAACAAGTGTCTCATATTAGCTGCCGGGCGAACACACAAAGTAGCATTATAACATTACTTTCAACACGTTCAATTAATTTATCTGATATAATAAAACAGCACTGTGTACACATGACTGGAAAAAGCAGAAACGGTCGTCTGCAGCATAATAATAGCTCTACAAAATCCAGGCGTCATCAAGCTATGCCTTTGTTTTGAATGAGCAAACTCCAGAAGCAAAAAATTACATTTGGTGGCTTTAAAATGTAGTTTTTCACTACATATATTGAACATTCATCATGCGCTACACATATGTTTGCCAAATCAAATGCTCCCTAGAATAAGAATGTCCCTTCCCTTTTTTACTTTACAAGTTCTGGTTCTTGGCTGTGATGTAATTGAACTCACTATTGGCTATAAAAAAAAAGCGGGGGTGTGGGGGGGGGGGCATTTAATATAAACTAACCAAACACAGGACATCTGCAATCATCATGTTTTCTTCGTCCAACAACTGATAGATTACATATAAACTTGAATAACCAGAAGAAAAAAACCTCCAAACAAGGTATGAGGTATTACCGCACCGGTGTGGATACTGTACTTCAGAATCATAGATTCTACACCTTATAGTATAACCTAAATAAGAACTTTCACCGGAAAGTAAGTAACATGTCTGCCACTTTTAGGAACAAAACCTTTTTTATATCTCAAAATCCAACTGGTTGAACAACTGCCATTACTTGCTTGTTTGTGGAAGAAAAAAATGTAACAGTAATGCATTTGGATTGTGATTCCTTTCAAAGTGCATTAACTTACATTTGATCAAAACTTTGACAGGGTTGTGAGGTCACTTTCCTCTTCAAGGAATCATCAAAAACTTTGCTTTCATCAGATAAAATCATTTCCATCCTGTGCAAAGCCAGTATTCATGAGCCATCATCCCAAGAACACGAGTTCCTCTTTGTGCCTGTGCAGGGATACGCTGCATTTGCACGACGCGTCCGATTGGCTCTGTGAAATACAGAGGCTGAATAACGAGCACGGTCTCTAAACCCGATTAAAGACGGGAGCCATTTTGTCTTCTCTCCTTTGCTTTTCGCTAATTACACAGAAGCTTCAAAAGAAATTATACACATCCTGACTGACCCTAAAGTGACGGCTATAGAGGCGTGCCGTACTATTGGCCTGTTGTGAAATGACAGTATTATATTAGAATTAGAGTCCAGTCGTGATTTCTCACAAAGTTCCATTGTGTTTAATATAATCGTTGCAGAAACATACAAATGACAGACCCCTGGTATCATTGTTTCATGATCAAAATGAAATTACTACGGTGTCTTCGGCACGGCTCTTCAAGGCTTCTTTTGTTTCCCTGCCCTGTTCCAGCCGCATTGATTTCCTACAGGCCTGAATTAGCATTCGTCTTTCTCTCCCTCTCATTAATCAATTTACACACTCTCTCTTTCTCTAATTGCTGGCCGATGCTGGTTATTAAAAGCCCTTTCAGAATACTCCACGGATAAGCCCAGCACAAATCCCCGCTCCACTGCAGCAAACGTCTTTTCTTTTTCCGCCGTTGTCGAGCGGTCTTCTGTTATTCTTAAAACGTAGGCAATATGTTTAGAGAATTGTAATGCTCAGCCAACAATTGTCCATAATGAGGTGTAGGTGCATGTTGTAAGTGGCAAAGCCCTGAGGAAATACGATCTAGTCATATTTGGAAATTGCAGGGGCTGAATGAATTACACTGAGATGGCGGATACAGGAGATTAAAAATGTGACGAATCTTTTGCGACCCTGCCAAAGTTTTTTGCCTTTAAATCTGCCCCAATGCTTACATATATCATGGAAACAGTAAATACGTGAACAGATCATATTGCAGATAGTTCTAAATTGACAGTTTTGACCTTTTCCTGCTTGATTCACTCTCATAACATTGAAGATTTCTAGATTTGCATGTCCTGAAGGAAGTACCAGTGCTCTCAACAAAGCAAAAGAATCATTTGATATTCGGGTAAGTATAGGCTTGGTGATAAATCAAATGCATCATGTTTTTAGTCAGCTGCACACCAACTTCAGCACCTACTAATTTCAACAAAAACCTTCTATTCGACCAATTCGAGCCAACAAGGAACAACTTTCTTGGTATCTAAAAGCACTTTAACTTGTAAAGAGCTGCAAATTCTTTTCTTCAGTATTCAATTGTGATTGCTTCTAAGCTCCAGTGGGATATTACGGGGTAGCAAAAAATGGTTTTCATACAATATCAAAGTTTCCAGTCATTCTATTCTTCAGGCACATGATAGTCACTGATCATGTAGGATAATGTGTCTATAAATGTGTGGCCAGGTGGATGAGCGAAAGACATGGGAGGAGCGAGCGAGACCGTGGCGTGAGTGGAAATGAGTGTCCCCTGCGAGCCACACCGGTCTCGAGTCCTCTCATGAGGGAGCTCGGAGGCATATAAGGTTGAGCGACACCAGTGAAGGACGAGAGAGGACCAGGCCTGGAATTTGAGTTGTGTTTTGTTCACGTTTTATTATGTGTGTGCGGGCAGTCGTCCGTGAGGGGTTGCCCGCGTAACTTTC
Organism: Pseudorasbora parva; assembly: GCF_024679245.1. NCBI lineage: Eukaryota > Metazoa > Chordata > Actinopteri > Cypriniformes > Gobionidae > Pseudorasbora > Pseudorasbora parva. Next base: position 29,858,905 of record NC_090190.1, on the reverse strand, counting down.
ATTTTGTGTGTTTTATTTTGATTAAAGTCTTTAAATGTCCACCGGTTCCCATCTCCTTCCTTCCCATACAAACAAACTGTGTTACAAAATGGTAAATATATGCAAGACAGACAAGCCCACAGACCAGTTGTGACAAGATCAGTATGCAAATAGACATAAGAAGGAAGACCAATCACAATCCAGTATGCAACTGATGAAGACATTGCAGTCAGCTGCATTATAAATGCTGAACATTCTATAAATATAAGTCATTATAGACAACATTAGAGCCTGCTGACTTTTTCAGCGGCATTGCTTCCAGAGCTATTTTTTTCCATTGATTTTTTTTTTAAAGTCTTTGTTAAAGTTTTATAAGCCATGAACCAAGCCTATCAGCTACATGGTGAATCATAACAAAATAAAAACATAAAAAAAGATGAAAAAAGTATTTAAAAATCAGACAAAAAGACAAAAGTTACAAGACTATGTACTTAGCATCTTTAATGAGGGAAAGAACTAAAACCCCATGAAGCACAAATATCAAATCAAACATATAAAACTAATATAAAGATGATTAATTATGTATAGAAACAATACAGTAAAATATGCATACTGTATATACAAATAGTAAATATATTAACAGGGTAGGGAGACTAGGTTATGTCATTCACAGTGGGAGTGGGCAAGCTCTTAAGCACAATTTGCTTATCTTTGATTGGTGGAATTATCTGTACAGCATTATGGGTAATGCAGTTTTCACAGCAAATTGAGCTATTTAACATGATTATATTAATAATAAAATGAAATAATGTGTGCTGATGGCTTCAACAGCAGCATGTTCCATCAATTAACAACCTCAGAGCTCAGTCTGTCTTTAATGGTTTATGAGTTATCGTTAAAAATCAATTTCGCAATGGAGAAAATGAGAGCAGTTTTTACTTCCAAACCCAACTGTTGCACTGTATTATGCTACAGTTAGTTCTGGTACTCTAATCTGATTGGCTTCAGCTTCTTTTGGAACAATTTTCATTGGGGTTGGGGAGAAAACATCTACAGTATGAAGTAATGATATAAATTACTTTATATTACCTTTACTCAAATTCTTAAAAGTGCAATTTTACTTAGAATGGGTTATTTGTGACTAACAGGATCCGTTGACATAAAGGGCTGATGCAAGAAACCAGGCTGTTGTCGTCCTGCAGAAAGAAGCAACAGAACCAACCCCTCCACCCCACCCCACCCGCTTCATCTCCTTCCACAGCTGTCGGAACGAGAGAAATGTGTCATACTAAAGGGCCATTTTCTCCATGTGATCGAATCAAATCAGTCATAAATCTATTTGTTATTGACGAGGTAAAGAACACTTGCAGCCTCTGGCACAATGCACGAGCTCTCTTTCTCTCTCCCTCTCGCTCTTTCTATCTCTCTCTGTCTTTCTTTCTCTCAGTACATCACTCTGTGCTGTGCTGAAGGCTAAAAACCAGAGTTATGTTCCTATAACAAAATATTTTCCAGAGGTCTAACAACTCATGATGTCCTGACTGCCCAAGTAATGGAAGTAAATGAATCTATAAATAATCCCTCTTTCTGACAACAAATTGAACTACCCACAATTCCCTCTTCCCTCCAAACACGCACGCACACACAACAACAGCATACTGCTACTGTCAACCGCTCCGCAACACATGCACGAAAAGGCCAAAAGATTGGGGCAAACTTTTAAATAAACCACACTGTTTTACTAAAAATGTGTCACGAGAGAGCGTGAATATATTGGCCCTAATCAGCCAAAATGGGTGATTCATTGGTTAATTTCAGCAACTGGGGCTATACATTATTCCAAGCCTGCCATGGCTAATTTCTGCCTTTACAGACGGCGAGGATGACAAATGGAACGTCCGACCGGCTACAAGTGAAAAAGCTCCATCATGCTCGCTCTCCCACTTGAGTTTTACTCACACTAATGATGTATACTAGCCTGCAACTACACTTGACCTGTGGATTATGTGGCAATGGAGGAAAAAATAAATGTTTACCCAGAGGTTTTTGAGGGAAAAACAGGAGAAAAGCAGGCATACATTGGGAGAAAAAAAATCTGAATAGCTGTCAAGGATAGGAGTTTAATCTTGTAAAGGAGATTGTAGCCATGGTTGACGTATTCTTTCAATATAGCCAAAACACTTGGGCATATAACTCCATCCGAAAGCATAAACAAGAGTAAATCCTTAAAAAAGGATAAAAATTTGAGAACAAAGAAATTTGTAGTACAAATTAAAATTATTTGTATCGATATGCTTGACAAAATTCAAAAATATATATATTTTTTACATACTTTTCACTTCCATTATGTTATTATATAATATATTAAATAAATAAATAAATAAATAAATAAATACATAAATGTTCAAAAATCTCTCTCTCTCTCTCGATATACATACACACACACTCACTGAAAGGATTATTAGGAAAACCTGTTCAATTTCTCATTAATGTAATTATCTAATCAACCAATCACATGGCAGTCGCTTCAATGCATTTAGGGGTGTGGTTTTAAGCAATTTTAAGCGTGGCATGGTTGTTGGTGCCAGATGGGCCGGTCTGAGTATTTCACAATCTGCTCAGTTACTGGGATTTTCACGCACAACCAGTTTCAAGGGTTCACAAAGAATGGTGTGAAAAGGGAAAAACATCTAGTATGCGGCATTCCTGTGAGTGAAAATGCCTTGTTGCTGCTAGAGGAGAATGGGCCGACTGACTCAAGCTGATAGAAGAGCAACTTTGACTAAAATAACCACTCGTTACAAACAAGGTATGCAGCAAAGCATTTGTGAAGCCACAACACGCACAAACTTGAGGCGGATGGGCTACAACAGCAGAAGACCCCACCGGGTACCACTCAACTCCACTAAAAATAAGAAAATGCAAATTGCACATTCTCACCAAAATTGGACAGTTGAATACTGGAAAAATGTTGCCTGGTCTGAAGAGTCTCGATTTCTGTTGAGACATTCAGATGGTAGAGTCAGAATTTGGCGTAAACAGAATGAGAACATGGATCCATCATGCCTTGTTACCACTGTAAAGGCTGGTGGTGGTGGTGGTGTAATGGTGTGGGGGATGATTTATTGGCACACTTTAGGCCCCTTAGTGCCAACTGGGCATCGTTTAAATGCCATGGCCTACCTGAGCACTGTTTCTGACCATGTCCATCCCTTTAAAACCACCATGTAGCCATCCTCTGATGGCTACTTCCATCCATATATATATACAGTATATATTCCATATATACAGAAACCTGGTTTCAAAAAACACTGTACAAACACAGGACATTGTACAAATTTTTAATAAAAACAGAATGCAATGACATGGAAGTTTCAATTTTTTATTCACAATACAACATAGATGACATATAAATTGTTTAAAGTGAGAAAATGCATAATTTTAAGGGGAATATAAGCTGCTTTTAAATTTCATGTCATCAACACATCTCAAAAAAGTTGGGACATGGCCATGTGTGGAATCCCCTCTTTTTTCACAGTCTATAAACGTCTGGGGACTGAGGAGACACGTTGCTCAAGTTTAGGAATAGGAAGTTGTCCCATTCTTGTCTAATACAGGCTTTTAGTTGCTCAACTGTCTTAGGTCTTCTTTGTCGCATCTTCCTCTTTATGATGCACCAAATGTTTTCTATGGGTGAAAGATCTGGACTGCAGGCTGGCCATTTCAGTACCCGGATCCTTCTTCTACGCAGCCATGATGTTGTAATTGATGCAGTATGTGGTCTGGCCTTGTCATGTTTGAAAATGCAAGGTCTTCCCTGAAAGAGAAGACGTCTGGATGGGAGCATATGTTGATCTTGAACTTGGATAAACCTTTCAGCATTGATGGTGCCTTTCCAGATGTGTAAGCTGCCCATGCCACATGCACTCATGCAACCCCATCAGAGATGCAGGCTTCTGAACTGAGCGCTGATAACAACTTGGGTTGTTCTTGTCTTCTTTAGTCCAGATGACATGGCATCCCAATTTTCCAAAAAAAGAACTTCAAATTTTGATTTTTTTTTATTTGAGCCGTGGCCCAGAGAAAATGCCTTCGCTTCTGGATCATGTTTAGACAAGGCTTTTTTTTTTAACTAGAGTTTTAGCCGGCAACGGAAAATGGCACGGTGAATTGTGTTCACCGACAATGTTTTCTGATATTATAAACTCCTTTCTGATATTGCTCCACTATTTTTCGCTCCAGCATTGGGGGAAGTGAGTGATCCTTTGCCCATCTTGACTTCTGAGAGACACTGCCACTATGAGAGGCTCTTTTTATACCCAATCATGATGCCAGTTGACCTAATAAAGGGCAAATTGGTCCTCCAGCTGTTCCTTTGTATGTACATTCCCGGCCTCTTATTGCTCCCTGTCCAAATTTTTGGGGAATGTGTAGCTCTCACGAAATCCAAAATGAGCCAATATTTGGCATGACATTTCATTCAGTTTTCTATATTCTATTGTGAATAAAATATACGTTTATGAGATTTGTAATTTTATGAGATGCTGAATTATTACATTCCTTTTTATTCACAATTTGTACAGTGTCCCACCTTTTTTTGGAATCGGGTTTGTATGTATGTTTGAGTCAAATATATATATAATTTCTAAAATAATTAAAGAAAGAAAGAAATATTAAGTAAAAAGTAAAATTCAAAACAGGAGCAGCATGATTTGGCCAAAAATTATCACAAGGCCATAATACACAATGTGATCTTGACACTACAAGCCAAGGCCTCATACAGGTCCCTCTGCAATGAATCGTGGGCCGCGTCCCCCTCCCGGCTTGCTTCAGCCGAGCTCTGAAATATCATATCAAATCAATGCGGACAGAGGCAGTGAGGCGCCAGAGCCACGACCGCTGCGAGGTCAGCATAGCCAAAAACAGACATAACAAATGCAAATGCTAAACAGGGCTAAAGGTGAAGAATCGGCACGTCTCCTGAGTCCTGATGGAGTGACGCGAAACGGAGCTGTTCTGAGAAACGAGCGAAGGATAAATGTGCTATCGGCCGTGCTAATGGTGCTTGAGACGCAGATATCCGAGACCGGCACCCAACTTTGAGCTTCTCGGAGACTGACCGATCAATCCATCCAGCATGTCAAACAGAGAACAGTGACCGTATCATGCATCATCTCGTGATGGTTTCGTCTATAAATACAAGGTGAACTTTTAAGATTCAGAACACTGGCTTATTTGGTGGGATATACCAAAGTTAGTACAAAACAATTCTGTCTCAGGGAATAAGACAGCTTTTTGCAGTAAAATGTGGCATTTTTTTCAATAATTTGCAGTTTAGTTTCATAAATTGGGTCTGGTCTGCATGCATAGACATGCAATTCAGTAAAATAAATTCTACTTATACAGCTACATTTTTTTTCTCAAAATGACCCCAACATCAGTCAAAGACCTCACATGTCATCGGTGCACACTGTTCTGATGAATACAGTTACAACATCTGAAAAGGAAAGATGATTGGCCTTCAAACAAATTGATTTAATGACAGTAGAACAGGAGAGTGTGCACTGACCTTTGTGACCTCTGATAGAACAGCTAGAGCTGTATGAAGACAAGCACAAGTAGACATCTCTGAGTGCTTTGCTGCATTTAAATACCAACACTAATGAGGCTAAAAACCAACGTAGATTGGTGGGAACAGAATGAAAGGGTGACATTAACCTGTATAGCAGACAGGGAGAAAACAAGCTATTTAAGAATTATGATGAAATCAGAGAGTGTGAATTAAAAAATGTTTATTAATTAGAATTTTAATACATTTTATTAAATGTGAAGTGTAATTTCCAAACAAATAGCGAAAATCAATTTAAAAAAAATTAACTGCCCTGGTCTGCCATTAGTCAATAAACAGACCTCATAAAACATTGACATGAAAAATATTTGCCCCTATTGAAAATGAATAATTACAAATATAAAAAATGAAATGTAAAATTGAACATGAGCATATTATATAATTTATTTAGTTATAATTATCCCCCTAAATTAAATAGTTTTTTATTTCTATAAAAAGCTAAACTAGAGTGGAGGTGTAATATAAACTTCACCCTCACACTCCGTCATGACCAGGTCATAAGAATATGAAGAGACAGCTTTTCACCTTGACAAGAAATCTTGTCACAGTTAAGGCTCCTAGATCTCGTGGCACAAGATCTTGTCATACCCCTAGTAAATGGTGGTCATAAAAGGATGGACATGCTTAGAAACAATGCTTAAGTGGGCCGTGGCATTTAAATGATGCCCAATTGACACTAAGGGGCCTAAAGTGTGCCAAGAAAACATCCCCCACACCATTACACCTCCACCACCAGCCTGCACAGTGGTAAAGGCATGATGGATCCATGTTTTCATTCTGTTTACGCCAAATTCTGACTCTACCATCTGAATGTCTCATCAGACCAGGCAACATTTTTCCAGTATTCAACTGTCCAATTTTGGTGAGCACATATAAATTGTAGCCTCTTTTTCCTATTTGTAATAGAGATGAGTGGTACCCGGTGGAGTCTTCTGCTGTTGTAGCCCATCCGCCTCAAGGTTGTGCATGTACTGGCTTCACAAATGCTCTGCTGCATACCTCGGTTGTAACGAGTGGTTATTTCAGTCAAAGTTGCTCTTCTATCAGCTTGAATCAGTCGGCCCATTCTCCTCTGAACTCTAGCATCAACAAGGCATTTTCGCCCACAGGACGGCCACATACTGGATGTTTTTTTTTCCCTTTTCACACCATTCTTTGTAAAACCTAGACATGGTTGTGCATGTAAATCCCAGTAACTGAGCAGATTGTGAAATAGTCAGACCGGCCCATCTGGCGCCAACAACCATGCTACGCTCAAAATTGCTTAAATCACCTTTATTTCCCATTCTGACATTCAGTTTGCAGTTCAAGAGATTGTCTTGACCAGGACCACAACCCTAAATGCATTAAAGCAACTGCCATGTGATTGGTTGGAATTAATTCACACAATCACTTACACTCTAAATAATGCTGGGTTATTTTTTAACCCAAAATGCTGGGTTAAGACTGTTGGGTAATTTTTGTTGGTTAATTTTATCACATTTTAAACACCATTGGGTAGTTTCAAATTTCCAGTCGTTGGGTTAAACTTGCTGGGTCGCAATGCTTGGTTGATTCTACCCAGCGCTTGGTTGTTTCACGTGCTTCCCGCCTTGATTAGTTTAAATTCGCTCCCAAACTGTCATTTTGAAAGGACAATGCAAAAGGCAAAGCCACTGGTTGCAGATGTTTTAAGATAAGTTCATATATTTTCATTAATAATCATTTTAATTAGCATAATTCGTTTTTTTCTTCTTCGCGGCAACAATTCTTAAGCTTAACGTTACATGACGTTAAGACAACAAAAGTTTTACCTCAGAATCCGATGCAATGTACTGACTCGTGTTAGTTTAGGTAGGCATGTGAGACGATAGATTAATACAGTTTGTGATTACACAGAACCATGATCCCCTTACGAAAATTAAACATGGTTGTATGTAGGGATGTCAAGTACCGGTACTTCGGTACCAAGTACATACTGAAATGTTAAAAATGTGACGATAGTATCTGTAAGTTATAGCATCGACTCACAAGTAGACTATATTCGGTCCCGCAGCTGCATTCAGTCGCGTCACGCAGGGCTCCAGACTGTAGCCGAATATTTACGAGTGTCTGTGTATATTAAATACTATTTAAATATTAACGTTACTCTTCCATGTTTTGCGTCTCTGTGTGAATGAAGGGGGCGCGTGTCATGAACACAGAGACTCAAAAGTCAAGGCAACCCGTAAAAAATAAAAGTTCGATTTCAACGTGAATAAATTGACAGAATATATTAGGTTTGTAGTTGTCATTGTTGCCAATTTTAATACATTTGTGTATTAAGCAATAAAAATGATTGTTTTAACAGTCTAAACGTGCATTCTTCATTTGTTCTTTCATGATTGTCTAGTTTTACAGTAGGCTAATGCACAGGAGATTTTTTAAGAACAACCCAGCAAGAAAAACCCAGAATAGCAAATCCATTAAAGGTGCACTATGCAACTTTTTGTCCACTGGAGGGCGCCTATTCTAAACGGCTTGTGATTACCAGGACTTTTATTATGACGGGACGGAACACAGTCACCGGGCGCCCGCACTTCGGCTTTTTCCGGTCATGTAAAAACACGGGCAGTACTTTTCACACGACTGACATCAGGTTCAAGTACGCCAGGTTGGCTGGTGGTTTTGTTGCCCACATACCGCCTCCCATGGCCGAGACTGGTATTACGAGACCTGACAGGCTTGTATGCTACTGCTAATTAAAGTTGATATCTCTGCAGCACTATAACTTGACATTTTTTTAATGACATCATCGCCCTTATTTCTTCTCATTCTTTTGATACGTGTAGGTCATTTTTTGGATATTTTTACCTCAATTTTTACACATGGCACCTTTAATGGTAAAAAATTGACTACATTTTGGGTTTTCTCAACAGCCCAGCATGCTGGGTTAAAATGCCACTGGGTTAATTTAGCCCAGCATAATTATTATATATATATATATATATATATATATATATATATATATATATATATATATATATATATATATATATATATATATATATATATATATCACTATATATAATATCACTATATATAATAAAAAATGCAGTGTAAAATACTTTTTATTAATTAAATTAATTTATCTATTAGCCATTAAATTATTAGACTAATAATAAATAAATTTATTGATTAATTAATTAATTCTTTATATATAAGATCACTTTATGTAATAAAAACGCACTGTAAAATACTTACTATTTAATTGTAATCTATTAAATTATTATACTAATAATAAATAGATTAATTAATAGATTAATTAATTAAATCTAACCCCCACATTTTTTATTTCATTTTTACAGGAAAGAAAATTCAATACAATAGGAAGTTCAATAACATTTTAATCAAACTGTTATGCTGATAAATTAGTAATCTTGGATCACATTTCCCATTTGAAAAGTGAACAATTAAAAATATAAAATAATACATATCAGATAATAAATTATAAAAAGAAAAAGAATAAAAATATATAATCAGGGTATATACAGCAATCCTTAAGTTAAATTTACTACTTTTTAATACCTTTTTTACTACCTTCAGAATATTTTTTAAAACCATCACCACACCGAATTGCAAGTGTTAATCAGCGACCTTTCTATTATTTACACCGATTTTGACATATATAACATACAAAAAAAGAATAGATTTAGAATCGACAGCAGGAGGAAATCTGTTATAAGTTATCATTCAGACAGTAAAATACATCTCAACATTCACAAAGGTCGGTTCAGGAGAAGCATTACTGCACACACATTTGATTTCAATTAATAATTAGCAATTCAGCAATTAAATTATTAAATTATTTAGTGTGTTTTTTCCAACAACAAAACTTGAGACAAATATTACATTTCTATAACTGTGATAAATTGTTGAATTTAACAAAATACTAAAAACTAGTGCTGTCAATCGATTAAAAACTTTAACTAGATTAATCACATATTTTTCTGTGATTAATCGCAATTAATTGCAATAAAGAAAGATTTTTTGTACGTTTTTAATTATTTTTTATATAATAATTTCACAGTTATTCAAATTAATATAGAAACAACATAAAGACAGGATATTTTAAATACTTGTTTAAATGGCATCTTTTTATGAATGAAGGCCAGTATTACTGATATTAATACAGCTACTGATTTTTTTTTTTTTTTTACATTCATTATTAGGCTTCAAAAATATAACAGTTTTTAATTTAAGTAAACTTAAAACAATGCTAACATAAACCCATAATAAATGTCACGTTTACTCCTGCCCTTCCTGTCTTAAATTTATAAACTATAAATTAAATAGTTAATCCTTATTAAAGCTACAAAAGTTATTTAGTCAAGAGCAGCGAGTCATTTTCTCTGTTCCCTTTGTTCTTTAACTTTACTGACAGGAAGCTTTATTGGCTGCTGTCCCTTTAAGAGCAGACAGACACGCAGATCTCACTGTTTATATAGATCGCGCCTCATTCTCTCACAACTCTTTTTGTTCATTTTAGGCTTTATATAAATCCTTTAAGATTGCTCTTATGAGGATAGTCGTTGAAGATATGCCTTGAAGCAAGTCTAAAATAAAACGTTAGCCAGCCACTTGTTGAGTGCGCAGTGTTCTGAGATGATGCCGAACGACCGCTGAATATGACGTCAGCATCAAACATACGTTGAGACGGAGACGAAAGATCTTTGATTATGTGCCCAGATATGCTGAAGCCCATATTTAAACGAACTAACGCGAACGCAGATAGAGTTTCAATCAGAATAGGACACCTGATAGTCTCTGAAAAAATAATACCTTTGAGACCACATTTAACACTTTTAATGGCCTTAAATTTGACAAATTTGATTTATCACTTTTTAATACTTTTTAAAACCCCGCGGACACCCTGATAATATTAAAAATACTTCCAGATTCCACTGCTTGGCTTTAAAAAATATCTCATTAAAACAGTCTGTTAAAAAAGCATAAACATTTGAAAAGCGAAACTCAAACTTCACCACAATCGCTCTTATTTCACAGCACCCTCTCTTCTCTCTCCAAAAGGATGTAGGAAGGAGCGAGGGATAAACAGAATAAAAGAAGCATAGAGAGTATCAGGTGTGAGCTCCTGCTCGGCTGGCCCCAGGTACTGTTCTCTCGCCACGGGGCCAGCTATTATTATTAACATCATTTGTCTGTATCATGCGCCCGGCACCTTTGCTTTCAGCCGGCGCTATGAAGACGACATGTTAATAAACGAGTACAGCCGCCACTCTGCCATCCGACCTGCTCCTCATCCACCGTCCCCAGCCTACTCTCCCCCCTTCCATTCCCCACATCCCCAAAAGGGACGGAATGCCGATTTGTTTTCCAGCAGCCTCCCCCACTCCATTGTTGTTTGCACTAAAGGGGACAAATTCAATTCATTCTTATGACAAGGATGCACTGATACAGGCAGAAAGAGGGAGAGGAGGAGCAGGAGGGGTGGATGAAGAAAGAGACTGCCCAGGAGGGAACAAACTGCGAACACAAAAAAAGATAAAAACGAGAAAAAAAAGTTGCTGAATTTGAGGTATAACAAAGAAGACAAGGAAAGAAAGGTGGAGAGTCTAGGGGGGTTGGAAGAAGATGGATAAACTGGTTGCGTTTCTTAGATGCGGATTGATGTGGTGGGCCGATAACATGGTCTCGGCGGACATGGTCATCTGGAGCTGGGGAGGAAAACGCTGTCTGCGCTCAAACCTACATCCTCGGAAGAAGGAGATTTTTAGCCCCAGAAACAAATACGACATCAATATTGTTTCAGAAAAAAGGGGAAAAAAACATTGTTGCACTGTAATAGAAAATGGCACTAACTAGATGAACTGTAAAAGCCCCTCTGTCTGATCCACAGCTGGTGTGGTCTGTACGTACTGACCTCCATGAGCTCTCTCGATCTGTCCAGGTGCTCTGAGCTTCTGCCTTTGACCCACAGCCAGATTCTGTCCAACTCAGCACAGCCCGACAAGTCCATTGTGATACTGGGGATCTAGGCCTGGTACATCATACTATAATTTCAGCTATAAGTTATAGGACTGAATCGGCTTTAAACTTCTTAAAGGGTTAGTTCACCTAAAAATGTAATCAATCACTCAAGCCTTGTGTTTTTGGGCATCTATGACTTACTTTCAGTAGGTAGCGCTGTCATATCTGACTACAACATGTATAGCCTAAAACACGCTCTCACGTTTATTTTTTAACAATTTAGCAGGAGTAACATTTACATATGTGGATTAAACAACCAGATGCCTTTTCCCTTCAGTTTCGCCTTAAATGTGTCCCAGACCACCTTCTGAATTGGTTTGTTTGAGTGATTTAAACCCATCTCAAAAAAATTCTGCCGACCAGGTGTAAAAACTCTCCCAGCTGCGCCGAAGGAATGCTTGCTGCTCCTGGTGGACACTAAACACCGTACTACTGCTCGATTTGAAGGCCTGTTGATTACAATAAATAGTTCTAAAAATTATTTTTATTGTGTTTGACTGTTCAGTACTGTCCATTTTTACATTTAAAAAGCATACATAAAAGTAACTTAAAAGGTTTTTTTCCTCGTAACTAATTACTTTAGGTATACAGTAATTGGTAAAGTAATTAAATTACTTTTAAAATAAGTAACTAGTAACTATAATTACTACTTTTCTGTAACTTGCTCAGCACTGATCACTTGTGACATTAGAACAAATGTATGGATGTGAGAACATATGTATAAAACACTTTTTTTTCTAATTACATTAAATATTTTCATTTATTTTAATTAAAAAACAATTTAAACATGGAGCTTTATTTTTATTAAAAAGGCTTATTTCTGCCATCTAAATATAAGATATATCTTTACACATTTCTAAAGAAATAAAATATCATAATAAGCTGGTAAGATGCCGGCACAGACGTACCTGCTTGGCCAGAATTGCCTAAAAGTCGTGGAAGCAGAGCACACATTGTCCACTTGAGACATTCTGCAACTACATGTCAACTAACTCTTATTACCGTATTAGTAGACTTACTGCTTTCTATCTGTTAACACTTTATTTTGATGGACCCCCAAGTAACTTTTGAAGTATGTCAACTTCTTTTGCTAACCCATACAGTCTACCAATGAGAGTTACAGTAATTGACATGTATATATTTACTCCATGAACATGGAAAACAGTGTTAGATGAACCTCTCCACCTTTAGGCTAAGGAAAAAATCCAATGCAACTTTGAGGGGATCAAGTGAAACATGATTATGTATTTCTGCTCAGCTAGTGACATTGGACATCAACCAAATGGCAAAAATACTTTTTCATGTACTGTCTACCTTTTTGTATAACAGTTCTACACAGAGTCTACACCGGGCGAGAACGTTGACGCGTTGCATCATGCCACGCCACAACAACTAAAATTCACGTATCTTAGTTTACTAATAGCACATATTAATAATATGTAATTGTAATAATACTGCATTGATATAGGCAATTCTTTGCAAGTTACTTAATTTCTCTTGTTTGTTCAGTCCCAAACACACACAAAAAATTCTTGCACAGTAAGTCACTTTGGTAAGAAAGCATAATATTATGGCAAGAAAATAAATGGAAATGGATGTATTAGGCCGTCCCTATTGGGTCACTGATTGTAAGCATATAGACGCTCTTGTCAAAGTGGAACTAAACTAGTTATTGTTTTTGCTCCCACTTTGCCAGATATAGACACATTCCTAAATCAGTTAAACATACGGAATGAGAACTGCACTCTTCCTGCTTCTTTTTTGTAGAGTAAGACATCCTTAGTGAAAAAGAGCAAAAAGGTAATAGAAAAGAATCAATGTTGCCACGGAGCTAACATCAGTTATTGTTTTTGCTGCTACACAAATGAATCTGCATTCAACCGGAAATATGGCACAATAGTATTGGGTTATAAAAATACTGTACATTACAAAATGGTAAACAATAAACGAATGCGAACTGAACGTGGTTTTTCTAGCATTACCAGTCGGATAAGGTAATATGGGCAACAGAAATTAATATTCCGGCTCTGTGCTTGCTCGAAATGACAAAAGAATTAGGGGTTAATTTAAATGTATGTCTTAAGCTCAGTTGAGCTTGCAAATGTCCATGGTTATACATTCCCAACTTGTCACTTTCATATGTTTTAAAACTTTTCATTCTTTCACAAAGAGCTAGAGAGACAAAGACAGAGAGAGAGAGAGAGAGAGAGAGAGAGAGAGAGAGAGAGAGAGAGAGAGAGAGAGAGAGAGAAAGAGAAAGAGAGAGAGGGAGAAATAATAAAAAGCTGGTGAATCCCCATGAAGCTCTCTATGTGAACTGTCACATTAATAACCCTATGCTGGTATTCAAATTTTCTGTCGAAAGCTAAAGAAAGATTGAGTGCCCTGCTGTTGCGCAGCCAAGATTGAAGACATGTCTCATTGACATTGTTAAAAGTTTATGAAAATATATGAATCCTCAAATGCCATTGGCTCCACCGCTCCCAACTCTGCCCACTTCTATAAGAAATCGGTCTTTTAATCAAAATGATTGAATACCGCAAGGTTGAACTCAGGAATATGAATAAAAGTGGATATGGAGAGGTGGAGAGGGAGAGATGGGTACCACCGTGCATTCGCATGCAAAGGAGAGTCCGATGTCTTATTGCCGGGTACAACTGGGCACAACCCTCAGCCCCCTCTTTATTTCAATCTAATCGTTTTGTGTATTATCCAATCGCTGCATTGTGGGATTAAAAGAGTGAAATAGAGAAGAGACCGCAGCTGCAGTCTGTGTCCTATTTTCAGACCCAAGAGAGACAAAAGAAATGCTAAATGCTTATGTTGGCATTTCTCTTTCCCAAAGAAGCGGATCTGATCAGAGGACAGACAAGGAAATACCTGGACGATCTGCTACTTTCCTCTGTGCGCTGAATCAAAGCAGAACCGCTGAGGCCTGTGTGTACGTTTAGCCTAAACTGGCATATGGCATGTTGATGAGGGTTTAGACGTACCCGGGTGCTACTTTTCCCTTCAATGTCATCTCAGGGAGGTGAACAGGCAGAAAGGCCTCAAACACCAGCGCCGTGGCTCAACGCCTGTCAACCGCAGCCAGATAACCAGCCGTGAAACACACGGGCAGAACAGCCTAATGGAAACTCTCTGATTCCCACTGGAGCATCTGATCAAAACACAGCTTCGAAACTTTTACCAGGAATCATTGTCTTCAAGTGCTCAGCTTACAGCAACAGCCTCTTATTTGTTTGTCAAACGCTGAACAGCAGCTGCCGAGGAATCTGAAAGGATGAACTGGGAAGAAAATGCTTCAGATACTTACAAATACCACAACAAAGTCATTGATACTACACACCATTTACACCAAAACACTATGTACAATTGAGGAAAAACAGACTGAAACTTCTGTTGTTAACCAAAGAAAATCTTCAAACCCCTCACATTTGGTCAATTACGTCAAAAATTGGTATGAGGCATCAGCGCATCAGCACTTTTATATGCAATTTCATTTTCTGTGAAAGTTATCAAATAGACTATATATAACACAAACACAACACAAGTCATAAGGGTGACCTTTTTGCAATTTGATAGTTCTTTAAATGGTCTTCTCTTTCAGTGCATGAGAAGATAGATTTTTAATGTTTCTTTATATACTCTTAAAATATCTCTTTCATATGTGACTTCACCTCATGGACGCATTTAACCTTTGGGTTATAAATATGAATGTGACACACAATGGCACATTTTGAAGAAATTCACAATTCGTGCACATTCACATACTGTACATACATAGCACGTGTTACAACTTGAATGCTATTACGCTTCTCAGGTGCACGTAATAATGACCGGGGGCAAGGGGAAAAGGGGAATATGGTCTTTTGGAGGTATATAAATGAAAGAAGGGAAGGGGGAAAGAGTGATTGAGCACCTTGGGTTTGAGCAAGCTGTCCCGTCTGTTCGCCCCTACCTCTCCACTCCATCATTGCCGTGGACTGATTCCGACCACGAGAGAGAAAAGAAGAAGAGAGAAAGACTTACAATACCAAAATATAAAGGATTTGTAAAGGATAGTCCGCTGGGCTGCATACAGTAATTCACTTGTCAAGTGCAAGTAAAAACATCATAAGGAACTGCACCATAATAGAAGAGGCCGGGACTAGTAGTCACATTCTTTCTCACAGTCAATTTTAGCTTAAAGTCGTGGCTAAAAAATACAGAATTTTCCATTATGGACTGGGGGAAAAGATGCATTTTTTCAAACACATCACATCACCATATGGGGTGAGTTGTCACAACGGGCTGCTATTAAACAATGTTAAAGCCTATTGACTCTTTTCCTGCCAGCCTTTAAAAAAAAAGTTGCCAGACCATTTTTCACAAAAATTGAATAGCCCATAGAATATTTGGTTTTATGAATATCTTAGCATGCAATATATCAAAAGAAAGAGCTCAACTCTTCTCTTCTTTTAAAATGTTTTATTCTAGCTTCATGCATTCCTTTTTTATCAACACTTGAATATGGGTAAGTTTTATTTAAAAAAAGCAACATTTTGAACAAAAAGCTGAGAAAATAACATTTTTGTGAAAGACAGTATCCAGATCCAATTCAGAGCGAATCAACACCCCTAATGCTTGCACAGTCCTGTAGCTCATCCTGTATTGACATTTCATTCAGTAACATTAGATAGTTTTGATTTATATGATGTTAAATGTTGATGATCACTGTGGCAAGCAGCGAGGCGAGGGACCGTGAGAGCGGCGGAGTGACGGGAGTATAAATGGAGGAGCGAAGACAGTGGAAGACGAGAGAGGACCAGGCCTGGACTTTATGTTGAGTTTTATTTATGGTTTGTTATGTGTGTGTGGGCAGTCGTCCATGAGGGGCTGCCCAAGGTTTACTTTCGTGTTGTTTATTTACTGAATTAAAGTTGTTGAATGTCTGCCGGTTCCCGCCTCCTTCCTTTCCATATCTACAAACGGTATTACAATCACGTTATTTTACATATACATCTGCTTACATATGATAACTTGTTTAACTCCGTCTTCCTCACGTGTGTACAGGTGATTCTGTACTCCTTCAGAAGATGCGTAAAAGCGCCCCCTAGCATCTAACAGTGAAAACACAGAAACCTGGAAATTTCTGTGTTTGGCGGGGAAGTGCTTTCTCACAAATAATGGAAAAATCCAGGTTTGGTGATGAAAGAGTTAAAGACTTTTTAGACACATTTAAAAAATAAAATAAGGTAACAATTTATGTTTTTACTTTAGACATTCTTTTAGCTAACTATAAGTAACTTTGCAGCTACATGTCAACTATCAGTCATTAGAGTATTAGACTGTCTGCTTAATATCAGCTAACACTTTATTTTGATTGTTAGATGGCTAGAATTAGAAGTAACTTTGCAACTACTTGTCAACTTATTCTACTAGCCTGGGCCCTCACACTAACCTTACAGTCTACTAACACTCTAATGAGAGTTAGTTGACATATTTTTGCAAAGTTATTTATAGTTAATAGAATGTCTAAAGAGGACAATGAAACAAAATGCAATCTAAACTGTGTGTGTATATATATATATATATATATATATATATATATATATATATATATATATATATATATATATATATATATATATATACAAACATTTAGTACGGCCTTTTAGAATGATTTACACCGTGCATCCATTATGTCCTACTTACTTGTCGCCCATCCGGTAAAGACACTTCATGTCCTCGGACATTGTTTTGATTGGGAGTAGTCCCTTTTGAAACGTGTCTCTGAATCTTTCAGGGCCGTCAAATTTTAAAACATATCTTCAAAGCTGCAATAGAACCCATCAGTAATTGAGGTGATAAATCTATTTTTTCCGTCATCGCTGTCTCTCGCTCCATGTCTTTTGAGTGTGTCGCTGATGAGTGGTAAATTGGAAATTATTCAGAGAGGTAACAGCACTCTTAGATGCAGTTCCATTATAGTCTGTCAGTCACGGAAGACAGATAAATTACTCACATGTCAATCTACCCATCAAACAGCAGACAGGGGATTGTGGGATTGATCAATGGAGGAGAAAAAAAAATCCACTGTAATTCCTCTCTGTGTGACGGCATGAATAAATCGGAGGTCTTTTATTTTTTGCTGTGCATTAACTACTACCTGAAAATAATACTGCTCAAATGCTCAAAGGACAAAGAATAATTGTGGATCAAACCAGGGTGGGACAAAGCATCACACAAAATCAGAGATCAAAAACACAATTAAAAAGTCTTTTGGTTGGGCTGTTGAGACCTGATGAGGTATTTGCTGTGATGTTGGAGTTTTCCATTGGCTTTTAATGGGAGCAGGGTTGTGTTCGATGCTGTTTAATGGTAGAGGAGAGAGGAAACACCTCTCGTGTTCAATAGCAAATTAATTGCTACGATTAGTCATTGGTAGACTTCTCGAATGCAGTCCTTTGGAGAGCTGGATTCAGCCACTCAAATCCTCTCATTTGTAATTGGCTGTCTGCTTGAATAATTGATTGGAACAAATGTGAACTGGATGAGAAAGTCTGAGTGTCCTCCATCATACAAACACACAGAGAGAGAGAGAGAGAGAGAGAGAGAGAGAGAGAGAGAGAGAGAGAGAGAGAGAGAGAGAGAGAGAGAGAGAGAGAGAGAGAGAGAGAGAGAGAGAGAGAGAGAGAGAGAGAGAGAGAGAGAGAGAGAGAGAGAGAGAGAGAGAGAGAGAGAGAGAGAGAGAGAGATTTTGGACAGGTTTGCTATGCTACACTATACAAAAACATCATGGGCAAAGTGCTGTTTGGCCGCAGGTAATTCAATTGCGATATTGCTTTTATATATGTGTCACAACTCGCGGAAGTTCAAAGCATGATGAGAAGGATTAAGAGACTAAATAGTCTTTAATAGTAATTACACACAGAACAAACTTAGATAATGGAAGGCCATATAACACTGACGATACCGGACAAATGAGGATTCACACAGGAATTTTAAAATCACAGGTTAACTAGGTGAACACAGCTGGATAATACAATACAATCAGATTTGCAAAAATGTGCACTACATCACCACAACATCAAAACAGACACACCAGATCACCACACGCACAGATAGGAAATCATCATAAAGACAGCAAACCAAACTATACGGAATATAATTTGTGACAATATGTTGCTTGGCCAATCAAATTAAAGCACCAGAACTAACTATACTAAGCTCTTCTAATATGCTTATACCTACTGCATTATACTTAAGGGTTACAATAATAATAATAAAACAGTAAAATATTTAAAAAGTCTGTTTTCCTACTATACTATAAATAGAGTACTAAATATGGAATAACATAATTAACTAGTGTTACCCGCCACATCTGTCATCTGTCCCCCCACTGTTTCATAATGAACTGAAAATATTTTTACACTTCTCATAATAACAAAATATATCTAACCTTGTGTTCTGCACCATTGCTTTGACATCTGTCAATCAAACTACAATCCCCATGATATGGTTTAGTGTGTTTATCAGATCGCGAAAGGGTGTGATTGGATAAAATAACTACAGTCTGTTGCCTGCGTGTCCATGTTTGAACAAGAATGGGGAAACTACTAAACACAAAGTCTCAAGAATTGAGCTTAAAATACACAAATGAGTACAAATCACATTAGCTATTAATGTAATTAACATCATGATGTTCTTAAAAAATTGATGCTGTCACCATGAACATTGACTCTTTTACATTTTTAATGATCTCACGTGTATCTAGTTATGCAATCCAGTTGTGATTAGGTCCCGATTTTAAACAATTGATATGCAACAAGCTCCAAATGTCATAACCCAGCTGAAGTGAGCATAACAGAGCATTCTGTGACCGCATGAAGGTCGTAGCAGGTCATGGAAGAATCCTGCAATGCTGCTTAGCAGTTTCTGCAAAGTTCAAAGGAAGCATATTATCAAATTTTTCTTTGTTTAACTCTGGGTTTTCTGAAAGCGTCTACCTCCGGCAGGTAGCATCTCTAGAGTCTTGGCGATTCAGAGAAGATGAAATATTTGGCTGTATGATGCAGCGGAACGTGACCATGCAGGCTCTTTTTTATATTATTCTACAATGCTAATATGTTCTTATGTAAAACATAATCTTAATGTGATTAACTGACCACCCATCAACCTTCAATGCATTCAGTGCACAAATACCCATACAAACACACACGCTGCACATGTCCCGGGGTTCTCACGTGAACTTCAACACCACTGCGAGCCGGGGGGAGGATTTAAAATTCATGAGCAGTGATTTTAATGTTTTCTTTGCTACAGGCAAGTAAAAGAAACAATTAGCGTAGCATTGGCGTTAAGGTCCAGCAAAATCAATAGTCCCTGATAGTATTGTAAGCCTATTGACCAAATCATGCGGTTCACCTCGACCCTGTGCTGCAACAGACACTCTTACAGGGGATTAAGCATTTCTGCCTGTGCGAATGGAGAAAGGGAGCTGTGCATAGTTAAACAGCCTTCAGGAACGATAGCAATCAGAGAGCTGCTAGCTGAAGTAGACTGACACTGAGCATTGACTTGATGTGAGAGCATTTCAGGAGATGAAGGCCCCTCAAGGGTATACTGTAGTATAATACTGTGCTGGGAAGAAAGAAAGAAAAAAGAAAAAACGAGACACAATGCATCAGCCAAATGATTATATAGGCCAGATTAAAAAATAACATGAACGCATCCTGTGTGAACGGCCCTAAAATCTTTGGACTCAATAAAACAAATTATTGAAACAAGTTGCAAGATGGTGTAGTTTCTGACACCTTTGAGACTTGTTGATAGTTTGTGCAGTTCTGGAGGGTGTACAGAATGCGGCAGATGGACTTATGCCAGATGAGCTGGTTCTGTGGGCGGCATCATCCAGTCAATGGCTCGGCGTGAGCTTTGAAAGAAACCTGGTGTGCTCTCAGAGGTCCTGTAGCCTGGGTCTAAACAGATGTTCTGGAAACAGAACGAGAGAGCAGGCGAACAGGTGTCACACCCACCTGAATGTGTACCGCAAACTGACCCTGACGCCCACTCCTGTAAAACACTTTATCCCACAAACACACGGATTTGCATGCAAACACACAAAGGCTTTTGCTCCAAACCTAGCAAACTGTCTCTCTGCCTTCTAAGATACCATTGTCACTGACATGAAACCTTACAAGTAACTGTTTTGGAAAGCTCTCATAGACAGAAACTCTGCATGTAAGCTCTTCGCACTGAATCTAAGCTGCATGATATTCTAATAAGCATAAAAATACTTAGCACAAATGAAAATGGCATTATTGGTAATCAATATTATTCTTTTTTTCATTTTGAATTTTGGATAAATGCAATGCTCCGGACAAAATAAGATTGAACCCTCTTGGCAGTTTGTCATAATGATGTCCAATGTCTGACAGGTACTCCTAAGCAAAAATGACCTTGAAGAATAATGCACAGGATTTTATGATAGATGGATTAGTTTAAGGGCCTCCTCAAATAGCCTTTGATCTTTGTGACTCCCGTGTTGCTATGCAGCTACGGTCTTCATTTCCTAGTGCAAAGAAGGGGATGTTTCCTATCCTAAGGTTGAATGAACTGGGTAGCCTTATATCGGACTATTTTGTTATAAAATTATTAGGGGTGTGACGAGACCCTTAGCTCACAAGACGAGACACGAGACTGAGTTCACAAGAATTAGACGAGATTAATTTTTTAAGAAATCCTCAATGACGAAACACAGGATTAGAAAAATAGTTTGCAGGTGCATCTGAAATGTTTTAACTCATTATCTTGTAATGAATGTAATTTGAGTTATACTTTCTTAGTTTGAATTATCAAATGCAGTGAAAGACAACTCAAGCACTGTAAAAGGTTTTTCCGTAAATTGCCTGGCTTCTTTCCTGTATGATTGTCTTTTCAGACCTTAGAACTGCACATGATGTATGAGATTCTACAACTTTTGACATCTTAACTGAACTCCTTTCCACAAATTGATCATAGATATTAAGAGCAAACAATAAGTGCAACCATAATCAAAGTACAATCTCAATATTCAAAGTGCAAAAAGAGACCACATTTTTCTTCAAGCACGACACAGAGCTAAGATATTGTTACAACTACACAGCTCAGCCTAAGATAGGTTTCATATTGGGAGATATTTGCATGCCTCAGGAGAGCGTATTGAATCCATGTTTGAATGAACGCTCGCGTTTACTTTTAATTCCGCTATCGTCTGTACTCTGTGAACAGGGAGCAGTGGTACTAAACGCGCATTTTACTCATAGACAATTAAAAAAATAAGGATGATGCGACTTAATTGGCTTCCGCTGATGAGAGTTGAAACCTCCAGAGGCCCACACACGGCACTGACATCTTGCGCAGATTTGGGACAGAGACTGCGCAGTAGTGATCTCAGGACCGGAGTCTGCGCGGTAGAGAGCAGGAAGTAGAGGCGCGATACCCACACTCTCGCAGATGCAGAACAATTCATTATGTCGCTGTGAAGTAAACAGTTATGGAAATGTAGAAAGGAAAGCTCCACTCTCCTCCCGAAAATCCTGAGAAAAGTCAGTTAGTGGCAACTCAGTGACAATTTCACTCAGAGAAGCCGTCGATCTCAATCATGACGTCACAGCCCCCGTTTTTATAGCATCAAATACCTACAAAAATAAACTTATTTAAAAAAAAAAACACTTGAAATGAAACCATCAAGATAAAAAATGCCTAAATTGACAAAAAAGCAACGTTGGGAAAAAAATTACATGAAGTGTAATTTGATCGTTTGTCTCATGTCCATTAGAATCCACGGCGGGGCGGCTATACAGGGACCAGCCACCTGTGGCGATCGAGGCGTGGAGGCTTCAGTTATTTGTGCTGCAGGCTGGATTTTACTAAACAGGACATTTGTCTGACTCATCTTTTGCACAACGATTCCTCCAACACAGTCCTGTCAGTCTTCTCGTCACATGTTCAGTGATCAGTGATGTGCACTAGGTATGACCATAGACCGTAAAAAAATACAACTCAACAGCTCGTGTTGGATGAGCTGATGGAATTGAAGCGACTGTTATCCACCTGAATTAAATTGTTTTTATTTCTATAAAAAGCAAAATGACAGTAGAGGTGTAATGTAAACATAGTGGTGGCAAATTCTAACCCAGCATTTCCCGACCGGGGTGTCGTAGCACCCTGCGGTGCCAACTGATGTGTGCAGGGGTGCCGTATAAAAGGTGCCGGCATGCACTTGCACCGCGGTTCATCTCACATCTGATGACGTATCTTTAATATGGGTTGCCCATGTCTTATTTAGGGGTGCCGAGCTCCCCCTAGCTCCCCCGTAGTTCACACCCTGCAAACCAAATTATGAGCAATCTGTTACATCCCTAGCGTAACATATGCGAGGGGGTGCCACGAAATTGTGAACATTTTCAAAGGGTGCCATTACTGAAAAAATGTTGGGAAACACTGTTCTAACCGAACTTCACCCCCACACTTCGTCATGACTATAACGCGAGACGAGAAATCTCGTCCCATTTTATCTCACCCCTAATAATTATATACACTACCAGTCAAAAGGTTTTGGACAGTAAGATTTGTCATGACAGAAATGTTTTTTGTGAGAATTTTTAAGTCTCATCTGCTCACCAAGTTATTGGTGATAACTTGGTGATAACTCACTTATTTTTCTTAAAAATACAAAACAATACTGTGAAATATTATTAAAATGTAAAACAACTGTTTTGTATCTGAATATATTTTAAAATGTAATATATATATATATTTAATTAACTTAAAGTTAAGTATAAGTAATTTAAGTTTTTTGTGAGCAAAACAAATGGGTACAGAATACGTGCATCAAACAAAAACTTGACTGGAGCACTCATGGGTGGAGTGGACCAAAAAAAAAAAAATATTAAAGATTAATTAAAGATGACGTTATGGCACAATTTAACCCCTGCTTATGCCCCCCTGTGCTTGTTTGGACTGCAACGTCTTAGACAGAATTTGACATTAGATGCCATTTTTGCAAGCAACACTTACACAGAGCCATCAGACAATATAAATGTATGCAAACTGCCAATTTAGATTTGTCTAGTGCTCTTTTGCTGTGATTTCAGAGAAAACCCCCATGAGGCTTACGCTTGAGCATCACAAGACTCACTCAGTGCCCTCAACACACCAGGCAGACACACTAGATGCCCGTGAGTGCAATACATTATGAATGCAGCTGCAACGCATCTCAACAAAGACATAATCTATTATGTAAATGGGCATTCTGTATGTCTGAGTTAAGTGGCTGTGAGCGTGACAGTTCTATCGTGGTAGGCCCGTTTTATTGTTTTATTGTTGATTCATGGCATTCACATAAACTACCATCTTCAGTATATTACAGTTTGTTGATGTTACTGTCAAAGGATTTATTAGATGTGTGTTTCGTTTTCTCTTGCATTTATATACAGTTATAATAAGTATAATAAATAATAATTATTTAGCATAGGAAATATGATTTTCTGGCATAATTGAAATAAAAGCATACAATCTTCTATACGTAGCTATACTATAAAATTCTACGCAAATCTCCCTTCTAGTGCATTTAGTGAACTAGGCTATGTAAAAATAGTCATTATTTAGAATAAAAAGTAAATTTAAAAAAATAATATATTTGTGCTGTCAAAATTAATGCTTTAAGGCATGCATTTTTTTTTTCAGTTTAACGTAATTAACACATTTTTTTCCCATCATCCTTTGCCTATATTACTGATATATATTATATTATATTATATTATATTATATTATATTATATTATATTATATTATATTATATTATATTATATTATATTATATTATATTATATTATCACTCTCTTATTCATGCAAATGCTTTTAAACCATTCACACGCATCTCTGAATCTTGTGTCCGTGACACACACACGCGTGCACAAAAAGCCACTTCTGACAGCTCTTGAAAGGACGAAAACACACTTAAATCTTAAGTCTTAAATCAACGTAAAGAGTTGTGAGAAAATGGGAAGCGTGTCATATTCACAGCAGGTCTTAAAGTGACAACAGCCTAAAAACCTGCTGCTGTCTGTTATTAAAGCTACACTGAGTGATATTTTCCCCCATCTAGCGGTGTAAAGGTATATGACAATCCAGTAAATATTAGTTTCTGTTCCTCTCAATTCCGATTCCGTTTTAACTCCTACGGTGGACGATTTAGTCCAACATGGCTTCCAGTTCGACCTCGTTCATGACTGCCATCGACTGTTAAAACGTGAGAAGAGAAGCTTGAATTTACGGGTATGTCCCTCTTTGGCTAATGTACTTTCAAGATGGAGGGGCAGCATGGCGACCAGCATTCGAACCCCTCACCCGTAAGTATTTTCAATAGCATATTATAAACTTATGAAAATACTTTATTACTTGAAAAAAGTAAATATACATTAATGAGCACATATATTTCCGAAAGAACTAAGAGTTTTTAGCTAAGAATAAACTAAAAAAGTTACACAGTGTAGCTTTAAGGATAATCAAATAACAATTTTTTTTTTTGAAAATCACTCACTGCTCTTGACTGACTAACTTTTGTAGCTTTAAGGATGAATCTATGTTTTATTTATTCAGTATAGACTGTGAAGTGTTTGATAATTTATTCCATATATATCATACCTGCTAGGCCTAACTATACCAATCTGTATATTTTGTGAAATGATGATGTCATTACCCCACGCGTTAACCCTAGTAAGGCTGGATCCCAAATGGCACCCTAAACCCTCCCGAACTTTCGTGACATAATTCCACTTTGACTGCCAGGTAATGTCTTTTGTGTAGCTCAAAAACTTGCGGCCTCAGCTTAAGTGTGCATCGAGAGCCCATAACGGCCACAAAGGGGGTGCTCATGAGCACCCTTCTCAAACCTAACATAAGGAATGTGACACCCTATGGTCTCGTGGACTTAATGGACATTTGCATGCGGCAGCCATTATAAGTCCACAAGACCAAAAGTGCACATGAAGTGTGTCATTTGGGATCCATCTAGAGACACTGCATACTCCACTGCATGTTTTCTTCTCCATTTTTAGTGCATCTCTGTGGCAGAATTACAGCACCACACACTGGTCTGGCATGTATAATACATCGTTTTTAGTGGGTTTCAGTGGTTTCGTGTGCACGCAGATATATCTTGAGACGAGGGGAAAAAAAGATTGGACAGGGAAAGCTCTGGTTTTGTGTGGATGTGGCCTTGAATTAAAAGCGTAATAAAATGATGTAATCAATTATACTGTAATGCTAAATGGCTAAAATGTTGAAAAAATCTATTTCATAGAGACATCAGTAGCAGTATTGGTATTGGTGATACTGGGCTTCTTTTAATAAAAAGATGCCATTAAACAAATATTTAAAATATAGGCTACTGTGAGTCTCCATTCATTTTGAGATTAAATGTGAAGATATCAAAAATATATTGAAAACTTTAATATTTTGTGCGATTAATGTGTGAAAATATGTGATTAGTAACTTTTTTTAAAGGATTAGTTCACTTCAAAATGTTAAAAAAAATCCTGATATTTTAATCACCCCTATCTCATCCAAGGAGTCTGTGTCTTTCTTTCTTCAGTCGAAAAGAAATTAAGTTTTTTGAGGAAAACATTGCAGGATTCCAGGCCTAAATCAATGCAGTTTCAAAGGGCTTCAGAGGCTCTGCGCGATCCCAGCTGAGGAATAGGGTCTTATCTAGGGAAACCATCCGTCATTTAAAAAAAAAAGTCAAATGTATATACTTTTTAACCTAAATTGCTCCTCTTGCGCTGCTCTAGTGATTGCGCAATCATGCCGGAATGGTCGTAGACAGAAGTACTGGCCCAACTGAACGTGCAAGGACTAATATAAGTGCCCTTTACCAAAAAACACTCCATCCTCAACTTCAAAATCATCCGACATCGTTGATTTACCTTTTTTTTTTTTTTTTGGTAAATAACATTAGTATTAGTCTACCCATGTTTGCTTTGTAAACACAGGGTACTTGTCCTTCCACCTAGCGTGACCATTCCAGCCTGATTACCCAAGAGCCGCAGAGCAGTGCAAGATGAGCAATTTAGGTTAAAAAGTATATACCATTTATTTATTTGATAAGTTTTATTTTTTTTAATGACAGATGTTTCACTAGATAAGACCCTATTCCTATACTGGGATCGCACAGAGCCTCTGAAGCCAATCAAAACACTTTAAAATCGCATTGATTTGGACCTTCAACATTTTGGTTGCCATTGAAGTTCATTATGTAGAGAAAAATCCTGGAATGTTTCCCTTAAAAACTAACGAACATCTTGGATGAGATGGGGGTGAGTAAATTTTTAGGATTTTTTTTTTTTTTAAGTGAACTAATCCTTTAATGGATTGACAGCACTAATATAAATGTATAATATTCAAATAAGTCTAAAATACTTTTTAACGATTTTTAATATACATATATAGTAAAGGCCAAAAGTTTGGACACATTACTATTTGTAATGTTTTTGAAAGAAGTTTCTTCAGCTCATCAAGCCTGCATTTATTTGATCAAAAATACAGAAAAAAATGATAATATTGTGATATATTATTAGAATTTAAAATAAATTGTTTTTAATTTATTATACTTTTAATGATTTAAATTCATTTCTGTGATGCAAAGCTGAATTTTCAGTATCATTCCTCCAGTCTTCATTGTCTCATGATCCTTCAGAAATCATTCTAATATGATGATTCATTTTCAAAGTTTGAAACTGTTCTGCTGCTTAATATTTTTTCATAACCTGTGATACTTTTTTGTAATATTTTGATATTTTGATGAATAAAAATAAAAATTAAAATAAAAAAAGAAGCAAATGTTTTAAATATATAAGTATTTTGTAACAACAATATACACTACTGGTCAGTAATTTGGGGTCAGTCTTTTTTTTTATCAATAATTTTATTCATGAAGGATGTGTTAAATTGATAACAATTGATAGAAAAGGAGATTTATATTATCTGAAATATGTTTTTATTTTGAATAAATGCAGTTCTTTTGAACATTTCATTCATCAGATATAGTAGGCAGCAGAACTGTCTCCAACACTCAAAATAAATCAGAATATTAGAATTAATTTCTGAAGGATCATGTGATAGACTGGATGTCACATGTGACACTGAAGACTGGAGTAATGATCATGAAAATTCAGCTTTGCAACACAGAAATAAATGATAATTGAAAGTATAATAAATTAAAAACCAAATATTTTAAATTGTAATAATATATCACAATATTAAAAAAAGAAATCTGTATCTATTTGATCAAATAAATGCAGGTCTGATGAGCACAGTGTTTTAAACTTACAGTGTTACAACAAACATTTAAATGAACTAAAAGGCACAAATGCCTTTTTTGCATTCATCCTTTGAATCAAGTGGCCCTGATTAATTTACCATGATAAGCGGAGTTTCACAAGTCGTAAAAGGTTATTTACATAGATATTTAAGGTATCAGCCCTTCTTGTTTTAAAAAGTCAAAAAGGTGACAATTATATGTAAAACTTGTTTTTACTATCATTATAGGTGGAATAAGACACCTATGTGTCTAAGACACCTTTAAAATAAATAAGAATGATTGCTGTGCGACATTACCAGCAAACAGTTGAACCAATATGCCTGCTGGGAATACGAGAGCTTGAAAGTCACCCCACAAAACAAGATCCTTGTCCTTCCTACGTACTGAATTCTCAATATCATCACAGAGCACCACTTCAGGGGTGATAGATTCTCTGTCTTTCTGTCACTCTCCCTTTTTTCTCTTTTACCGATAATAATCCATAATGCAACCCAGATACAGTACAAGCCTCCTGCATTATTCAGAGAAAGTTTCTCCTTTGATTTATGTTCTCTGTGTCTCTCTCTCTCTCTCTCTCTCTCTCTCTCTCTCTCTCTCTTCTCTCTCTCTCTCTCTCTCTCTCTCTCTCTCTCTCTCTCTCTCTCTCTCTCTCTCTCTCTCTCTCTCTCTCTCTCTCTCTCTCTCTCTCTCTCTCTCTCTCTCTCTCTCTCTCTCTCTCTCTCTCTCTCTCTCTCTCTGAATCCCTTCATTCTTTAAGTCCCTCTATGTCGTCATGCAGCAGTTGCAGATAATGCAGTTGTGGAATGAGAAGATGAGAATACAGGTGCAGAGAGTGTGTGTGTGTGTGTGTGTGTGTGTGTGTCTGTGTGAGTGTGTGTCTGTGTGTGATGTCGTCTCATACTGAATAATTATAGCAGCTCGGCCCAGGCAAATCCTCCCCAGAAGGTAGTGCGTCTGCGAGCCTTCCACCTGCCATGCACTAAACGCCGCCCCATCCATCAAACACCCACTTGACAAATACATTCCATAATAGAAGTTTATTTTTATGGGGAGGCCGAATCACAGACCTTCCCATGCATACAAAAACGTGTCAGAATTATTTATGAGAGCTGCTGAGATGCACAATATGTCATATCAAAGTCTGGATTCGCTCCTCCGCCCCACATGCCCCTGTCAATACCCACACAGGCTATCAATAATGTGAAACAGCACAGAGATAAGCCCCCCGAACACAGGGTCACTCAGAGAGGGGAGGACGGCCTCCACAGATGCCACACACACACACATATGCACATAAACAAGTTCAGACAAAAGCAGAAATGCACAAACTGCCGCACACACATATGTGGGAATCAAAACGTCCTCTGGCTGATGTTGCCCATATCTAGGGCCCAAGGAGATTTTTTCTTAAATTCGGTTTTAATATTTATTGAATGGTTTAATCAAAAAACATATGTCAATGTCAACTGATTTCATAAAACTTTAACAATGGAATAATATTAACAGGTATATTGGCCTATGAAAAGTTTAATTTGTTTTAATAAAAAAAAAAAACATTTAATTGTGTTTTATGATTTAATACAAATTTATTACCAAAAATAGTGAAATGAATGCAACTTCAACATCCTTTAACAACATCCTCATCTAATTCATCCTTTAAAATGTTTTGCTTCACAAAAGAGGTTTACTGTTTAAAGGGATCGTTCAACCAAAAATGAAAATTATCC
This sequence comes from Pseudorasbora parva, assembly GCF_024679245.1. Classification (NCBI taxonomy): domain Eukaryota; kingdom Metazoa; phylum Chordata; class Actinopteri; order Cypriniformes; family Gobionidae; genus Pseudorasbora; species Pseudorasbora parva. The sequence goes on along the minus strand of NC_090190.1, from coordinate 29,829,212 downwards.
CATAATTTACCTCAAGACGTCGTTGCGCCAGTTATACTTTTATCATAAGTTGAATACGGAAGGCGGTCTGCTGGAAGGTAGACACTTTACTTTACCCATTGATTCGCTTCAGAATCCCTTTATTAACACCCCGGAGCTGTGTGGAGTACTTTTATAATGGATGGATGCACTTTTTTGGGTTTCAAATTTTGGGCTGCCATTCACTGCTATTATAACGCTTGGAAGAGCCTTGGAAGAGCCATATTTTGAATATAACTCTGATTGTATTTGTCTGAAAAAAACGATGATGACTTTAGTGTGAGTAAATCTTTTTTGGGTGAACTATCCCTTTAAATTAAAAGAAGGTTGAAAAAAAATGTCCTAAAATAATGTTTACAAATAATATATTCCAGTCATAACTATGACTCTAGTCATTATTTCTTCAAGTTCAACTATTATTTTGGTGGGTTTGCAGTATAGAGCTTTGAGTTTCTGTGTGAAGTTTTATCAAATGAATGGTGAAGTGGCGCTCAGTGCAGCTTTAGAGATGAAGTACATGTGGAGTGTCCTAATATTGTGAGTTGACGGATTCTAAAAAACATCACGAGTTCCACGCATGCTTGACAATGTGTGGAAGACAAACTGTGCCGCTCATTCACGCAAAGACGTGCAGAACATGTAGACTTTATATTTAAATAGCAGTCATTTTGTGCTTTAATTATGTTGCAATTTGATTAAGTGTGCATACCTTTTGATTTATTCAGCCAAATTCTGTGACATTCTGAGGTTTACAGTAAATTCCATTTGTATGTTTGATTCTGCAACTGCGTTTTTCAAATCATAGGGCGCTACATTTTATTGCTTACACAATGTGCAACATTGCACACTAAAGAGCAATAAATAAGTTAGCAACACTTTTTTTTTTACAAACATTTCAACTAAAAAGGGCCCTAAATAAGCAGAGTCCTTGCTCGAAGCATTTACCTTCAAAGAGTATCAGTACTTTATAGCAGGGCCGTATGCATGACAAAATCAATCCCGTCTCTCGTGACGGCCCTGTGACATTGGGCGGCAAAGAACCTTCTGAAAGTCCATTGGAATTCAATATCATTGACAATTCCGTGTTCTTGAAGGTGTCAGAGCCAATACTGTCTCCAAGTCAGAGTCTGAAACGCTTCTTAAGCCCAAGTGTAATCACCTGTTTCATGTGATTTAACTCGCCGCCGCCCGTTTGAACGGCTCCCAATGCGGTACGCAATAGGTACAGGCGGTTTATCAGACGGAGTCACTAAGCAAACCCCCGCCACCTTCTTTTTAAAATCCTCTTTTCTGTTCCTTGATCCATTATCACTCCGTTTCACATTACTTTCTGCCTCTCTCTCCGTTCGTTTCCCTCCCTCCTTTTCCCGAGCATGCTGGGATCAGTGGGGGGACAGCAGAATCGTCGGCTTGTTTGCACACTGCTGTGTTGGCATGGTAAACGATAGCTGACTAAACATGCTTGTTAAGCTAGTCGTTGTTGTGTAGGAAATCCCTCTCTCCCCTTAATTACACGACAGAATGCAAATTCATACGTTGTGTTAAAATGTACCTGTCTGTCGTCCTCCGGTTATCCATGGTGGTTATTTCTTTTTTCACCAGGAAAAAAAAAAAAAACGGAGGGGGCAGGGTTTGAAAAAGAGCTTGTGCGTGCACCATCTTTCATGAAGCAAGCTGATGTATTGTTCTAGAGAGATAGCAGCAAGTATAAATGATTACATGTAGCTGGCCTGGGCTTTGTAATAAAAAGGAGGATTATCAATTCACAGGTTTTCGGGCAGATAGCGTTGCACCAGCTACAACGTGATCGCAATCAGGACTTCGAGACACATCTGTATTCCCCTGCACATGCGGAGCCGGAGGGAGACGGAGAGCCGAGGGAAGAAGGGAAAAAAGAAAGAAAGAAAGAAAGAAAGAAAGAAAGAAAGAAAGAAAGAAAGAAAGAAAGAAAGAAAGAAAGAAAGAAAGAAAGAAAGAAAGAAAGAAAGAAAGAAAGAAAGAAAGAAAGAAAGAAAGAAAGAAAGAAAGAAAGAAAGAAAGAAAGAAAGAAAGAAAGAAAGAAAGAAAGAAATTTACTTAACACATGTATATGTGTTAATTGCCTTTTAACTTGTTTTATGCTTGACAAATGCATCTTTACCTCATGCAACAGGATAACAATATAAATTACAAGAACTAAGTAACTGAGTATCAATTTTCATGCATATGAGCAACAATATATGTCAATCTCTCTTTGGTCAATAGTAAAATAAAAAAAAATAAAAAAAATAGGACCTTTATTTAAACTAAAGAAACTCAACAACTGAATCTAAAAGGTGCAAGGGAACATAACATGTATGAGCTGAGACATATAAATGACAAAGTATCAAACCTACTGTAAGTTAAATCAGTGATTGAAATGGGAAAAAATCTTAATTTAGAAAGCCTTACATTACTCTAATTGTCTAGAAGATTGGCAATATGTTTAATCTGCCCTATATTATACCATTCCTTTTTTGTCTTGTTTTTTTTATATATAACAGAACATGAATCTATCAGTTTGCCACTTCTATAATTCAAAGTGACATTAAAAAAACACAAATCCCTTTACTCTACGGCTATAAATGTAACAATTAGCTGCTGGGTCATTATTTAGCGGAACGAAATAACTACATGATGCTTCTTTCTCTGTCATTCACTCTGATAAGCAGTTTTAAAGGTCTCATATTGTAAAACTTTCTTGAGTTTTTAATTATAGGTCTTGATGTCCTTAAGAATACATATTTGCAGGATAAGTAGCAAAAACCATTGCAATATATTTTTATAGCTCATTTTCTTTTCGGCCTAATTAATATTCATGAGCATCTCTTCTGATTGGCCTGTTGTTTTCGGAAAAAATGGTAATTAAGGGCTTTCAGTCGGCGGCCATGGGCGGGGCATGAGGAATGTGACATCACATTCCTCTGAGAATCAAAACGTCTTGTCTAATGTGGGCGGTTGGATTTGTCTCATTGTAAGGTGGATGTGTTCACACACTGTCAACACATTTATATGCAAACCATATTTATATAAAAGTGGATTTTGTGGAATAAGTGGCCTTTAAATTTGTGCATTTACTGAGTGCTATCAGCTTAGGTTCACAAACATTGTTCGTCTAACATAATATTTCTGTTTCTGTTAAACTAATATCTTTCTTTGCATCAACAAAGTTTAAATGAACACACAATGTTAAGAGATTGTGTCTTAAATAATTGCTGTGCATGATGTGAATCTAATGCCACATTAACAATAATACGTTTTAAATATTCAAAATATTCAAATGAAAATAACATTTCTAAAGAGTTTTTGCATTCCATTTTTACTTGAGGAAAAGAGTAGTGTGATGAGAGGTGAATGCAATGAAAGCTTTACGTGGATGGGAAACTGTCTCCTGCACGTTATGTAAATGCCACTTATGACAAAGAACTGCAGATGCAGATATCGCTACAATCTATCGATAAGCACATTATCCTCTGGTTCTGATGTTGCCGCTGAACTGCTGCAGACTGAGGAACACGCTCAATAGCACTGACTAAAAGAAGGGTAGAAATAAAACAAGTGAGAAGTGCTGAAACAACCTTAAAGGCCCACTGAAATCAAGATTGAAGTTTTTTAGCTTTTAGTATGACTGTTTGAATAAGCTGGTATGTTCCGAAACAATGACAAAATTTGCATTTAGGAGATTCAAAATGTACAGTCTCTCACTTCCGTTAAAACAAATCTCAGATTTTGATGACATCATCGCAGACTTCAACTTCTCGTCAAATCTTCTGTCCAATCAAACTGCTCTCTAGAATCTAAAGCCCGCCCCCTACACTGCCAAAGCTGCGGCAGAAATCGGTAAGTTGTTCACACACATTTACTAATTTCTACATGGTGAAAGGCACATAGCACACTGTATATATGATAGGAAACGAGTCAGTGTAAATATGCTTTCATTTGAGGCGAATGAAGTTTGTTTTCATTTTAGTTTCACGCACCACGGCAGCGCACACACACCAACGGCTCTGGTCTAAATTTAGACTGCAGACACGAGAGCGCAGCGCAGATCTTATGCGCGAGTCCGCGCAAACAACAAACACATCGGACCCATTTGAATTCTGGCCCATTTGAAATTTCAGAACGTTTTCCAAGTATGGCCCTGTATGACATCATAAAGGGCAAAATTGCTTGTATGGGCACTTCTCCTGGATAAGCATGTGCACACATCAACCCGAGCGAGAGCAAGAGCTTGCCCATCAATGAACTTCATTTACGTTATTGAAGTCAAGTCACCGGTCATGAGTAGAAACCGCAGACGGTGAGTGAAACTGCATCAAAAGTTTTGTTGGCAATCTACGTCTAAGTGCAAACAAATGTAAACAACACTAACATATAGTGAATCAAAAGTTATCCAGGGATAATGCCCTGATGTATTGTGGGTGTGTGTAATACTCGTGACTCTTAAAACTAAACCCACTGCAAGGCTTCACAAGTTCAATGTTTTCAGAAATAATCGGTACAGCGCTTCTATCTTTTATAAATATGATAACTAAAGACTCTTCGGAGATATGAAGGATGCAATAATACTCTATAGGTACTCAAGACTAACATGAGATTGGCAGAAACTGTGTGTATGTACCCTTTAAAATATACCGGCCCAATCTAAGCACAGAGTGGAATATTATGTGATATCAATCTTTGTGATTTTTACATATAATCAACAGGTAACTTGTTATTTTTAGGGGATGAAGTCAGTTCCCTTCAATTCCGCACAGGTGTCCAAGCAAAGAAACAACAGGTCACATGATCGACTAACGTTTCACAACACGAAAGTCATCTTGAACAGTATATCTATAGTTTAATCTTTTAATACCTAACTAACTTTTGTCTTAACTAAAAATGTGCTTATGACATCTTTCTTTCAATAAAATTCCACTTGGTTATGATTTGTTATCAAATACAGTGGCATTCATACGTTTTGAAGTTTCTAAATACTTTTCAGGGGACACTTTATTAAACCAAATACTTATCAGGGCCTAAAAACTGCTTTAGGACAACAACAAAAAAACTCCCTGTGATTTTAATCTTTTCTGTACCATCAAGGGCTCCCGGCGGAGGCCCCTATTCCATATTCACCTCCACAGTGCCGAATTTAGTGGGACGCCGAGCAGAACAGCACAGCGCCTCCTCCTCATCAGGCCTCTCGCTCTGTGCGCCGCAGCAGAACGAATTACGGATAAAGACTGGAAGTGACGCCTGTCTGTGCGTTTGAAATCATACTCCCCTCTCTGACAGGGAGGAACCTTTGGCTTCATTTGTCTGCAGGAAGGGCCGCTACCTGAGTTTATTATGCAGTCACACAGCAGGAAGGCAAAAAGAGGGGAATAGAATAGAATTGAGGTGGGACAAGAGGAGAGTAATGGAGGAATGCTTTAAGGGTGAAGAGGAAGACAGAGGTGAAGGGTGGGACTGGGGAGGCCTCGCTGACAGGCCCCCAGCAGGACTGGGGGCGGCATGTTAAACTGGGTGATGACTGATGTGATGGCTCATCTATCTTCTTTCAGAGACAGTGAACTGTCCGCCCTCGAGCCCATCCTACAAAGGGGGTAAAAAATCTACACCTATAATATTATGCACACACATATACACTGTCACCATGTAAAATGGTGACAGACATTCCAGCTATATCACATTTATGTGTGAGGGCAGATCAGTCAATTTCAATCAAATGTTTTATATATTCTGTTATTTACATTTTTGGCAAGATTTTATTTTGAAATCACTTAATCACTCAAGTACAATCAACAGAAGTAGCCAACAGGGTCCAAAATAAATCCATAAATATATTTAAAAACAAATTGTGTTGCCTCAAAATGTGAAGAATTTTTTTATTTTAAATTAAATTCTTAAATTTTATAATCTCATTTCATTTGTTGTTTAAAATTTGTGTTTTTCATTTCATTTAATTAAAAAAAATGTATGCACTTTGTTTTAAAAGTCAGTTGTACAAATCAATTTGAAGTAGCCAAAGGGCCTTGAAATGAAAAATGAATAAATAAAACATCTAAATAATTTTAGATAGATCGAAACCTTGCTATTTTGCAAGTTCTCCCACTTCGAAATCATAGAGGGGTCTGAAATTGTCATCGTAGGTGCAAGTCCACTTTGAGAGACATAATCTAAAAAATAAATAAATCCAGAAATCACAATATATGATTGTTTAACTATTTATTTGTATGATACAGCTGCAAATTTGAACACCTGTCTATCAGCTAGAATTCTGACCCTTAAAGACCTGTTAGTCTGCATTTAAAATGTCCACCTCCACTTCATTTATTATCCTAAATTAGATGCACCTGTTTGAGGTTGTTAGCTGCATAAAGACACCTGTCCATCCACAAACAATCAGTAAGAATCCAACTACTAACATGGCCAAGACCAAAGAGCTGTCCAAAGACACTAGAGACAAAATTGTACACCACAAGGCTGGAAAGGGCAACCGGGAATTTGCCAAGCAGCATGGTGAATAAAGGTCCACTGTTGGAGCAATCATTAGCAAATGGAAGAAGCTAAACATGACTGTCAATCTCCCTCGGACTGGGGCTCCATGCAAGATCTCACCTCATGGGGTCTCAATGATCCTAAGAAAGGTGAGAAATCAGCCCAGAACTACACGAGAGGAGCTGGTCAATGACCTGAAAAGACCACCGTTTCTAGGGTTACTGTTGGTAATACACTAAGACGTCATGGTTTGAAATCATGTATGGCACGGAAGGCTCCCCTGCTTAAAGGGATCCCATGGTGTTGAGACTTGTATGGCTTAATATAACATAAATGATGTCTCTTACTGAATTATGTAGTAGAAAACCCATGAAAGATCTACGTTATTTTAAAAATCGATTTTATATTTGGACCATGGGCGGCGCCATTTTGTTTGCGTTCTAGGTTGATGACGTAGAGTGGTTGAACTCCTCAATCAGCTGGCATTACCCGTAGCTATTTTTACCACAACGCAACTCGAAAATTGTTTCAGAGTTAAACAAAACCAATGAATTCCTTTGTAATTATACTTAAAACACACTCAAACATACATGTGCACACAAACTCACCTACACAAGTCACAAACAGATCGGCGGGCGCGCACACGACAGGCTCTGTCTCAATCGAGATGTTGGGCTGCTCAGTCTCCACGACAGGGGCTGAATCTGAAATCGACCCCTATACCCTTAAATAGGGCATTATTTGAAGGGACGGACATTTGTAGTGTTGTCCGACACCATAGTGGACATGTTCGAGTGCAGTCATTCAGTCTCACGTTCCACCGCAATAACGAGTGTACAGCCGATTTACAAACAGCTGTCCGACTTCACGCACTCAAACATACATGTGCACACAAACTCTCTCTCTCACACAGACTCACACACACCCCAACAGATCGGCGCGAACACAGCAACACACACACACACCAACAGATCGGCGCGAACACACACACAGCCCAACAGATCAGCGCGAACACACACACACACACGCACGCACTGCGCGCGCATACATAACCCTCAATCTATTCCCTGTGTATATCCTGTTCAACACATCCTGTTCCCCAGATAGACTGTTGATAGTAGATTAACTATAATGCCTAATGTGACCAGCAGAGGGAAATATCTAGGTAGGACGATGGGATAAAGTAACGTGAGGAAGAGAGGCAGGATGTTTTGGTGATGATGCATGCGATTGAGACAGAGCAGTCAGGTGTGTGTGTGCGCGCCCGCCGATCTGTTTGTGACTTGTGTAGGTGAGTTTGTGTGCACATGTATGTTTGAGTGTGTTTTAAGTACAATTACAAAGCAATTCATTTGTTTTGTTTAACTCTGAAACAATTTTCGAGTTGCGTTGTGGTAAAAATAGCAACGGGTAACGCCAGCTGATTGAGGAGTTCAACCACTCTACGTCATCAACCTAGAACGCAAACAAAATGGCGCCGCCCATGGTCCAAATATAAAATCGATTTTTTAAATAACGTAGATCTTTCATGGGTTTTCTACCACATAATTCAGTAAGAGACATCATTTATGTTATATTAAGCCATACAAGTCTCAACACCATGGGATCCCTTTAAACCAGCACATGTCCCGGCTCGTCTTAAGTTTGCCAATGACCATTTGGATGATCCAGAAGAGTCATGGGAGAAAGTCATGTGGTCAAATGAGACCAAAATATAACCTTTTGGTCAATAATTCCACTAAATGTGTTTGGAGGAAGAAGAATGATGAGTACCATCCTAAGAACACCATCCCTACTACCTTTGGGGGTGTTTTTCGTCACATGGGACAGGGCGACTGCACTGTATTAAGGAGAGGATGACCGGGGCCATGTATTGCGAGATTTTGGGGAACAACCTCCTTCCCTCAGTTAGAGCATTGAAGATGGGTCAAGGCTTGGTCTTCCAACATGACAATGACCCGAAGCACACAGCCAGGATAACCAAGGAGTGGCTCTGTAAGAAGCATATCAAGGTTCTGGCGTGGCCTAGCCAGTCTCCAGACCTAAACCCAATAGAGAATCTTTAAAGGGAGCTCAAACTCCGTGTTTCTCAGCAACAGGGAAGAAACCTTACTGATCTAGAAAAGATCTGTGTGGAGGAGTGGGCCAAAATCCTTCCTGCAGTGTGTGCAAACCTGGTAAAAAACTACAAGAAACGTTTGACCTCTGTAATTGCAAACAAAGGCTACTGTACCAAAATATTAACATCGATTTTCTCAGGTATCAAATTATATCACTATCACTTATTTGCAGTTGTATCATACAAATAAATAATAAAAAAATCATACATTGTGATTTCTGGATTTTTTGGATGTCTCTCACAGTGGACATGTCTCTCACAGTAGACATGCACCTACAATGATTATTTTTTTATTCATTTTTAGAAATAGACCTTTTGTGCACATAGAAAAGTCTTAAATCTTTGATTTAAAGGTTTACTTCAACGATTAGCATATGGCTTTTTATCAGTAGAAACCCTGGATTATATTCAAATGATCATACTACCCCCCTGTATATCGTCAATTTGCGTCACCGGAGAAATTTTTGGCCAGAGGCTAAAGACTACAGCCAGCAGAGGGAGTCATTTCCACATGTTTTCAACTCGCGCGTGGGGGATGGGAGATCGCACTCACAGCACTCAGCTCGCAGCTGCAGCCTCAGGCATTCATGGACACGGTGCAGAGGGCAGAGCAATGTAAGTGTTTTAACTTCTTCAAAAACTTCCAGAGTCGCGGTCAAAGCTGATTCGAAAGTTTCTGTGTTTACTAGAAGCACTCGCAAGCGCAACTCGTCATTTTATTAAGCCCCGCCCACTGACTCTATACATGATGTGATTGGCCGACAAGAGTTTGGCGTTTACAGCTCAGAAGTGAATTGAGAGTTGCTAGACAACAATCGCGGCAATTTTTTTTTGCTGCCGCTAGGGTGCTTCTAGATTTCTAGGCTACTGAAGAACCCCTTTAGGCTAATGAAAAATGGGGGCAAAAACAAAGCTTTTTTTCATGAGCTTAACTCAAAGATTTAAGACTTTTCTATGTACACAAAAGGCTTATTTTTCACAAATATTGTTCACAAATGTGTCTACATCTGTGTTAGTGAGCACTTCTCCTTTCCCGAGATAATCCATCCACCTCACAGGTGTGGCATATCAAGATGCTGATTAGACAGCATGATTAGTGCACAGCCTAAGGCACACCTGCAATAATCATAATGTCTAATCAGCATCTTGATTTTTCTTTATTTATTAATTGTTTAATTTTAGGGGAATTTGGCAATATTTTATTTTATCTAAAAAAACAAATAACTTAATTGTATGATCAATAGAAGTAGTCACAAAAAAAAAAAAAAAATATTTATATATATATATATATATATATATATATATATATATATATATATATATATATATATATATATATATATATATATATATATATATCAAAACATTGAAAAATAAAATAAAATAAAATAAATAAATAAATTATTTTTCCACTATAGAAGGCAATATATTCTTGGGGACAAAGACAGTAAACAGGATAAGGCAAAAACAAATGCGAGATTAGAACCTACACACATAAGCACTCAGACTCAATATGACTGAGTCTGTGCTAAACATGTGCTAAATGCTGCTTCAAGGCTCCAAAACCCAGAGGTTTTCTTGAGCCACAGAACTCACAGATAAACCTGCTGCAGAAAAGGCGGGAAACAAGATCCACATTTAGCTTCCACCGATACATTCATCAGACCTGTTTAGTCTAAACTGCCAAAATGACGGTTCTGTCTATCATCACACACCCTGTAGTTTGGAGTTAACGGCATGGTGAGCGAATGTCTTCATGTAGGTACAGGGAGAAAACAATATAATAAAAGGACTGGCAGACGCTGCCTTCGCTCTTTTTCTTTCTGTCCATTCTGTCTTTTTATTCCGGTCTGACTCGGTTACAGCATCACCTATTATTACGCAGGATCTCTGAGCCCCGCGATGAATGAGCTACATTCAAACTCACACATGCGTGAAAAAGGCCCCTTCCATCTTAGTTTCATCTAATGTTGTAATCCACACACACACACACACACACACACACACACACACACACACACACACACACACACACACACACACTTCCAACACCCTCCACACTTCTGCTATTCTCCTCTTTGATCTAATGTCAGAGAGCTCCTGTGTGTTTTAAAATGTGTGGCCCTGTGTGAGAGAAACTCCTTGTAGTATTTTTTTCTTCTTCTACGTTTACCTCCAGTAAACGCGTTCTCTGTGTCATACACACGTTTACCCACAAGTCAAATGTCACTGTGAGGTACGTAAACCCTTCCTGAGTGATTGTTTTGGGTCGCAGATCTTGGGTCATGGAAAAACATTGCTAAATATGTCAATAATAAAATACAAGTAACCATAAAATAATACATAGCACAGCAAAATAACTAGGCTTATCAACTTAAAAGGGAGGTGAAAATGTCGCACACTTAAAGTGTTTAAATGACAGTAGGTGGTGACAAGTGTTGTTCAGATTCGTTCAAAAAACCTGATTCATTTGAGTGGTGATGCAAAAAAAAAAAATGTAATAATTTAAAAAAATAAAAAAATATATTTGTATAATATATCATACAGTATACATGTAATATATAAATAATTGATGTAATAATACATATAAAATGTACATCTATATTACATACAATCTATATTAATATCTAAAAGGTACATGTAAAAATATGTGTACATTTAAAAATGTACAAAAATATATAAATATATATAATTTAAATAATAATTACAATTATACAAAAATAAAAAATAAAATGATACTGTTAAATACTTTTAGTTGCCAGTTGACGTTTATTGTAAAATCTTGGTTCTTAAAAAGGAAGTATTAAAACGATAAAAGCAATAAAAAATATAAAAACTCAATCTGACCATAAGTTGCTTACATATTTCATATAAAGCTTAAAAATGCCCTTCCAATATCCCCAGTATATGTGATCAATGCCTTACAAGACACTCTCAGTTCATATAGTTCATTAACTACCGGGGCAACCTGCTCATTTGTGCATGTGCCTATGCATGTGTGTGTCTGAGGCTGCGTAGCTGCTCTGAGGCTCATGGCTGGTGTCAGACAGGGTCTGAAGAGGGTTTGGACTGTGAGAGGACGTAGAGATGTTGCGTCTCGGTGAGGGGGGATATTGCATTGTTGTTGAATTATGCATGGCCTCTGGAAGCGCGGGCCGACGCCTGGCCGTTGTCTTATGAGAGCTGACGGAGTGTCACTTTACATCATCAACGCCCCGGTACCGGAGCCTGGGACGGGCCGCCTGCCCGCCTCACGCGCAGATGAGAGGAGACGAGGCCCTGCCTGCCTGCCATGCCGAACAATGGTCTACCGTCAGTGGCACTCTCATTGACAGAATGATCTGGAAAGACACCAGCCATCCCACCAGTCTTAATGATGTCTCAACCCCCACCCCTTCCTGCCAAGACAACAAAAATACACAGGACAAGAAAAAAAAACAATGCTGGAAAACAACGCTGTGTAATGTCGAGCAATGGCATGTTCTACTGTGTGTCTCTGTGGCGGATATGTAGCGCCTTCGCGTTGAATGAATTAAGCTAAGATGAAACACTTTCATGAACTGTTTTGACAAATAAGGTGACACCTCGGGTGAGAAGTTTTCAAAGTGACAGACGCGGCGATATTCTTCATCCTGCAATAAACCTCAGAGAACAACGGCAATCTGCGATTAATGAGTTTAATGCGAACCGCTTCGTTTAATGACTTCGCGACACCGTTATATCTGGAAATTCAGCAGATACTGCAGGTCTGGAGATGAGCCTTGCGTAGGCACCAGCGATCTTCAAGGGGAAGTTAAAGTGAGCCGTGGGCGTAGACGTTTTAACGTGCTCATCTTCTCGGCATCCGTCAGCGGCGGTCTCCTCTCACCTTAGTGATTGACAGGGCAAGGACGGGGACACGTACAGCCAATTCTGACTTGTTCTGCTCGTGCAGATGTTGATTACAGGGCCGTTTTTACACGCGGTTTTGATTTCCTAGCATTTTATCAGGAACGAACCGTGTCCCTAAGGCCCCCAAAAATCTTGTCCTACAGATGGTTCATTTAATAGGCAACAACACTTCCTGATAAAGGTACATTCACACACACACAACTGTCATTTGTAACACGTCCTTATTGGAAACAGCTGCTCATTTTCACAAGCTTTCTGACGGCCACTGTTATAGACATTGTACATATTTTTTGAGACTATTGTGTTATTTGGAGTGCTATTTCATGTTAATTTAGGCAGTTGATTACTTTTGTGTGTGCAGATTCTTAATCAATCAGTCTTTGTGTATTTAAGCTAACCGCTAACATAATAATACCCTGATCCAAATGGCCAGATTTTGGGTTTTTAAGCCTTTTCCTCTTCCCCTAGCCACACGGACAATTCTACAAACCGTGAATAAAACACCAACAATCAACCACCAGCAGGAACTTTAAAACTTTATGTACCCTGCGATCGCTGTGCTCCCAGAAGAGCAGCATGGCGGTGTGAAGCTTTGGCAGACGCGGTGTTTTCAGAAACAGACGTAAAAGTGTTTTCCAGCTCCCTTTTCGCTGACTTAATGGCCCCTGATAAATCAGTCAAAACCCAGGCCTGCGTCATTAAACGTAGCATGAGCCGGCTACAGAACAAAAACAAACATGGCAGCCAGGGCGAGAGACATTTAAACGCCTTTAAACGGCCCTCAGGGGCACCAGGGGGCAGAGCAAATAGCTAAACCTCAGTCCTCGCCACACACGCTAATGCTGACCTCCACAGGAAAGAGCAGGAGATGGGTCAATTTTCACAACATGGACTCTGTCCTTCCCCTCTGAGGACAGTGAGAAGCTTTGGAGGAAGACCCCAGCCTCTCAGAGGTAGGAGATCTACGCCTGGATTTCTATGAATGAGAGTAAAAGTGTCATGAGAGAGAGAGAGAGAGAGAGAGAGAGAGAGAGAGAGAGAGAGAGAGAGAGAGAGAGAGAGAGAGAGAGAGAGAGAGAGAGAGAGAGAGAGAGAGAGAGAGAGAGAGAGAGAGAGAGAGAGAGAGAGAGAGAGAGAGAGAGAGAGAGACAGACCACCATGACTGTGATTTTGGTCATACCAAGCTTTGACATGACGGGTCACATTTAATATTTCTTACTGTGCTCTAATCAGATTTTTATGTGGAAAATGAGATGCAGTCCAGACTGCAGTCCAGACTTTTGTTGCTCTAAAATTGCTCTAAACAAAACTCTTGTTTAGAGCAATATATAAAATGCATTACCATTCTGATACACTGACTTGTAAACAGCCCTGTATAATTTACTCTTCCTCTTCTTCTCCTGAATCATTTTCTGTTTCAAACATATATGGCTGATTTAAACACATTTTTTCCACTTGCCATTGTGCAGCGTTAACGACAGTTGACCGAGTGCATCAGCTAGTCCAAGCTAACTAACACACACACACACACACTAACACACACACTTTGTTAGTCACAAACTAACAGGTCAAAAAGACAAGAAGATGCCTTCAGTTCAGTTGCTTTCACATGCAAAAATGTTCAATTTGGAGCAAAGGATTGAGATAAAGGACAGAGCCCACCATCCCAGGAAGTGCCTCAGCTTTTCCATGATTACACAGAAGAGAGAGTAAAGACAGCCTGGACAATATGCCAGTTTCTCCTGCCTGATCCTGCGCTGAGAACTTTGACACCAAACTGCCTCAAATTAAAAGTGAAGCCGCTCTGTAGATGTGCTCGGCCGTCTCCCCTGGTTTCACTAAACACTTATGATATTACTCGCAGAAATTACATAAATGTTGCCAAATGTGAGAGAAAGATCTTAAAGGGATAGTTCACACATAAATGAAAATTATGTCATCATTTACTCATATGCCGTTGCAAATTCACAACTTACTTTTTTCTAAAGACGACAAAAAAGATGATTTTAGGCAGGTTGTTTACACTGCTTACACGGATTTATTTTAAAATAAATCAAACATAATAAAATAAAATAAAATAATTAAATTAAATTAAATTAAATTAAATTAAATTAAATTAAATTAAATTAAATTAAATTAAATTAAATTAAATTAAATTAAATTATTTATTTTTATGTTATAAGTGTTATAACTTAATAAATTAAATTAAATTAAATAAATAAAAAACACAAAAGATGATGTAAGGCAGATTTTACACTGCTCTTTTAAAATAAATAAAATATAAAAAATATAAAAAATAAAATAGACCACAAAAGACAATGTTAGGCAGATTTTACACTGCTCTTTTAAAATAAATAAAATATTTAAAAAATGAATAAATTAATAATAATAAAAAAATTAAAAAAAATATAAAAACACAGCTCTTTTTTTTATAATAGAATAAAATAAACATAATCAAATAAATACACTGTCCTATCATAATGAAGCCAAAAATCACCAAAAATAAATCTTTACAAAATATATATATATGTATATATATATATATATATATATATATATATATATATATATATATATATATATATATATATATATATATATATATATATATATATATAAAATAAATACACAGCCCTATAAACGACTTATCATTCTTGCAGCTTGAGAACTTCTAGTCCTGTTCTCTTTCAAATGGCTGCATGAACATTAAACGTTGAGACACCAAACGTCTCTTTTTGCGTTCCACAGAAAAAAGAAAATCCTGGAACTTTGGAATAACCTACGTGTGAGTAAATGAACTATTCCCTTATATATACGTCCCTCCTGTGTTTCACTCTTCCTCTTTTGCTCCCAAATTCATAATCAGAAAATGAAGAATTCTAAAAAAATAAATTAAAAAAATTCAATACTTTAGGACAACTGGGTTATGTATAAGCATACAAGTGAAGAAAAACATCTGAAAGACTTCATGCCGAATATAAAGCTGGTGAGGAAAAAGTTTTGAAAACAGCCGTCTTTGAATGTGCTAGTTTTGGCACGGGCAGACCAGGCCTGCAAGGGTCTGGACAGCATCAATCATAACCTGCTTTGAGTTCCTTCATTATGCCTTCTCTACATACGCAGCTCACAGACACAAGGGAGAGGTTTTGTTTTTGTGAGTGTGTACGCGTGACGGAATAAAGGACAGAAAGAAACTGAGATTGAGAAGCACAGCAAAATAAGGACGCGATAAACAGAAGTATTACCTGCGAAAGGTTAATGGTGGCCATCGTTGCCTCCTGCACTTTGACATTTTGTGCAATGCATCCGTTTAAAATGTTTCTAAACATCATGAAGCTACACAAAAGATCAAATCTTGACATAAGCCAGACTTTCGATAGCTGCCTACTGATGCATCTAAACCACAAAAGTAAAGTCTACAGCAGTTACATAATGTAAAAAAGTCAAAAGTTGAATGAGTGTTTTTGCTTTTACAAGGAACTGATCAAGCTTCATATCTAACAGAGGAGCCGCCCTTTTTGTAAAAGAGCCATTTATGTAGTGCAATCATTGCTAGCATGTTTATTCAACTCCTAGCACTGAAAGTTCAATTACGTTGCGACTTACCAAAATGTTTTCCTGCTGAAATATTGAACAGATCCCAGACCAGGCTGGGAACAGGGGGGTGGTGTGTCTCATCCAGCAAGTTATGGGCTAATTCAACAGCTCGATATCCAAGAAAATCATTAAGAAACCTGAAAAATGAAGAAAAAAAAATGTCAGTATCAAGTGGCTTTAATATACTGCCAATTTACTGTGGCTTATTTGAATTTTTGAGAAGATCACGCTATAAGCAAAAAAAATAATCTCCCAATGCATTTTTACTGTATGTTTCTGTTTTACTGCAATTAGGATGATGCATAACGTACTGAATGTAAATAGTAATGTGAACAAAATGCTGGAATTATCCAACCTCTCAATTAATTCCTGTATGTGTACACAAACCCCTGTGCCCTGCGGTCCTCCTGTGTAAAATGACCCTCATTTGGGCTCTGTGTTTGGAGACTGCAGTAATCAATCAAACATGATTAGGTTAAATGACATAAGAAGGCGATGCTTGAGCTGGGCCGTGTGGCGACTTACTTCCATGCCATGGTTACCAGCCTCCTCCGTAATTAAGAATGTGTCTATTGTGCCCCAAAGCTGTGCAATTAAGACAAGCATTTAAGGAGCCGAACCTTTCTAATAAATGCTTGCTCATAATGACAATGCAGCAGCAAGTTCTGGATTGCAGTGCTTTAGAACCCTAAGGATTCTGGTCAGGAACCGTGGCCTAGCAGTTAAAGTGCATGCTCAGACATATTGTGACGCTTGTGTTTGCAACATTTGAATGATCTTTAAAAAAATGGGAGGGAAACCGATTATAAACTCTCTCAGCTAGCTTCATGGATATTAAATAGCTGTTCGGCGACTGAACTGACCAATTTTATTTTATCATGGAGGGTCATCATGATTAATAGATAAGGACTTAAAAAATCATATCACTCACTAGCCATTACTTTTTGATGAGATGTTTTACACACCAAAAACAGAATATTTCTGCCTAATTTCCCAGTTTAAAAAATGTAATCCTTGAAGATAATTTGTTTGAGAAGCAACACTGCTGCAAAACACTTTTAGAAAATATGAACTACATTTCAAAAGTTGAAATACATTTCAAAAGTAAGGACATTATTTTTTATTTATTTTTTTATTTTAAAGAAATTAATACATTTATTCAGCAAGGATGCATTAAATTGATCAAAAGTGACCGTAACAACATTTAGAATGTTGCAAAATATTTCAAATGTACACTCTTCTTTTGAACTGTCTATTCATCAAAGACCTTAGAGTTTACATTTACATTTATGCATTTTGGCAGACGCTTTTATCCAAAGCGACTTACATTGCATTCAATGTACACATTTTTACATCATTGTCAGTTCTTGGGTTATAGAGTTATGGAAACTAGATACGTTTCTAGTTTCAACAATATTTCTTCTTCATTTTTTAACACAATAAGCATCAGATCTTTGAAAAGTGACCCACATTTGGTTTTTGACCATTAAAAATGGGTAAAATCCAACAGTTTGGACATCGAGTCACATTGGGATCCCCATATCTATGAGAACAATATAGGACCTTAAAAATTAAGATTACAAAATTAAGAATGAGAATCTAGAAGAAGATTAGAGTTACAGGTGCACAAACTTGGAAAAAGACTTCTATGCAAATATATTGATCGAAAAAAGAAAAAAAAAACTTACATACTTAGTTTCAATTTTTTTTTTCCTCCAGATAGTCCATCTTTAAAAGAAAAAAAAGTATCTGTAAGCAAAGTCACCTACATTCTTTATTTTGACCACTGAAAATGTTTACAATTTAACAATTTAGGAGCCACACTGAATTTAGGAGAATGTCTGGAAATTAACCTAATTGGGCCTTAACAATTCTGATTTAAAAGATAAGTTGGTTAAGATTCAGAATATAAAAGAATATTAAGATATCTTTAAAACTTCTTGAGGTACGTGCATTCAAACTTCAGGCAAAAAACACAAGACGTGTTTTTTTCCCCATTTTTGAACATTCACCATTGGCATATAATGCAACAAAGATTGCTAAAATCAACAGATTTTACTAACAGACCTACCAATCTCTGTGTAAAAATAAAAAAATGATGCTGTCAATCATGCTGATCTTTCTAAATTAATGTTTGTCCACCTGTAATCTAGCTCCAAATCTCAGCTGAAAATCATCATATTGACCCCCTCTACAAAATAGTAGATTACTCAGTAAATATACAGCCAGTGCATTTAATATTGGGCTTGTTTCTTCATTTATGTATTTCTTTCAGCAGAAAAAAAAGATAAAAATCAAAATCTGTAGCCATGGAATGACCCATTAACATTTTTAAATGTAGCTCTTATTTTTAGATTAAAATATATTTTTCCTAGAGAACAAGTTTTAAAAACAATAATTATATTTGCGTGTGTGTGTGTGTGTGTGTGTGTGTGTGTGTGTGTGTGTGTGTGTGTGTGTGTGTGTGTGTGTGTGTGTGTGTGTGTGTGTGTGTGTACAACTGAGTATAACCACTAAAATATTCTATTATTTCTATGACTTTACCAGCCCTGGAAATCACAATTGTAAAATTTGCTGATATTTCCAGGCTTTCTGTGGCTGTGGGAGCCTTAAGGGTTTGGTTAATGAATAAAAGAGAAAGAGTTGCAGTTCGAAAGAAAATGTTTGTGTGGAAAAAGAAAGTGAAAGTGTCAGAACCCCCAAACACACAGTTGCCATCTTCAGATTCAGTCATTTTGACAAACACACACACACACACACACACACACACACACACACACACACACAACAAATACATACATGCGCACACAGTAAGGAGGAGCAAAAATGTGAACAGGAAAAGAAATAATGACAAGGATGAAGAGTAGAAGGAAACAACGAGGAGTGAAGTAGATACAGAAAAAGAGAGAGATGGGCCAGAGTTCAGAGAATTGAGGAGGCGAGTTGTCGTCAGTATGACTGAGTTTGTGAGTGAGACAGAGCTGTTCTCCGCGTCTGCTGCCGTGACGGAGGGTGATATAGATTAATGAGCAGGCTGAGGGTTCCCGCACACAACCGTCAGCACAGCGCCGGCCTTCATAGAGACTCGGCAGCGATGCACGGCACACAAACACTCCGTAAGTGACTGCAGCGCTACAGCACAGTCTTTACAACAGAGAGGCCTGGACTCCGCTGCTGTTGCAATGCTGTGAAACTATAGCATCAATCTTGACGGATCCGATGGGTATTACATCACATGCTAACAGGAGCTCTAAAATCTGACTGGATGAGTTGTTGTGATTGTACACCTGTGACTGCACATTAGTTGCATTCTATATTATGCAATGTTGCTTGGCAACCATACGCGGCCTACAGTTAGGCTAATGAGCTATATTATTAAGCGGAAGAAATGTTTATTAGTGGTTCTGCATTCTGGTGGCAAGTTTTGCACTTGCAAGCATGCATTTTATTTTATTTTTCCACAATCGTACCTATCCAGGTGTACAATTTACTTAGAAAGACATTAAATAAAATGTGAAATTTTGACGTTGACCAACTGAAAAAGTATTTTCAGTATTTTAGTGTGACAGTTATGTGACATGTTCTTACATGTTACAAAGTACTATAGGAATAACAGCAAATAATGCATAGTTACAAGTAACTAACCATAACCCATAGTAAGTGAAGTTCATAATTATTACGGAGTATGGTGACACTTTATTTTACAGTGTCCTTGTTACATACGTTACATGTTTTTACCATAGTAATAACAGTAAATACCTGATAATTATTAATAATAGATGTAATTATTTAAAATTGCTGTCTATTCTCACATAATCGAAGCTGCCATTTTATAAAAGCAATAAGTAACTCAAAGGAAAAGATAACTGAAAAATGTAAATGAAATTCAGTGGTCCAGTGTTGTTATGGATACCATTGACTTTCATTGTATGGACATAAATAGTTTAACATTCTTCAGAATAACTTCTTTAGTGTTCCACCAAAGAAGAAAAGTCCAAAAGGGTTGGAACAAGATGAAGAGTAAATAATGATCAAATATTCATTTTGGGGTGAGGTATCCCTTAAGGTTATTCACTACAGTGATTTTATCATGGTTAGGAAGTTTTGGGGCCTACAAGACCCCATAGCCATTGTAAAATCACTACAACACACAATATTGTGTGATTGATTGCTTTAATTTATCATGTAAAAGTAAAAATGACTTCAAGGACTGTATTATATTGAAAAACAGTAGACCTGTAGGCCCTGGTTAGAGTCTCGTCTCCTGATCTGATAGGCTACAGTTGGAGTGTCAGAGCCGGTTAGTGAAATCCTGTGGATCAGATCAATATCGCGCTGGTTAAGAGAAGGGAGAGGCTCTTAGTGGCTGTCATTTTCAGGCCTGTGGCTTGTGTGTTTGTCAGTGTCAAATCAGCAGCTCTGCTATATCTGCCCCTGCAGGGCCAAACACAATCACAGCAAAAAAAGATCTTAAAAACAGCATTGGGCAATATTACTTTTAAAAAGAAAAATGATACGATATTGGGATATTGATTATAAAAAGAAAATGATTACGTTACATTGGTACCTATTTTGGAATACACATAAAGTTACTTTTTAAAGTTACAGCTGACTGATTCTCCACAGTAGAAGTGGACTGAGACTCCAGTGAAAGGAGTAAACATCGCTAGTATACAATAACATAAAAAAATAGTGAAAATATTTTATTGCAGCACAAGTGCATGTACAAATATATTTAAACAGACATCACACTCACGCCGAAACAAAACATCATGTACCTGTGTCACATTTTTCACAAAATGTTTTGCCAAATATCTCAGGTGTGATGGATAAAACTGTATGTCACTGATAGATATGATACACATAGTCTCAGCCTCAGACGTCAAGGAAACACTTCAGGAGTTTCACAGTCGTCACCTGATTGGTTGAATTCTACAGGATGTCCACGAGATGTGTGTGATGCGTTATTTAACGGTCCGTCTGGAAACAAACGGCGTGACTACCACTCCCTCGTGGAAGAAGAACGCTGTTGTGTTTACAACTGTGACAATAAACACTTAATAGATCGACTAAACGCTGGATTTTCAAAAGTATGTGAAGTTGGCGGCTCCATTGTTGCAGTAAACTTGAACAACAT
Source organism: Pseudorasbora parva (assembly GCF_024679245.1). Taxonomy (NCBI): domain Eukaryota; kingdom Metazoa; phylum Chordata; class Actinopteri; order Cypriniformes; family Gobionidae; genus Pseudorasbora; species Pseudorasbora parva. The sequence goes on along the minus strand of NC_090190.1, from coordinate 29,807,949 downwards.
TCTTTAATTAATCATTTATAGATGCAACACAGATGCTAGATGATAGATTTCTGTTATTGCAGGGACTTTACATTTTTATGCCCCTAAACATGATGTGGAACAAAACTAACTGTGACTGGTTGCATTACATGTCAGTCAAAAAAAAAAAAAAAAAAAAAAAAATATATATATATATATATATATATATATATATATATATATATATATATATATATATATATATATATATATATATATATATATGGCATAAGTAAATTTGACAGGGAAATAAAACATGATTAATGTAAATCTATGTATATAAATATATTATTTTACCAGTACAAATACACACAATGTACAAACCTAGTTTAAAAAAATGGGACACTGTACAAATTGTACATAAAAACAGAATGCATTGTTTTTACATTTTGAACATGATATTATGATATTATGCACTGTATGATGATAACTTCAAAGTTCTCTGAGAAACTAATTTCTGATATTGCTCCACTATTTTTCACTCCAGCATTGGAGGTATTGGTGATCCTCTGCCCATCTTGACTTCCGAGACACTGCCACTATGAGAGGCACTTTTTATACTCATTCATGTTGCCAATTGACCTAATAAAGTGCAAATTGGTCCTCCAGCTGTTCATTATATATACATTTAACCTTTCTGGCCTCTTATTGCTACCTGTCCTAACTTTTTTGGACTGTGTAGCTCTCATGAAATCCAAAATGAGCCAATATTTGGCATGACATTTCAAAATGTCTCACTTTTAACATTTGATGTTATCTATATTTTATTTTATTTGTGAATAAAATATAAGTTTATGAGATTTGTAAAAAATTATTGCATCCCTTTTTTATTCACAATTTGCACAGTGTCCCAACTTTTTTGGAATCGGGTGTGTATGTATTTGTATATAAATAAATATATCAAAATAATTTATGTAAAAGTCTTCACTGACACTTTTTAGTTCTTGCTGAATAATAAATAATAATAAAAAACTAACCACAAACTTTTAAGGTAGTGTATATTTAATGAGTGTATTACTTTTCCTGTTACTTGGGAAATTGATAAACAAAAAATGATGATCAGAACAAAAACACATTTTCTGTACTTCCTGTAAGTCATAAGAGCATACGGACGAAATATGAATGGCACTTTCATTTCCACATGATACCTTGTATCTAACAAAGATAAAGTTTAATAACATCTAATAATAGTTCATTTTATGTGTTACTCCATAAAAAATAACCAATGTCTTCTATGTATGATGGCAACATTCAAGATTATTGCCCTGCATGTGGTCCATCGCCAGACCGCTCTCAACCGTTTTGTGTTTACAAGCTCTTTTGATGATTAGCGCCTCTGTTTACAGTGTTCGCGTTTTATGTGTGCTGTCTCGTAAAACAACATGAGTGGCTGAAGCCCTGGCTCATTTATTAACACGTCCCCAATGACAACAGTCGCCCATGTCACATTCGCTTCAGCTGAAACAACTCCCATTTCTGCTTTTAATTAGCGTATAGCATGCTATACGGGCCCTGCTAATGTTTAGAGCATGGGTGAACATGGCCGTGCTTAAGAAAGCATTTACCAGGGCTCATCATCGTTATTGCGCATTGATAATTAATGTATAATGAATTTAAAAATTGCCCCCTTGGTTATGAATGCTGGTGTACTGGAGCGAGTGCAAAAACAGTTTGATCAATGTCTTATTTTATGTAAACATATTAAATTTTTCTCTACTGCTAACTAAGGTAATATGAAAAGAATATTGAGGCCACAGAGACAGTGTTTGCCGTGGGCGCAACGAGATTTTTCAGCTTAGAGCTGGAGAGGTCATAAAATCCACCATGCAAGAAGGACAAACGTGATTTTGACTGGTCTTCCTGTTGGACTAAAGGGTAAAACAGTAATTCCACAAAACAGGTGCCATTTGCCACACTCACAAATGTGTGTAAAGAAAAAAAAAACTTGGTAAATGATCATTAATGAATAGCTGATGCCAATTTTTTTTTTTTTATTCCTCCTTGTGTGTTTAGATATAATATTTGTATATATTTGCATTTATTTCTTTATTATTGGTATGTCTATTTTAAATATAGTTTTACAATTATCATAATTATAACCCTGCATATATTAACATTAACAAAGCTTGAGATGCAATTTTTTAATACTTAAAAACATTATTTGTCTAATAGCATGTTCGAGATTGTACCTCAAATGGCTTTTAAAATCACCTTATCAAACTGGAAAAGCGCCTGTTTCACAGAATGACCCTGAAAGACATAATTTCTCTCAGTCTCGCTCTGATGGAAAAACTCATGAAAAGACAATTGTCATCACTATTTTATCTGAAAAAAAGCTGAGCCATCAGTAATATTGAAGATCCTGAATTAATATGATATTCCTCTCACCCCCAATCATAATTTCCCCACCTATCATTTCGGTGTTCCGAGTCCATTTCCCAGTGTCTGGGAGTCGAGTCTTTCATCCCAGGTGGAGGTTTAATTCACGAAGAGATGAGAAATATTAAAACGGAGCAGGCGTCTTCCTGTCAGTCAGCCCTCTGCCTTGCTTCGCCCGAGAGCTCCGTGCCGAGGCACTGACGGGAGGCAGTCCATTTGATCTGCGGCTTTCAAAGGAAAAGAGCAAAGAGTGGCCATCAGAAATCATTTATCTCTCCACAGGAGACTCACGGATTCTGTGACAGCCACCAATCATATGCGGCTTAATTCAATATCTGCTCTGTTAATCTTTTTCTTTACAATATCGCTCCGATCCCTCTGATGAGCTTTTGTCTGCCTGAGCAAAAACTTTGAAAACAGTTGTAGACATCACTTTATTTTGATGGTCCCTTTAACACATTCTGTTAAATGATTATAAGTAACATCTACTAACTCTCAATAGAGTGCTAGTAGAATATTAATAGACTGGTAGAGTTAGGGTTGCAAACTAACATATATAGTCAGTAGAATGTCTGTTAGATGACATCATAATAAAGTGTCAGCAGATATTAAGCAGTCTATTAAAGGGGTGATGAATTGAGAAATCAACTTTCTCTTGAGATTTTGATTTATAAAAGTCATGGTAATATAAAAATATCCAGTAACACTTTATTTTAAGGTTCAGTTATTAACTAGTTGCATATTAGCATGCATATTACTAGGATATTAGCTGTTTATTAGCACTTATAAAGCACATATTAACTCCTTATTCTCCATGACCTTATTCTACATCCCTTAATCCTACCCAATACCTAAACTTAAATGCTACAAAAACTACCTTACTAACTATTAATAAGCAGTAAATTAGGAATTTATTGAGGCAAAAGTCTTAGTTAATAGTGAATATGTGTTCCCCATACTAAAGTGTTACCAAATATCCTGTATGTTTTAGAGCTGAAAACGTCCTTGTTAGTTAAAGAAAAGCTTTTATAGACACCAGGCCCAGAAAACGATCGTGCGTTTCATCCTTAAATCATTGCGCGACGAAAACACCACCTCTACAGCGGGTCTAATTCAGTAGCCTCACCCACCGACTCATGGAGCTGCGAAGAAGATAGCAAGCTATTGCGCTATTCCTGGTTGTGGAAGAACAGTCGCTGCATAAGCTTCCTTCGGATCCTAATATTAGGAATGTGTGGTTAAACTTTATTTTCAATGAAGTTCCTGCTGACATAGAGAACACATGTTCACTTTATCTCACTGCAGAATCGTTTGTAAACAAATCTCAGGTCTAGCTGGATTTGTAGACATTCAAGATGAAAACACAATGTTGTTTCTTCTATATTATGTGAGTAAAATGTAAAACAATATATATATATATATATATATATATATATATATATATATATATATATATGTAATAGAATTGCATTGTTACAGATCGTTTTGCTTGCGTGTCTAACAGAACATACCTTTAGCACGCTGGACTCAGACATGTATGGGCCAGGGCTCGCAAAGCCCAACGTCCCGAGGCTATGTGTTTTCCAGACGGGCTAACCAAAACGGAAGCCCGTCGGCAGGCCGATGAATCTCATAATATTCCTTTCTTGTCCTGCGGTGTTCTCTCTCTCTCTTTCTTGACTTGACATTTGAACATGTGTGTGTGCGCGCGGTTCACGCTTATATTGACCAATCGGCGGACCATGTAATACAAAAATAATAGTTAAATCAATCGCAGGTGGATGAGAAATAAATCATTGTGTTTGTTTGATAAAAACATTTAATCCGGTTGCCGCTTTCAAAACAATCCCTCCCTCATCATGTGAACTGAACTGAACAGGAGAGCTGAAGCTCATTAAATATGCAAATCTTACCCAATCCTAGCCGTGGGCGTATACTTCCAAGTCTCCAGTGCAGTACACCCATCAAAACCCAGCGTTTTGGAGAGAGTTTTAAAACCAGTGTAGAAAATAGTAAATTACTTATGATGTTTTTGAATGTAAAAACCAAACAAACATCATTAGTTGACTTTAGACATAAGTAGACATAAGATACCTCATGACACCTTTAATACTCTAATGAGAGATAGTAGTTGCAAAGTAATGTATACAGCACAGAATGTTCAAAAGAGGCCCTTTTTTCTTGATTGAAAAAATAACATGATCAATAAGTCATGACAACATACAACGATCAGGCATAACATTATGACTCTCCTAATATTGTGTTAGTCCCCTTTTTGCTGCCAAACAGCCCTGACCCGCCAAAGCATGGACTCCACTAGACCCCTGAAGGTGTGCTGTGGTATCTGGCACCAAGATGCAAGCAGAAGATCCTTTAAGGAGGGGCCTCTGGTCCCACAGATGCTCGATTGGATTGAGATCTGGGGAATTTAGAGGCCAAATCAACACCTCAAACTCGTTGTGCTCCTCAAACCATTCCTAAACCATTTTTTTGCTTTGTGGCAGAATGCATTATCCTGCTGAAAGAAGTCACAGCAACCAGGGAATACCGTTTCCATGAAAGTGTGTACATGGTCTGCAACAATGCTTAGGTAGGTGGTACGTGTCAAATTAACATCCACATGAATGGCAGCAGAAAATTTCCCAAAGCATCACACTGCCTCCACCGGTTTGCCTTCTTCCCATTGTGCATTCTGGTGCCATGTGTTCCAGTATTAACTTCTTGAGCAATTTGAGCTATAGTAGCTCATCTGTTTGATCGGACCACACAGCCAAGTTAATTGTACTTAAAAGTTTAAGGCAGCAAGTTTTATTTAAAGAAAGAATATCGCAACTTCCACCTCAAGCTGACTTTAATTACAAAAAGGAAGCAAATTCTTCCATTCTGTTTGATACTGATCATTAATCAAAAAAGAACACACATCAAAAGGGAAAAGGGCTCATTTATGATGACTGTAAATGACAAAACCAATTTATTGCCATCACACAAAAAATACCACACATGGCAGAAACCAGAGATAAAGTTAACAAAAGAAATCTTCTCAATACACAGCCCAACGTGAAACAAAACAGACATCATAATAGTTACCTTAGCGAGGGCTGCCTTGTCTCATTACTGCGTTACAAACAGTGACATCTCTATCAAGCCTTCTTCCATTTCCACTTGACTGCCTGGAAAGAAGAAGGAGCTCGGCTCTAACATCAGCAATTAAAGGCTGATCACAAAATCACCTTGGTTTCCATTCAGGAGGGCTTAATTAGCTCACTGTACTGTTTTCTCCTTCCTCACAAAGAATCAACACGCTGCCCGCCTCAAGTGTGGTTTTTGACTTCGCTTAAGAGCTGCCATATTGCTGGAGTGTTAGATGTCGTTAATTGCTGGCCATGAAAAGCTAGCAAGCCTAAAAGGCTTCATAAAATGCATTATAAATGCAATGACACACACACACATATCGTTCTACAGGAAGCAAGCCTATATTAATTGTCTTCAGAAGCTCTATATACAGATGTCTCATTTTATAGAGACATAACAGCAGAGAGAAAGAGTTCTTCTGCCAGGCTATATGCTGGATGACCTGTGCTTTGCAGGAGGAGGAATTGTCTCAGGGGATCTAGTGTTGTAGTTTAGCCTGCTGAGAGACAGGCTACAGACCTGAATCATAGTCGTGCTCTGGGTTGCAATTATAGCAGAAGAAGAGAGGAACAGAGAAAAATGAAGGTGGCTTCAAGCATAGCTGCTATTAGAGTGGCCCAACGGACCGGCAGATAACACATACAGGCACATACACACATACAAATCTAAACACACCAATGCAAACCCTCCTCGGGACAACCACGCAAGGACACAAACAAACACACAACTGTTGGCCCTAGGCATCTATTGTATTGTATTCTCCTTCTCTATGATAAATGAAGCTGAGGCAATTCATAAGAAACCAAAGAATAAACGATCACTCTCTCTTATCACCTTGCCAGCCACAATAAAGCTTCCCAGCCCAACTATAGTTCAAACGGATGAAAGCAGAATTAGTTTTGTTTTCGCTACGCTCATCACAGGCTGTTGTTTGGGTCTGCAAGCTGGCAGAAAGTTGTGCAATGAGAGCGTAACTACACCCTTGACAAGAATGTTACTTTGAAAAGTAGTACTTCTGCTCACTAAGCATAATTACAGTTTCATGGAATTTAAAAAGTAACATTTTAGACACGTTTGAGTTACTTTTTGTAAGTACTTAAAGGTTCAATGTGAAGTATTTATGTGGATCTATTGACAGAAATGCAATATAATATACATAACTATGTTTTCAGTTGAGTATAAAGACCTTACATAATGTACTGTTATGTTTTTATTACCTAACTTTTCTATCTCCATACCCAGTGAACACCATTTTGCGGCATCATGTTTCTACAGTAGCCTTAAATGGACAAACTTCTCTAAAGAGTGCTAGTCACTCTCTGCTCTCTCCTATGATGGCATTTATGTCCTGTGTCGGCCACTGCAGCTTCTCTTTGTGCTTCGAAAGGGAGGGGTGAGCATTGGGTGATGCCGTTAAAATTCATATACTCCACCTATAAATTAAATAAATTCATAATAAAATAATATTATACATCCACAATTATAATACATTTATTTTTAATATAATTAAAATCAATAATTATTTTTATTATTTTATTTATTATTATTATTTTATATTCTATGACACTATATCATTTATATTTTATAATTATATATTATCAGTTATGATATTAACATTTTATTATAAATTATTATTAATAATAATAATTGCATAATAAAATAGGATAAGAGATTATTTTAACATTAAAACATTTTTACACATCATCTTTGTGTGACAAGTAACACGATTCCACAATTTTGTGCTGAGACGCTGCCATGTGTAAACAATTCTGGAAATAATTTAGCACGGTCTGGAAAATACTGTAGCTGCTAAGGTTCCAATATTCAACACATTTATTGGACATCATGATGCCTTTCAAAAGGCTGACTTACAAAAATTCCCCCAACATTCTTTCAGCGTCTGTCATTTAACCTTGTCATAAAAAGTTTTGCCAATCTCAATCCAAACTAGTTTAACAGTGTTCCGCCCTCCGGCCCAAAGATTATCATTTGAATCCATGTGTTTCCATTAACTATCAGTTAGAGGGAGCAAACTTGTGTCTTCATTAAGGTTCAGTAGTTACTAGGCTCATTGTTAAAGTTAACAGGCTCCCTTGACGCGACTGCCTTATAAACAGGTGCTCCCTCAGGCCTGCTTAAAATCGGAGAATGATAATGGCTTTGAGAGCTGGGAGACGTAATTGAAGCAAGTTTATCCCATAAGAATTAAGGGAACCATATCCAAAATAACTCTGTTCCTGAAGGACACACAAACACAGTGGGGAGAAGAAAAATATCCAGTGCGACACTATTGTGATTAACTGAAGCAAAACGCACAATCACTGGCTGAATTTTACGAGCAGCTGAGTGCTCGCTGACTACGTGAAATAAAATCAGTGCCATAATAATGACATCGTCCATTCACAGACAAAAGTAGTATTTAAAAAAAATATATATAAATATAAAAATAAATTGATCCTTTTTACCTAATAATCGGGTAAAAAATTTGGGAAGCTGTCCTCAAAACACATATACACTGCATTATATGCATATAAATAATATATATAAAGCAAACATTGAGCAATAAATTAATAAACAAACTTGTTGACACGTCTTTTTTACAGTATCAAAAATCACTAGGGGTGTAACGATATATCGTAAAACGATGTATGGCGATATAAAAATGTGCCAAAATGTATCATTGGTGGAAACATTATGATTCGCGATGTCTAATCCAAACCCAAGTCTTTTGAAGTGACATGATGGCTTATGATGAACAGATCTACAACGACGCTCATACTGTAGTAAACACGGACATTCAGATGATTGCGTAACAGACCAGAACAACACGAGAGTGAGAAAATGCAGAATTAAAGGTGTCATGAACTGGCTTTTTTATTTTTTTATACTGTTGTCTGAGGTCAACTAATGACGTTGTGTGGTTTTTACATTCAAAAACATCATAACTAATAAGTAATAGACTGTTTTCTACACTGGTTTTGAGGCTCTCTCCAAAACGCTGGGTTCTGATGGGGGTGCCACACTAGAGACCAGGAAGCAAATGCCCACGACTAGGATTTGAGAAGATTTGCATATTAAATGAGCTTCATGTCACGTTATAACTAAAGAAAACTGAGGTGAAGACTCATGTGCACAAGAATTATAATTGATTATGACAAAATAAAACATAAACACAAAACAAAACCCATAAGGGGCAAAATACATAAACTGAAGACATGCCAACACAGGGAGCCGTAGAAAAGACATACAACGATCGGACCAAGACTGACAAACACAAGGAGCTGATAAAGAGAAGAAATCAAAAGGGACTCAGGGAACACAGGATAATAACACTAATCAGATAACAAGGGGGAGGGATCTAACAATGACACGAGCACATGCTCAACATAACAAAACCCACATGTGCACACAAGACAGGACAGGCATGTGACACTTCAGCTCCGCTGTCAGTTCAGTGACATGAGAGAGGAGAGAATGTGGAAGAATCGGCAACCAGAATGATTATCTCGATCACAGGGTTTGTAAACGTCTTTATCAAACAAACACAATTTTTTATTTCTCTTCGACCTGCTATTGATTGGACTATTATTTTTATATTACACATAGCCCGCAAGATCGGACGATATAAGCGCGAACCGTGCGCACACACATACACGTTCGAACAAGAACCGAATATTATGAGATTCATCGGCCTGCCGGCCTTTGTGAACCCTGGCCCATACGTGTCTGAGTCCAGCTTACTAAAGGTATGTTTCTGTTAGACACGTACACATAAGCAAAACGATCTATAGCAATGCAATACTATCACATATCAAAACACGTTTTATTCACATGTGTGTGTGTTGCACCATTCCTGTCGGATTCATATCTAGCATCGACTGGAGATTTGTTTACAAACGATCCCGCAGTGAAATGAAGTGAATATGTCTTCCCCACGTGAGCTGGAACTTCATTAAAGGGGGGGTGAAATGCTGTTTCATGCATACTGAGCTTTTTACACTGTTAAAGACTTGGATTCCCATCCTAAACATAGACAAAATTTCAAAAAATAAGTTGGACGTTTGATGGAGTATTTCTGTTTTAAAAATACTCCTTCCGGTTTCTCACAAGTTTCGGAGAGTTTTTTTCTGGGTGCGCTTCGCCTGCAACAATGCCGTTCCCTAGTGAAAGTGGTCTCTTTCAGCAGGATAATGCACCCTGCCACACTGAACACACGGATCAGGAATGGTTTGAGAAGCATGATAAAGAGTTCAAGGTGTTGCCCTGGCCTCCAAATCCAATTGAAGCACTATATATTCCATGTGTATCTTTATTCTATTTTATTTATATGTGCTACTCCTTGTAAATGATTTATTTGTTGTTATTTTATTACTAACATTTTACTTGTCTTTTTTGTTGTGATGTCACACTACACACTGTGATCGATTTTTTTTTTCTGAAATCAAGATTAATCGCATATATATATATATATATATATATATATATATATATATTTTTTTTTTTTTTTTTTTTTTAATTTAATTCTGTCATTAATTACTCACATTCATACCATGCCGTTCCAAACCAGCAACATCTTCAGAACACAAATTATGATATTTTTTATGAAATCCGAGAGCTTTATGACCCCACATAGACTGCAACGTTATTGCCACTTTCAAGGCCCAGATATGTAGTAAAGACATTGTTAAAATAGTCCATGTGACTCCAGTGGTTCAACCTTAATTTTATGAAGCCACAAGAATACTTTTGTGGAATAAAAAGATAATGACTTGAATCAACAATTTCTTCTCTTCCATGTCAGTCTCCAACACTGTTCACATAGTCAACACAGTGCAGCGCTTCCAGGTTCTAATTCCAGGTTCAACGCATGCCATGGAGCTGGCCAATCAGTGGCCAGTACAGAGCTGCCATTCTGATGTAGAACAGGGGAGCGCTGCATTGTGCTAGTAAAGATTTGAGTCTTGTCACACTTGAATGGTTTAATAGCACTTGAATGAATTTAAAAGGTGATCATGTACTGCAGCGCAGCCAAAGGATGACAGAAAAAAAACATGCTGCATTCATTGCGTTAAATATTTTACACGTTAATTTTGAAAGCAGTAGTTTTTGTGAATTCATTTTTGAAATATTTGAAATCAGGCTTGAGCTTAAGGATTTTTTCCAAAATGAAATTCAGGCCCTGAAATAATGTCTAAAATTGGAGCATCCCTATAAATAATTATACATGATAAAAAAGAAGGCTTCAAATAGATCAGTATCTGTGATCTGTACACCAAAAAAAGTACCTATTTATAATTAAGATCAAATAAAAACAAGAGATGTCTATGGAAAGACCTCATTTAGATTTAAAAACTGTTTGCAATAACAACTTTACGAGTCTCCAGTCCTTGCGATGAGCATTGACATGTAAGTGTTTCACTCCGTAAATAACATAATTGTCATTTCTATAAACCGAGAATGTAAAAGTCGTTGCATGTCAGTTGCATATCAGGGTGAAGGCACTAAAAATATTAATTGGTTTAGCTAAGTTCCCAAGCCATGACTGGTCTTTAAGCATGCAGTTAAGATTAGTTACTGTCTTTTAAACTGATGACAGAAAAAGAAACAAAAATTACATTTGAAACGCTTTTGAATTTGCTTTCCTCTTTTCTTTGTTTGGATGGAATTGCAGCCGCTAATTAGAGTTGAAAAAGTGTGTTTCTGAGTTTGAAAAATCAGTGAAGTGAGGAGAGGAAGACACAAGGAGGCCATTTGCATTTCTCTCTGCCTCAGCATGTCACAACAAGGTCAGCAGTGGGCTCTGTCACTAAGCCGGTGATTAAAACATTCTAAACAAACGTTTTTTGTTTTTACCGAACTTTTTTAAAAAGGGATAAAATGACTCCTTGAATATTCTTTTCCCAGAACTTAACTAAAATGTCCATTCGCCCCTGAGTAAATGGTTCTAAATGAGTCGACTTTAGCAACTAGTTTGAAATTACACAGTATGGGTACACAGTTCATAAACATTCAATGAAGAAAAGCTGTTAATTATCCATGCAAAATTCATGCATATTTAAACACAAGTACCATAAGCCTGCACAAAATATCAAAGGAATGAAAGAAAATGAGGAGGAATAAGATGGGAGAGAGAAAAAGAAAAAGGAGACACTGTAATAAATTAAAAAGTCACTTCAGCAAAAAGTGCAGGGGAAACACTTTTCCGCAAGTGTCAATAACATAAATATCACTAGGTTTCTGAATATCTTAAGATTGACAAGAGCATTTCTGGTCACAGGAAACCCCTTGTTTGTACAATCAAAACAATATTATTCTGGCTCAGCTGATTTAATTGCTGATTGGTCCGTTTAAATGAGATTAAAATGAATGCAAGCAGATTAATGAGAATGCCGGTCACATGATCAGGCTGTCTGGTGCCCATGTAAAATTTCCCCACATGGATGTAGCCCAACCAGCTGGGGCCCCACACAGCCTTGGGCTAACAAAATGTTAATTGGGCTTCAAATATGCTATTTTATTTGCCACGATCTGTATATATCATTTACCATCAGTGGAGAAACAAAAGCCTCTTTGACCCAGGCGTTCAGGCCAGTTGATTGGATGAGACCATTGCTGTTTTCACAGTTTCCTTACACATCATTTTTATTCATTCATTCACCAGCCACTTGACACATCAATTAAAGACAATAATCACATAATAATCTTAATGATTTTAAAATTAAAATGCCGCCCGCCTTGGTATGAAAAGCGGCACAGGAAGTGGCATGGCCATTGAAGTGTATTCAAATAAACACAAATTTACATCTAACGTGAGCTCAGAGACCCAGTGAAGCAGAACTGCAAAGCAATTAAATAATACCCAGTGTTCAGTAAATACACATAACAGTAGCTGACACTCCAAAATTTATCACAACAACATTTTGATGGGGGGGAAAACATTTTATTTTGTATATGACATCAAATATTTTCTTTATTTTGTTCTATGTCTAGTAATAGGAAAAGGCGCTAATATTTTGTTTATCATTTTAAATGTTTGTTTTTTTTTTAACTCAAAAGCAAAAATGCACATTAATGGACATTAATTCTTTTATTGTTCTCACACAATGGAGCCTGTTCGAAGAATGTTACAAAAAAGTGTATTCATGGTCATTGTGTCATGGATATAACAATATATTTTGTAAATGAAAATTTAAATATGTATATTATATTATATTATTTTATATATTATATTAAAATTATATTAATAGTACTGCATTATTTAAAATATGCTTTGATGAGTACATGGTCAAATAGTGGAATTTCTAAACATTTCATAACGAACTAAAATGTGAATTCAAAACTTGAATTACTGTGTCAAAAAATAGGTGCAATTTTGCAACCATTAAGGTTTTTTCACCTTTTACCCTATTTTGTAGGGTTATATTTACCCTAAACTAAATTAATAACTTAAGTCATTTCCTAAAGTCAAGTTTAAGAGTGAAAAAATAATAATAAATAATACATCATATAATATATCAATGCTTGGGTCTACTATACGGGGGTTAAATATGGCTTCATTCCCAATAAAAACAATCAGATCCATTCGTTTAACACTAAAATACTAACGTTTGGCATCTGAATGGGCCGAACAGGTTTTAAGGCTTGAGGCAGGCGCGTTCTGAAGACGCAGCGCAGATAAATGTGTCTGATATTAGTAATCCAACGTTTCAGCGAGGGATTGATCTGTCTGTGCTCCAGGACCTGCCGGACCTCGCTCTAAACTTAAGCTCAATTGTACTGGAGCAAAAATATTGTGTGACGTCCATCAAGCTGACAGTAATGCACCGAAATGGCCCATAAACAGCTCCAACTTTCCATCTCCCTACGACAACCTATGGGGATTATTGCTGTACATTAAGACTTAAAAATGCGTGGCGAATTCCATTAATCCATCTCATTGCATAAAATTTCCATTTGATTTCCAATGTGGAATTTTAGATGAACAGGAGAGGGCCGAGAAACCCTCATTACTTCATATTCAATCAATCAGTCAGCTGCAAAAGCATCACAGCAAGCGTCTGGGCACACAGTGAGGGGCTTCAGTCTGATTATGGAGATGGACGTCGGATCATTAGAACAATGGCTGCGTGCGTGTTTGTCCGTGGTCATTCCTGAGGATGTCATTGCTTCATTATTATTGACATGCTGCATTACTTAGCCACTGCGAGTGTCCCTCTGACAGGCGTAATGCTCATAAACTATGCCTGAGTGGACCACCCCAAGATCAGAAAAATGTTAGCGGGTGTAAACATTGACATCGGCTGGCTTTTTAATTCTGAGTGCACACACACACACACGTGTGAGTGTGTGTGCGCGCGCTCCATTGTGCAGCCAGATGAATCCCGGACCACCATATCATGCTAGATGATGCCCATTTAAATCTATTTTCCAGCTAGCCATTCGGAAATTGAATTTGAAAGTTGTAAATGTGGCAATTTGCTAAATATCCCGAAATGATCTATCAACAAAGAACTGAGACGCTATAAAGTGCTAGAAGGTGATAATGGATAGCAGAGGACAAAACGGCATCCGCGTGGGCTACGATGCACCTTGCCGTGTCTCCTCTTGATTTTTGTCATCAAGCCCTTTCTTTATCAGCGGTTTCAAATGCGATTGTCACACTAGAGGGATCTCAGGAAAAGGAAGTGCCACACCGGTCAAAGTTTTTCAATTTCACTGCCAATTTCCTGCGTAATTACAGCTGCTTTTGATGGTCTTTTAACGGCATGGACCTGATTCTGCCTCTCAGCGGTGGGCTATGGGATGATCACACATACACACACATTGCTATCAACTCCTGTGGTGGCCCCCCAGGTGGGGGTCAATGAACTAGTGCTAATGTTGCACTGCAGAGAGGTAGCAGGCAAGATGGCCGCTGGGATATGCTAACTGAGATGGGCCGACACTGATTGTCCTGTGCTTCAAACACTCTAAAACAGCATTTCCCAACCTTTTTCTTGGCTTATGTACCCTCACGGGCCCATCAGTAAGACTCAAGCACCCCTTTAATCAGTAATACTTTAGTTATGAACACAATTACAGAGATCTACCTCCTTTCCATCTAAAATGACCATATTACATGTACACAAGTAATGTGTCTTCATATATGTGACCCTGGACCACAAAACTAGCTATAAATAGGGTTGCGTACCAAACTCTGTACTTTTAAGGGCGCTGAACGAATTACGTTGGTACTACCGAGTAGTACCCATTCACGTTAAATCAATTGGCACCAAATTTCGGTACATGAAAAAAAACATCTGGTGATATAGACTAGTGTCTATTAATACTAAAGCATAAAAAAGACTATTTAAATACAAATCCTACATGTTCTAGGTGAATGAAAGGCATAGACGTGCGGTTTAATTTACCTCACACACACACACTAAATCGCGCGTGCGTCACGTTTTCATCTCTGCCATCTTATACGAGGACAGGAATGCATGAACTTCATCTCCAGAGCAGCTCTGAGAGTCACCTCATAAGCATTTTACCGTTTCATTTGAGAAAAACTACCGTCATATCATAAACACACAGAAACTCAAAGGTCTTCACTGCAACCCATCAAAATAAAAGTTTGTACAGTAGAATTTAGATACATCAATGCAATAACAATACTAACCCTAATGTAATAATAATATATTATTAAAACTTTACTTAAGTAATAAAAAAAAAAAGTTTAATATTAACAGTAAGCTCAGTTGTGCAGCACTTTGTTTGAAAAAAAAGTTTGTTTAATTAAATTAAAAGATAATTCAAATTAATGTTTTATGTCTTCATTTGATTACCAGAAAATATCCAACACAGAATTTTTGAGGACTCTTAAAAAGTATATGGTTGTTTTTTAATTCTTGCACATGCATCGTGGTGCTTCATGAGTTCACGTCAGAGGTCCAGATGGAAGATAAGAACATGTTGAATAAAGTCACCATTTTGATTTTTCTCGTCTTTTCATAAAATTATTGTAGAGCCACTGTAGTGAGATGAGCTTTTTAACAACGTCTTTAGTGCCTTTTATGGGTCTTGAGAAAGGAAATGACATTGGTGTCAATGAAGGCCTTTCTGAGCCATCGGATTTCAACACAAATATCTTCATTTGTGTTCCGAAGATGAACGGAGGTCTTATGAGTGTCGAACGACATTAGGGTGAGTAATTAATGACAGAATTAAAAATTTGGGTGAATTAACAATTTAAACTAATGTCAAATACAGATTTTGTTTTTATTATATCTGTTTCTTACTGTTTCTTACAAACTATCAATTCTGTCATTTCTGTGAACAGAATAAAATTGATATAAAATTTAAATTAATCTCTTGAGTCATCCCAGAAAGGCAGAAAGAAACCATAATAATATTATTATTATTTTTTTAAATATATATTTTTGGAACTATAAAGTAACTTTTTTTTAAATTTACAGATAAAATAATCATTAAGATTTATTTTCAAAACAATTACCATATATAAGAAAATACAGTAATAATCATAGTTGTAAAAAATACATTCCCCATTCCTTCTGGACACCAGTTCGCAAAAGCCTGAAAAGATCAAGGGAAAAATAGGGGTCAAACATATTGTGCAACTGGTTAGGATCCAACTGTTTTGCTAATTGTGCAAAAGCTAACCACAATGAACAGCCTTCAGTCTTAACTCTGCAAGACTACACCAAGGATATTCTGTGGACACATCTGTGCTGATGCTGAAAGTAATCTCAGATGTTCCTGAAGTAGTTAAACTTTATATGGCAGTCCTAAATCATTGTATTACCCCAAATCCTACTTAGCACACAAAACACATGATTCTCTTCGAGGAGGAGGGGGACGGCACGTGATTTACCTGCACCCAGCTGCTGTTTGCAGGGGACGACATGTGGACAGAGGTCAAACAGGAAGTTGCTTTCCCCGGGGACAGGCAGGAAACAGATGAGAGGTCACAGATCATTAAAACATATCTATCAAGCCTTTCGTGGTTACTAATTCTCCCAGTCAAATGTTGCCATGTAAATATGTCAAATGGGAATGAAATTACCACCGCGCTTTATTGACTGTGATAAAATCTGAAAAGCGCCACTGAACATAATTACATACTTGTCAGAGCCATAAAAATTAGCTTTATTATCAATGGAATGGTTTTGTACAACTTCATTCCTGTTCGATGCCTTCCAGATGGGGCTGCTTTACGCACTTGAACAGTTTTTATGCAGATCTCAACTTTTTTTTTAAACTCCCTCTCTCTCACTATCTCATGCATCTGTCTATGCAATGAAGAGAGGGAGGGAGAGAGAGGTTGAGGCTGAATGCTACATTAGTTCAGTTAAAAGGGTTTTTACATGCTAAAGCACATGCAATATAGAGCCTTTAAATACTTTGTTATTCTACTTTTATCATATTTTTGACCTGACAAGCTTTAGTTCTTGAAATCTTAGATCTTAAAAGGAAAAAGAAAATACAAAATCATTTTGGGATTTTTTTTTTTTAAATCTACGTTTAGCTAGTATGTTTTGACAGTTAGCCCCTGCTGGTAGATGCTATAACTACACCATTATGTAGCCAAAAAGCAAGTTTCACTATTGATTACGACTCAAAAGTAGCTATGTATTCTGGCAAAAATCAAAGGGTTAAGTTCACAAAAAAATGAAAAAGTTGTCATCAATCACTTGCATGACACTCTACACCTGAAGACGTCCGTTTATCTTCAAAACACAAATGAAGACATTTTAATTGAAATCTGAGAGATTTTCTTGCCTTCCATTGACAGTCCATGCAACTACTACTTTGGTGCTTCAAAAAGTTCATAAAAAGATTGTAAAACTAACCGAACTGACCCTCATTTGCGATGCAGTCCAGTGTAAAATAATTTGTGAAATCATAAAACTTCGCCTCATTTCTTCTGCATATTTCCTTCATAAATGAAATTCATCCACTGTGTCCTTAGTGTCTCCGATGCTGAGAGTCTATACAGACACTTATGTTCATTGGTACATCCAAAAATAGAACATCCGTTATGTTTATGTGGCGCAGAAATTAGAAGACTATGGCAGACTAGATCGTCACCAGTAACGGGCGGGGCTTGCCCCTACTCCTGTGAAGTCATAGTAGGTGGAAACCTGGAACAGAATATTTTTAGACACTGCTTCTGCTTCTAGTGTTCGCCTTTAAAAAGGTCACAGGTCCAGCCAAGACTTAAAATTGGGCCAAGATAATAAAAACGAATTTTGGTAAACAAACACTTTACAATAAGGTTCTATTTGTTAGAATCGGTTAACTATATTAGTTAACATGAACTAACAATGAAAATACGCTTCTATGCTAATGCTAATTCCAACATTTACAAAAAAAAGTCTGTATCTGTTAATTTAATTGAATGGGTCTGAACTAAAAATGAATTGTATTTTTATGAACTAACATAAACAAAGTGAATAAATAATGTAACAAATGTATTACTCATTGTAAGTTAATGTTAGTTTACATATTAAAAAATCACAATTAATGTAAAGTTACCCAAACTTAAGACAATTTTCTTAAACTTTTCCTTGAAACCTAGAAAACTGGTTACATTGTGCAACATAAGACAGCTTTCCATCGAACAGTGACAGGAAAAGAAGTCTGATATATTATTAGCAGTAAAAGCAGCCCTAATATAACACGTACCGTACAAATCACAGCCTGGTTTACGTTTCAGGGCTGTGAAACATAAAAACGTATCATAAATGCTCACATGTTGAGGCACCAATGTATGTCATCCATCCAAGTCTCACATTTACACACACACACACACACACACACCACCAGAGTCCCAGAACACGTGCTGAGAGACGTCGACACATCCCGTCCCATCTGTGTGTGCTGTTACTCCTCTGCACCAACAGTTTTACCTCCATCATTTATTCATACTTTAATTATTATTTGTTGCTGTTGTTCCTGTTCCTCAAGCCCCATTATCATATCAATTATCGTCACTGTCTCGGGCCTACTCATGTCACATCTACATCAGGCCCATAATGCACCTCTCTCAGGCTCTGAATTATTGAGGTAACAAGTCTCAGCAGAAGGAGATGGATTCATTTTTAAAACAGACACCTATGCTTAATGGCAGTGCTCAGTGAGTCCTTTAGGAGAAAAAGAAAATGAGGCGAGTAGCAGAGGACCCTCAACATATAATCTCACAGGAAATAGTTTTAGGAGAACTGCAAACAGAGTGGATGACTAGAGAATATTTTAGGATAATACAAGATACTCTGCTGAAAAATTTATCTCCATGATGGTCCAGTCTGTTTTATGCTGGTTCAGAAGCACCATACACATTTACTTCTTTCTACATTACTATTTTATTTTTATTTTTATTCAGGAAAGGAAAAATAAATGTTATAAATACGTACTTACATTGTATATTTTTTACACTACTATTCAAAAATGTGGTGCCGTTAAGATATTCAAATGTTTTTCAGTGAAGTCTTATAAACTCTCCAAGGCTGAATTTATTAGGTCAAAAAAGACTGAAACATACAGACATATGGACAGACAGACAAAAATGGAACAATTAAGCAATGAGAACGGTTTGGTCTGACAGATGAAAAGCAGCTATTGTATATGTTTAAAAGTAAGCATTGTTTATAAGAAGATCAAGTTAAACATTTGAAATAAAATGAAGGACAAAGAAGCACATTATATAAAACAAGTGGCAGATGTGTTTGCATTTAAACTAAGACTACAGTCTAAGCTTATCTATTTTGACAGCATCAGATTGTTTTGGCCTGTCTGTACGGAAAGTATTCAGGCCCCTTAAATTGTTCACTCTTTGTTATATTGCAGCCATTTTCTAAAATGATCTTTAATCCTCTAAAACCTTTTTTTTTCTCATTAATGAACACACAGCACCCAATATTGACAGAAAAACAAATAATTGTTGACCTTTTTGGCGATTTATTAAAAAAGAGAACCTGAAATATCACATGGTCACATATCACATCTGTTTAATTATTTAAATTAGACCCACATTATAGTTAAAATGACTGTCTGTCTTGCATTTTACCTCAAATGAAGGTAATTTTTATTCCGCAAGAAACTGAGTGAAAATAAGTAAATACAGACTCTTATTCGCTTATGAGATAAACATAATGCTGGCTTATTTTAACATAGGCCTATATAATTGCTGCCTTTATAATTGCACATTACAAATGTTTACGTGCTTTTTTTTTGAGTAGTGATGAAATATCTTGCTCTTGTAAAGTCTAACGTTAACGTTATATCTTTAAAATGCATCCGAATGACAGCAAAGCATCCAGATGACAGCGAAGCATGTACGGTGCTCTACAGTGGGCAAAAAGGATGCAACTTAAACAGCGAATTCTGAAGTGATATATTATTAAAAACTCAGAGATGTGGTTTCAAACAGCACCTTGGTTTTTGTCAAACAGAAGGTAATTCAGCCAGGGATTTTTACATGGGTGGTGTAAGAAAAACACGTATATTCTGGATTAAGACAATAAAATCTCTGACTAGCCCCTGTCAATGATGAAAACACCTTACGACCCCAGGGCTTACAAACCTCAACTTGTTTGTTGTCGTGACAATAACTCACCGCAGCTACATCTTCCAAATAATGCCGCGAGTGGGGTTTGAAGAGGGTGACGTCTCCTGCGTTGGAGTCGCTGCGTGCGTTGAGGCCCTAAATGAGACGCACAGAAATACTGCAAACTTTTAATAATAACACAACTAAATAATTTTATAACATTTCGTTTCTTTTTGTCAACAAAAAATTGACCTATATCCCAAAGATTTCATTCGTCATCATCACATAAACCGCATTAACGTTGCATCTCGTCTCGTTTACGTCATGTGATAAAGGGTCGTGGACGACGATATTTAGTCATACTTTTCGTTGACGAAAGCAACACTTGTGATATTCAATTTTGGGGTGGCTGTGTGTACATTAATGAGAAAAAATAATAATACATTTAGCAAATATAACAACAATATGCAATATAACATTGAAAAGGGTGAAAAATGTAAGGGGGTCTGAATACTTTCCGTGCCCAGTGTGTGTGTGTGTGTGTGTGTGTGTGTGTGCGTGCGTGCGTGCGTGCGTACATGTTTTTCTAGCTTGGTGGGGACTTTAACCTGAATGCACACAGACTCATGGGGGCTCGTGTCACTGTGGGGACCTAAATTTGAGGTCCCCATGGGTACAAAAGCTTAGAAATCATACAGAATGAGTTCTTTAAAAAAAAAAAAAAAAAAGTGTCTCAAAATTACCACGTTAATGCATGATACATTTTTTCAGTTTAACACATTAACGCAATTAACACAGCAACCATTTTTGCTGTCATCTTTGGGCCAACATTACATGATATGAACATGCTCAAATTCATGCAAATGCTTTCAAACCATTCAAGCTCCACAAGACAAAAGAGAATGCGCTGTGAATGCGTGACATACAACGCACAGAAAGACGCAAACCAGTATCACGCACACAGAGCGCCAGAATACAGTTCTTTTTCGCGCTTGAACTAACAAAAACAGAATTATGCTAAAAATAAGATTAGATGATTTATGAGGAAATGAGATGCGCATGGTAGTGCATCAGATCCACTTGTCTATCATTAATGTAAATCAAAGAGCAAAGGTAACAAAGAAAGAATTGTAGCTTTCATTTATTATTTATGCAGTGCAGACTTTTTGATAACTTTATTCAATTTCTGTATATTCCCTACCTGTTAGACAGAAGGCCACAGGTAAATATGACATTTATTCCAATGGGTTTAAGTAAAGATTGTTATATGTTTAAGTTGTTTCTACATTCATTTGGAGCTGTGAAATTATTACAGTATAAAAAAATATATAAACTGTTTTTCATTGCGATTAATATATATATATATATACTAATAAACACACAAAGACACTCCTGGGCAAATATCTTATCTGCTGAAGCTGTTTGACAAAGGACGGGCTGCTGGTTATGCATGGTGTTGAAAACTAGTTTTAAAAACACAACATGATGGTGACCATCTATGCTAGTTTATGCTAGTCTGTTCATTAGGGTATACACAACACTCGCGTACAGCCAGTCAGATAAATAGTTTGAAGCGACTTCAGCTGGACGCAATCTGTTCTGCTTCCAGAACTTAACTGCACTGCGTGCTGTTTGAGTCATGGCTGATGCGTTCATGTCCCAGAACAATACGCTGTTGTGTGCTGCCGTTCGCTGCGATTTGTGAGGCCTGCAGCCAGTCCGCACGGCAGCTGTTTCTGTTCAGGAAAGTGGCTGTTCCAGGCTGCTTGAGTCCACCGGGGACCCTTAAATCCAGTGTGCACACCTCTTATCCATTTCCTGTTAAAGACTCCTTAGTGGATTAGTCTGCCTCTGCTGCAATCACAAGACTAGCGCTACACTGATGCCGCAGATGAAGGAGGCCATTTTTAGAGCAAGGCAGTTTCAGAGCACAGGATGCTGTTTCACACCATCACACGCACAATTGTCTATCTAATCTTTTGACCACGTTATTTTGAGGATGAGCACGTGTGAATCCACTCTCCTTCACTCGTCCATTACGGTTCGGTCACATTGTCTCCACTCCCCCCATTTACACAGAGGCGCTACAAGACCCGTGTCTGAAAATCTATACACTATTGATCTACAGCCAGTCGCCACAATTATTCCTGTGAAGGAAACACTGACAATAAATTACATGAGTGCAGGCTTTTCAGCTGCGGTTCGATAGCATGGCCATCGCTGTCTGCTTCGTTGTCCAGGTGGGCTGAGAGAGAGGGGCCACTTACAGACCTTCTTACACAAACTACTCTGCAACGACTATATTTACACAACAGAACCTCGGATCTACAGACACTATTCCCATTTCAAAATAAAAGTAAGCCCAATATGGTCACTTCTTAAAACGTAATGCTATTCACAACCCATTTTACATCGTAATGTAATTTTTAATAAAACAGGATATTAATTGGAAAAAGCAATGCAGTGAATTCAACTTTCATTGAAATTTGAAAAGTAGCTTATGACTTTTTTTATACATCTGGAAGACACTTTTATCCAAAGCGATGTACATAGCATTAAAGGTACACATTTTACTTCTTACTGTTCTTGCTTTATCTGGGAATCGATACCATGACCTTGGCGTTGCTAGCACCCTGCTCTACTGTTTGAGCTACAGGATCATTCTCTGATTCTCAGGAGGAGAAAATCTGGGATAAATCGGCCTTAAACTCCTGTAGTGAGAGCCTGGCTTAACCCCTAAAAGTCACCATGAATTCAAAATTGACAATTTTAATTTTGCATGGAATATTGCATTATTTATTATAAATGATTGATTTGTGCACGTTGTTTAAAAAAAAATCCTTTTTTGGATAATTTTCTCTTTCACGGCTGAAAAATAACTATTTGTTAGTATTCCTGTCACTAGCGTATATCCCACAGTCCTTCACTAAAAACTATCCTGACATGCTGAGAGATCTTCTGACATGAAAAGTAGCAGAAAGGAAAAATATTATCTATGTAAGATCTATTTAAGAGCTCTCTAAAAAAAAAAGATACACTCTCTATAAATAACATATACCATAATACAAAATATTTACTATGCAAAAATAATAAAAAAAATAAAAACTTTTATTTAATTATATATAAGTATTTATTATAAAATTTCTACTTTTATTTTTGACCTAATTTACAAATTAAAATCTCAGGGAGTACTTCAAATAAATATTTCAGCATTAAAACATTTCTTACAAAAAAGTTGGTGAATCCCTGCATTGTAAATATATAAAATGATGTGAATTTGTAAATTGTAATGTGTTTGAAAGACAAAAGCCTTCCAAAGACATTAATGGTTAAATATCTCACTAAAACGGAGTGATAATTCAAAAGATAATTAAAGTGTGACTCAGTTGCGGAGTGGGTCTCAGTTTTCACAGTGGCTGGTCTGTGTGTGCAATTCCACAAACATGGAAGACCCTCTGAACATATACAAGCAGTAGGCTTAGGGTGTACTCACACTACGTGATCTGAACCGTGCCAGAGCGTATTTGACCCCCAAAGTCTGGTTCAGTTGACAAGTGTAATCGCTCTGTATTGTGCCTGGCTCGGTTATCTGTCCCTGGCCGGCTTGGAAGAGGTGGGCCAGAGCATGGTTCAGTTGGGCTCGGGCATAGTACATATGTAGTGTGAGCTCTAACTGTGTCCAGAGCACAGAAAAGCTACAACTATTGTGAGTTCTACTGTCATCATTAAGACAGCAAACATCTTCTAATACTACTATACTACACTTTACAATTAATTAGTGCATACTTAGGCTCATTCCGGGTCTGGTTCTCATTGATGAACAGGAATTGTAGTTTGCGAGTAAAACTGCAAATTCCTCCTATTAATTAGGCACCCTATTAGAGGAAGTTTTCTTCAAAACAAAAAGTTGCATTATAAATGACGTTAAGTGCAACGTGTGTGCAGACCATCGGTGGAGTGGGGAGAGAGGCAATCGTGTTTGTGGACAGTACAAGACAACTGTGCCTAGTGTGAATACACCCTTAATAAAATCTAATTAGAAG
The DNA here is from genome assembly GCF_024679245.1 of Pseudorasbora parva. Taxonomy (NCBI): domain Eukaryota; kingdom Metazoa; phylum Chordata; class Actinopteri; order Cypriniformes; family Gobionidae; genus Pseudorasbora; species Pseudorasbora parva. The sequence continues at coordinate 29,783,829 of NC_090190.1, read as the reverse complement.
TACTTAATTTTTGGAATCTGATTATGTAATCCAGATTACATGTAATCGGTTACTACCCATCTCTGCGTGCATTACTAATTCGTGCACAATAAGACCAGGAACGTGCATTATGAAAGTAAATAGGTTGCATCTTAACTCACCAGAACCCTCAACTGAGTCAATAGAATTGGATTTGAATGGAATAGATGGCCCAAAGAAAGATCATGGCAGTGCCACATACTGCTACAACATTGCTGAGTAGATTGTCAACTAAAAAACACAATAAAAATTCACAATTTTAAAATCACAATTCAGGTAAAAATAAATACTCTGTAATTCTATGAAGTAAAGACCTGATCACAAAAAAAGGATCAATTTAGGGGAAAAACACCTGTTCGAAGAGGCCATTTCAAGAGGCCGACTGTCATATTTCTGTCTCTTATATTGAGTTTCTTTCTCTCAGTGTTTTTTTTTTTATATATATTGTTTTTCTTTAGCCCCAACCCCCCTGAGGAGAGCACATGTGAGTCTAATTGCTACTCTCATTAGTTCTGTTTTCACAGGAAAAAGATGGGGGACAATTAATTTTATCACTTAATTTTGTCACAGAATCGCTGCCCGGCTGTATTGATGCGCTCGCCATTTTGGGCCTCATTTTTCAAGAAAATTAATTGACAAAGTGTGAAAAATTTATCAACATATCAGTAGATTAAGCGACAAATTGAAGCAATGAGGAAATCAATTGTGGAGCTGTGGACAGGAAGCAATCCCACGGTGCTGAGTGGAGCTGCGAGCTCGCCGTGAGACTGACTGTTCTCTGCATCTCATTCATTTATTCAGCTCAAACTACCATTAATCAGAATGAGTTACAAATGACCCTCGCAGTTCACAGCAGGTGCACACACACACCATACGCACTGCATGCACGAACATGAGCACATACACACACACACGCATCATGTATAAATACACTCAAGCGCTCAACCTCTTTCTGTCACACACACACACGCACTTACGCACATTAAACCTCTCTAGTGCACAAAAATATACCACACACATAATACACATAAACAAGCCCTCAACTTATCTCTGTCACTAACGCGCATGCAGATACACTCAAATGACTAAAAACAGCCTCCTTGGGGTTATAATAAACAAACCTGATCTAACTGTGCTCTGATTTATGTTAATACACTGTAAAAAAAATTAAAATAAAAAAATAATAATAAATAATAATAATAATATATATATATATATATATATATATATATATATATATATATATATATATATATATATATATATATATATATATATATATATATGCTGAGATTAAAAAGAAACAAAAAATGGCACACACAAAAAAAAACACAAAAGAAGGTGCTTTATCAGTCACCATGTAATTTTTTAGAGCTGTCAATTTAACAGCAATTTTGTGTAATTATTTAGGAAATAAGAAATAAAAGAATACAGAAATTACGTAAGAACGTAGTCTTAAAGACCCCCTGTGGTAAAAAATAAAATAAAAATTTAATGTTGTTTGTATGTCTATGTGTTGCTTGTAATATGATTTAAGACAAACCTTATGCAAATTCATCAACATCATTAGGGCTGGGCGATATGACGAAATATATCGTCTGGACGATAGAAAATGTCTATCGTTTTATATAAGGCTATATCGCTTACGCCACGATAAGGCGTTTACGGCAGAATTTTACGTCAAGATGCACCTCACGCCACGGCATGCCCATGCACGCTGCAATACATAAACAAACATGGAGGAAGACGGTAGTAGACGCGGTTCAGACCAGGGTAATTCTCAGAGTAATTATCCCAGAGTGGTGGCATAAGCGCTCAAAACAAACTTCAGACACAGACGCTGCAACGGGCTTTTACGCGTGGCACACCATATAGCCATATATTAAAATATTTTAATGGCAGGTGTAGGTAGGGTTGGGCATCGAGAACCGGTTCCAACTTGGAACCGTTTAAAAAATAACGATTCCATTGGAATCGTTTAGAAAATTTGTTTTCGGTTCCGATCATCGGTTCCTAACGCGCAAGTTTTGGTTTCCATGGCCACCTGATTTCCGGTGCTTGCGCGCCCGCTTGTTCTTTTAGCCATGGAAGCCCGGTAAACGGCGCTCTGAAGTGTGGATTTATTTCACTTTTAAAAAGCCTGTGTCGGCTCAGTGCAACTAGTGTTGTCAAAAATATTGATACTGAAATATCTGAAAAGATACGATAGCCTGCTCAGCTTCTACAGTATCGATCCCAGCTCTCTCCTCTCCTTCTCTGACCGACAGCGAGTGGACGCGCAGCCGCATATTCTCACTCAGCCCGGTTAACCCTCTGAACACGGCGAACGCGCGTTCTGCTGGACTTTTCCTTACGACAGCGTGTTAGTGTTAGTATGTGTGATCGGTCTGAATATTGCCCGGGATTGCACATAATTCTACGAATCCCTCAGATTTCAAGCTCACATCTGAAGCGCACACACACACATACCGTAATAAAGCCCTCTCTGACATACAAGTGCAAATATTTGCTTCTTTTTCCAGCCTATTATTGGTCAAATACAATCAACCAAATTGTCAGTGCACATTTTGAAGAGTATTAATGTAAACACAGTCGTAAACAATTCAGGAAGAAATGAAGAATGAGTAACAGGAGCAGTGTTCAGGATCCATGAGTGCGGCAGTTCTTAAAAGGACCGCAGTCATTTGTTATTCAAAGTCAAACTACAAAAAGACAAATGATCACACTGCTTTTTATAGTGTCAACTGATCAACTTTAATGGTTTTATATGAAACTATTTAATTTTTTGCAAAAAAAATTATCCAATGTTATTTTAAATTTAATTAGCCACTTTGCATTTTTTAATTCAGTTTCTTACCTGAATGTTAGACCTACCTGAAAAAATAAAGCAGTCTATTTCATTTATATATTTTATTCTATTTTATTTATTTGTGCTATTTTTTGTAATATGTTTATTTGTTCTTGTTTAATTACTGTTTAGTCGTCTTTTTAAATTAAATTTACCATTCGGAATCAAGCTTACTTGTGCTGTGTGTAAGCTATGCAACACAATTACCCCGTTGTAAAAAATACATTGAGTTAGCAAATATTTGTGAGAGAATTTTAATAGTAATGGATCAATGTTTATATAGGAGACTTTAAAAAAAAAGACAAAAAATAATAATTATATAAAAAATATCTAATTGACAGTATATGCAGCGTTTTTCCCCCGTGGTATTGAAAATAGCATTGAATATCGATGTGACATGTTTTGACTCCACCCCTCAAAGAATCGTAATCGAGAATCGAAAAGAACCGGAATCGAAAGTAAGAATCGGAATCGGAATCAGAAATGTTCAAATCAAAACGATGCCCAACCCTAGGTGTAGGGATGGCGAAAACTAAACATTTTCTTGACCGACCACCGAGCCTCATTATGCGGTTGAAACCGGTTAACCGATTAGTTTAAAATATGCTGCGCTATTTGAAATAACAGCCGCGCTCCCGCTCTCTCTCGCTCTCTCTTTCTCTCTCTCTCTCTCTCTCACACACACACACACACACACACACACACACACACACACTGTCCTAGCGCTGCCGCCTCCCTTCCACTCACGTCACTTTTTTTAAATCCCCCACAGCGCGAAACACGAGTCCCGCAAACGCGCCGCCGAGGAGCTTGTTTGTAATCTGAGGACAATGGCTCCTTAGTTTCAAAATTGTTTGGGTACAAGGTGATCGCATGGAAAATAAAGGCATTTGTCTAGCGTTAGAAGCTCATTTGAAACATTGCCGCGGCTCATTTAAGAAAATGACAGCTCCGAAGAGAAGGCGCTTTAGTTCGAGGTAGTGCTAAATATAATTAAGAAAGATGATCAACACCTTATGTGTTACCACTGAAATGTAGATGTAATATATTTCCAAATGTAAGCCCATCTTATGCGGAATGACGATTCATACTGTCGTCTGCCCTGACTCTAACCTCGAGTGTTTTAGCCTGTTTACTTTTTGTAAACCGTGATCGCGCAAACCCAAATGCTGTGATCTCGCGCCAAATGTTTTTATTGATTTATTAAGTACAAACAGGCGAGTTATGAAAAATTGAGTGCGAGAGATATGTTCACTTCACACAAAAAGATTTTGGAATGAGATGGCTAACTGTAGTCGCGTTTAGTCCACTGTATAATAGCCTAATTTAGAGATCACTTTTTTTTTTTAACCGACAACTTTGATCGGTTAGCGTTGATACGGTTAACCATCGGTCAAACGATCATCGGTTAACATCCCTAGGCAGGTATTAACTTTACCAACAGTCTTGCTTGAAAAAAAGGTTCTAAATAAAAAAAAAATGTAGTCCATATTACCTTTAAAATGCTATATCGTTATGTATATCGTTATCGGGATATCAAATGAGCTACATCGGGATATGAAATTTTGGCCATATCGCCCAGCCCTAAACACCATTGGTAGTATTTTCTCCTTACAACTGTAGTGGAAAAAAAAACATTTTGAAATAGCCATTGTTCCTTATGTCACAATACCTTGTGTCCAATTACGTAAATGTCTGGACGCGCTGCAGCATATCATTACTATGATGCGAAACGGCAGTCTCAATAGAAGCCAGGTTATCCAAGTATATTTTTCTGATAATATAAAAAATCGGGTACATTTAGCAATATAGCGGGTGATTTTTTAATAAATATATATATATATATATATATATATATATATATATATATATATATATATATATATATATATATATATATATATATATATATATATATATATGTATATAGTTAGGTAAATAAGTATTTGAACACCCTGCTATTTTGCAAGTTCTCCCACTTAGAAATCATGGAGGGGTCTGAAATTGTCGTCGTAGTTGCATGTCCACTGTGAGAGACATAATCTAAATTTAAAAAATCCAGAAATCACAATGTATGAATTTTTTTTACTATTTATTTGTATGATACAGCAGCAAATAAGGATTTGAACACCTGAGAAAGTTTTTCACCAGGTTTGCACACACTGCAGGAGGGATTTTGGCCCACTCCTCCACACAGATCTTCTCTAGATCAGTCAGGTTTCTGGCCTGTCACTGAGAAACACAGAGTTTGAGCTCCCTCCAAAAATTCTCTATTGGGTTTAGGTCTGTAGACTGGATAGGCCACGCCAGAACCTTAATATGCTTCTTACAGAGCCACTCCTTGGTTATCCTGGCTGTGTGCTTTGAGTCATTGTCATGTTGGAAGACCCAGTCTCGACCCATCTTCAATGCTTTAACTGAGGGAAGGAGGTTGTTCCCCAATCTCTGAGGAAAGCTAGGTGAGATTTTGATACAGAAAGAGAGAAAACATTGATGACATGCTTTTCATTTATTTGGCAAAAAAAGGAGAATGTGTATTGCTATCTCTACAGGATCGTATGTGCCTTTTTTAGCACACAAAGATTGAACTGAAGAATTAACTTGCATTTATCAAACTGGCAACTTCAGTGTAGCTTTAATCCTCTTTTATACTCGGCGGGTCTGCACGAGCGCGAGGGTGCGTGCGGCAAAAATAACATCAACGTGGAGTGCGGGAGACCCCATTTCGCATGGCGCTGTGCATGTCAAATTTTTTAACTTTGCCTGCGACTCCACAACCGAAGATGCACGAGCTCCAGACGAATCTGGCCGAGCTTGAGGCTCATAACACCGGGAACCGGTCTGCACATCGAGAATAAAGTAAACACCTCCCAAAACAAGGCGCGTGCGGAGTCAACGAGAGAGACGAGGAAAACAAATGGAAATTATCGTGGCTGGAAAAACTATCGAGCTCATTTTATTTATCGTGCGATTAATTGATTTTTTGACTATCGTGACAGGCCTAGCAGTAGGACCAGCTGGATGGCAAAAACAGTGCTAGTAGTACCTCAAAAGTAATTGGAATCAAAAAATAACTATGGACCATGCCAAAAAAGTTGAAAAGGAAAGTTTTGAGTGAGGAAAAGAAGGGTTTGATTCTGGCTTTACTGGCAGAGGGTTACAGTGAGTGTCGTGTTGCTTCCATCCTTAAAATTTCAACCTTATGACTGCGGTTCATAAGAACAAGGTCAAGCAGCAGATATTGGGGACAACAAAGCTACAGACCGGCAGAGGGCAAAAACGACTCTTTACTGACTGGAATGACTGCCAGCTCATTCGAATGTCACTCAACAACCATAGGATGACATCAAGTAACCTACAAAAAGAATGGCAAAAGGCAGCTGGGGGAAGTACATGGCGAGGACGGTTCGAAAAAGGCTCCTATGGGCAAGGCTGAAGTTTTGCAAAGCTAGAAAAAAAAGCTTTTCATCAATGAGATGCAAAGAAAAGCCAGGCTGAGGTTAGCAAGAGACAGTAAGGATTGGACTGTAGAGGACTGGAGTAAGTTCATCTTCTCTAATAAGTCCAATTTTCAGCTTTGTCCAACACCTGGTCAGGAGGCCTGGAGAGGCCTACAAGGCACAATGTCTTGCGCCCACTTTAAAATTTGGTGGAGGACCGGTTATGATCTGGGGGTGCTTCAGCAAGGCTGGAATCAAGCAGATTTGTCTTTGTGAAGGACACATGAATCAAACCATGTACAGGGTTGCCCTGTAAGAAAACTTGCTTCCTTCTGCTCTGACAATGTTCCCCAACTCTGAGGACTGGATTTTCCAGCAGGACAATGCTCCATGCCACACAGCCAGGTCAATCAAGTTGTGGATGGGGGACCACCAGATCAAGACCCTGTCATGGCCAGCCTAATCTCCAGACCTGAACCCCATTGAAAACCTCTGGAATGTGATCAAGAGGAAGATGGATGGTCTCAAGACATCAAACAAATCCGAGCTGCGTGAATTTTTGCACCAGGAGTGGCATAAAGTCACCCAACATCAATGTGAAAGACTGGTGGAGAGCATGCCAAGATGCATGAAAGCTGTGATTCAAAATCAGGATTATTCCACCAAATTCTCATCCTAAGTTATAACATTAGTATTGTGTTGTTTAAAAATTAATATGAACTTATTTTCTTTCCATTATTCGAGGTAGACCAAAACTGCATCTTTTTTGTTATTTTGACCAGTTGTTTCGTTTGGCAAATAAATGCTCGAAATTACAATATTTTTATTTGTAATTTGGGAAAAATATTGTCATTAGTTTTTAGAATAAAACTAAAATGTTAATTTTACCCAAACACATACCTATAAATAGTAAAACCAGAGAAACTGATAATTTTGCAGTGGTCTCTTAATTTTTCCCAGAGCTCTATATTAAAGTTATTAAGTCAAGCATGGGGTAATTTTCTATTTTTATTTTGTTGTTTGTTTAATTGTAATCAAAAAAGATATTAGGTCTGGCCCTTTAAAAAATGCATGGACCACATTAATTGGAACAACTCCAATTTATTATTCAACTCTTTATATGTTAATTTAAGATACACCGACTGTGTTCTTCGTGTGCCAGGACGTGCAATTTTACATATATATTTTTTGGGTGAAATATCCCTTTAAGACATAACCAACTGTGTTTACGAGAATACTTGCTGACACAGATATTTTGATGAAATTTTTGTGTGCAAAGGTCCATCCAAATGCAAGGAGATGTGAAAATGTAAATGTGTAAGACAAAACGTTCACTCTAACTTGTTTAAACTGGCAATTACATGAATCACATGTGCCGAGCCGGGGGGCCAGTTCCGTACGGATCACAGAACAACTACAATCCGTTTAAAGCTGGGCTTTAACAATACTAACCGATTATGAAATCTGGTGGCATCACTCACATAAGGAGAATCTTCACATCTTCACATCAAGGTGATGGGTTCAATCTCAGGGAAAATGCTTTAGTCTCAGGGAAAATGCTTTAGATAATGCCTCTGTACTGTAATGTACTGTAACATTACACTGCTGTTCCAGCTACAAAATCTGTTGCGATACATAAATACATGTTTTTACATTTGAGCCAAAATACTTCTCATTTCAATAATCTACAGGGCTTTTAGTAAGCCAACTAGAATTTTACATGCAACCAGTCTCTAAATATTTTGAGTTAGACACCTCAGGTTTCTTACAGTACCTATAGACAAAAACAATTTGTGTAATTGAATTAGTCATCAAATAAATCTATGCTAAACAGATAAATCGCTGCACACATTTACATTGAATATGTTCCATTCATAAAAAGCCTATAAAGGTGCCTGATGAATATTTATAACTGGTTCTATATTTTGACGAAAGGGCCTGTGAGAAAGGAGCTTTTCACGTCACTGATGACAGATTGAAGATACAGGATGCTTTAGTGTATGCGCAAAGGAGAGAAAAAAGCAGAGAAACTAAGAAATTGAGGAAGATACAGTGCATGGTAATGGCAACTAGTGTGGAAAGAGAAGACGCAGTCATGTTAAAGCAGATGCTCCCATTACTACATTAATGCCTCAGTCACTACAGCTGTTGTATCCTCCACTGGAAACTGTAATAGCAGCTAATCACACGAGAGGAGAAGAGAGGAATCCTAGTTGATTCGTTTTACCCAGAACTGCTTTTTATGCTCAGGCAAATTGTTGACACTTTACACACGCTGTGATTGAGGAAATCTTCCATCTCTAAACACACACGCAGATGCCGGTACATCACACACACATTAAATACACGCTCCATATTTATTAGCTTACACAACACAAGCGCACTGTACTGGATCTGCAAAGAGATTCCACCCCCACTTTTCCACCGAACGGTCGTCCGGCGATGGCGAATGATGGAAAACAAAACAAATGAAAGTAAAAAGCCTAATTATGGCACGTCTGCCTGGTATTGCATCACTGCTCAGACGGATTTACGGAAGCATTTATTACAGAGGAGCATTAGAGCTCTTTCACACACAAGTCATCTTCTCTCTGCTCAGATTTGCATTAATCAAGGGCAGCAGCTCGGCAATATTGATCACTTATTTTATGCATTTTAACATTAAGAAATATTTTATTCCAATTTTGCTTTTCATTTTGTTTGATTGTTTTCAGTTTGTGGCCTACAGAAAGATCTAAACTGACTATTTATTTTATTAATAAATGTTCCAGGGTTTATTGTGGACAATTTAGCAGTCTTTTTTTTGGGCGCTAATTTAGGAGATTTTACACTGATCTGGAACACAAGAAGCCCGCAAGGGGATGACTGAGGATTCACAGAATATTTGAGGAGAGGAAAGAAGATTTTTTTTAATGCATTTTCGGAATGTAAAAGTTCAATTTAAAGACTGGTTAAAAATCATAGATTAATTGATAGCCTTAGTTTGAAATTAAATAAATAAAAACAAAGGTTTTTTTTATTATTATGTTTAAGGTTTATATATCCTTAACTGGTTAGGCTATGTCACATTTCCCCATGGTCATTAAGCTAACACCAACATATTTAGCAATTTAAATATAGCCAGTTTATTTTTTTTAAATAATTGACACACAAAAGTACCATCCCACTTTACTTGACATACACTTTTTTTTTTTTTTGAAAAAGCAAAATGACAAATATTAGGTGTTTCTCAATGTCAAGGATGCTTCCTTGGAAGGACTGATCCTTCCAAGTCACTTCCTTCAGAGGCTAGGCGAGGCTCCTCTTTAGCATTCGAAGAACACGTAAATGGAACAGGCTAGCAAGTGCATGTCTTTGCGTCATTACGTCAGTGAAAAGGTCTGTTGGCCATCAATAACGTTATGTGTAACGTTATTTGTATATTTTTTTATATCAATACAGTAGTAATTTGTAAACTTTTCTTATATTTACTACAGTTATAACAAACGTAAATAAAAGCATTGTGGAAAGCAGGGAGGTGAGGGACCGTGAGAGCGGGCCGGTGGAGTGATAATGAGCGGCAGCTGATCGCCACACCGGTCTCGGCTCACGGCAGTGACGGGAGTATAATTGGAGGAGCGTGGAAGGACTAGACCTGGACTTTATGTTATGGTTTGTTTATGTTTTATTATGTGTGTGCGGGCAGTCGCCCGCGTTACTTTCGTTTTGTTTATTATTTATTATAAAGTTGTTGAACGTTCGCCGGTTCCCGCCTCCTTCCTTCCCATCGACAAACCCCGATACAAGCATATTTGCCCCGTTCACGCTCCGACTCCGGGAACGTCTGATAGCAAAGCTGCGCGCATAGGATTGTGGGTGATTTGAGAACGCGAAGTGCGCGAAGGCTACTCATATGCATCCTTTCCTGTATATGACATATTTTTCGAACGAAGGACTCAGTCCTTGGTTGAAATTCGAGGATCCTCGACATTGGAACAGTCCTTCGACGAGTGTTGATGACGTGGCATCCTCGGAATTCTGGCTTCCGAGGATCCTTCCTTGACATTGAGAAACGCCTATTGATATATAAACAGTATAAAAAGTAAGGCTTTTACTTTTTTATTAAATCAAGACCCCAACTAGTTCCCTTCCAGTCGGTCACTTCGACGTACGTCGGAAGGACCGACGAATTGGGATCACTTCTGGGAGCTCCTATCAGCTTCGAGATATAGAAATCGGGCCAATGAACATTGGCGTGCGTGCATTGCATATTGCACCCCGCCGGGTATAAAGCGGAAGTGATCCCCACGCACTGTTGTTATTCACTTCGGAGCCGAAAGCCGTTGATGAAGCATCTGACTGCCTGTCATTCAGCGAGAGAGAGAGAGAGAGAGAGAGAGAGAGAGAGAGAGAGAGAGAGAGCGTGTGCCAGGGAAAATTACTCTTGTGTTGTCCAGACAGCACAAAACAGCGCGAGCGCGATCTCACTGCTGCTGAGAGAGCTGCTGTTTTAACAGCAAAAGAGAAACTGAGCAATTTGCTCACAACACACAGTTGGTTCGGTGGGCGTGTTTCATACTGGTGAGAGCAGGTACAGGCTGCACTATTCTCCTGTATTTCTGCTGCGGTCGATCCCTGGGTGCTTCAGCACTAAAAGAGCTACACGAGTGACGTTCCGTCTTTTTCAAGATGGCATTCCACCCGTGCGTTTCTGGATGCGGTCGTTCCCTGTCGCCCGCTGATGGTCACAAACGCTGTATCACGTGTCTGGGCTTAGAGCACGCTGAGGCGGTGTTTGTGGATAGCTCATGTTCTCACTGCGGGAACATGATTATCTCGGCGCTTAGGTCGAGACTAACCTACCTCCGGGAGGGTGGAGTCCCTCTACCCATAGCTCGAACGAAGTCTATTCCTGCCCAGCAGAATAGGCCTACTTCGATGGATGGCCTGGGTGACCTGAGGATTACGTTTAGGGCAAACCCGCCGAGCAATCCTCCGCGGGACCCTATTTCCTCACAAGCGCCGCAACCGGGGTTGCTTCCGGAGGATTCCGTCGGCCCCTCTCATGGGCGTCCGATGGTGTCCTTTGGGGCACCTGCGGGCGAACAGATGTCGATCACTGCATCAGAGGGGGAGTTTCAGTCCTTGGAGGATGAAGATTCGGCTGTACTGCCTCCCTCTGGGAGAGTGGCAACGGTCGAGTCGGACCCCGAGTTGACTGTTATGCTTTCCCGGGCCGCCAAAAAGGTCGGGCTTGAGTGGAACCCTCCACCACGTCCCGAACCTTCTAGGTTGGATGATTGGTTTCTCGGGGCGGGCCGCGCTGATTCTCAACGTCCTGCCCTGGTGCCTTTTTTCCCGAAGGTGCATGAGGAGCTTACTAGGTCGTGAAAAACACCATTTAGCGCCCAAGGGCGACCTGGTGGCTCCTCCCTCCTCACTACCCTGGACGACGGGCAAGCCAGGGGGTATGAAGTGTATGAAGGAGTCATATTTCCTTTGTCACAAGAGCGAAGAGCTGACAGACAAGATCATTGTAGAACATTTGGTTTCCAAGCAAAATGTAAAGTTTGTCATTGTACCTTGTTGTTGTTTTGTTTTTCATTAAGAATAATAGGCTAATGAAACCCACCATTCAAGCAACCCCCAATATTATTAAATATTATTAAAAGACAATAAATTAATATGTTTATTTAAAATAAAAAAAAATCTTAATGACCCCAAACTTTTGAAAAGCAATGTACAGCATATATACAGTTAAACTTTAAATAATACATTTAAGTCAAAGCCCTTTAACAATAGACATCATGAGCAGAGGAAATGGGATTGCAGCAGAACTAGGATTTACAGCAGCAGAAACTGAGAAAACAAATGCAGGACCACCTGAGGGTCTATTCTCACCTTTCCGTGAGGTTAGAGGAGACAGTTTTGGTGTGACAGAGAGAGAAATAAAGCAGGAGAATGGAAAAGTACGTGGGAGAGCAGGCGGGCGGCTGGGCCGATTGCAGGGGCTCCAGGACTGTCATGTCTGTATAAACAGGCATTGATTTTTCTGTCCACTGCAGCCACCTTCACCATTTATTCTCTGGCTTTGTGGTGGGACCCAGAGGGGCCGAGAAACTCTGTTACAGTCCACGTGCCCCTGAGGCAAATGTGAGAATAGATTTCACCTGTAAAAGAGGCAAAGCTCCGCTTATCTGGGCCAGGGGTCTTGTCACAGCCCAACGCTAAATGAAAAGCTTCACACAAACCTCGCTGCAGAGGTGCTAACCTTCCACTGCATCCCCTGGTGGCCTGGACTTAAAAGCCCAGACATGGGACTGTCAGCTGAGACAGCTCATCAACATGACCCCCCCTGTAGATGGCAAGGTGACAGATGATTAAAAAAAAAAAAATCCAAGAACACAAAAATGCCCTCTAACACTATAAATTCTTTGCATGTCCTTCACTACTCAGAATAAAAGACTCAAATATCTGAGAAACCAAAGTCATTTCCTGATCCAAAACAACCTAAAATCCATAAAGAGTCTTCCTCTTTCTCTAACTCAAGGCATTTGAAGAGATCCTGAGAAAGAAACAGGGCCAACATGTGACATACACATTGAAAACCTAAAAACATAAATCCAGGGACAACCACTTCTACATGCTCACCACTGTCCAGGGTTGTTTCAAAAGCCACCCTTAAACATTTTCCACTAAATTAATAAGGCTTGATCAATATTTGAACCTCTGGGCAATTCTACCTTAAATGAAAAGCAAAAGTAAATTAGAACATCCCAAGTGTCCCAATAAATCCATAAAGCTGCATTACACACAATATAATCATTTACATGATGTTAAAAAAACTGTGTTTGCAAATCAGCTGACTTTCAGTGACAGTAAAGGCATGTTCACACCCATGACAATGACTAGAACTAAAAAGTTTTTATAAACATTTAAGAAAACAGGGAAGTCTACACCACAGCTATGATAAAGACAGAGTAATTTAAAGAATTTTAAAGCAGCAGACATCATAAAAAATAAGGTATTGTTCATTGGTGTGGACATTACTATAGTTAAGATACCAGTTGATCCAATGAACAAAACCTGTCTGAATGAATCGTTTACAAACTGGACGTATTGTACTGATCCACTCAAGACTCAAAAGAATGATTAATTCACACATTGAGCATCACAACTTCACACAGAAGAAAACAGTTTGTTTTTTTTACAACTTAAATGTCCGTCTGTTGCTCATTTTAAGATTTTAAATATAATTATCAATTATGAACCACATTATAAGCATCTATAATGCTCAAGTCACTACTTTTAAAGAGCTTTCAGAGCTTAAAATGTCAAAATCTGCCTCCTGTGTTCTGAAGAAAACAGAAAATCATTCAAGTTTGGAAAGACAGGAGAGTAAAGTATGACTTTTTGGTTGAACTGTCCCTTTAAATCTATAGTGAAGGGTGGAAAGTATATTCTAAACACAGCTGAGATTAGCCAGGAGCCTGAATCCCTGCATCGGAAGGATGATACAGGGACAGAGAGAGAGTGAAGGAGAGAGGGGGTGAACAAGGGAGGACAGAGGACATACGCAGTGTGTCAGTAGCTGTCAGAAGAGTGAAGTGTGTGAAGAGTGTGATTTAAAAGGCACGATGAGGCAGCTGGCAGTTCAGCCCCCCTGCAGGCCCAGAACATCTCCTCTCACACACACACGCACACACAGAAGAGAGAGAGGCAGGAAGAGAGAGACCACACCACGGCACAGTGCTGTCACTCTACCTGAAAGCGTCTGACACAGACTTGTGCTATTTTCCACTGCGGTATCACAGCATGATAGGACTCTGAGAGATCTGGTGTGAAGCCCAGATGCTGCTCACCTTAACCCTCATGCTAATCTAAATTAAAAAATTCCTCTAACCTTAAAATCCCCAGGGCTTTTGCAAGTTACAGTCAAATTTACTGCAGTAGATGTAAGGACGTCTATTAGCCCAAACTCATTCAAGAATATCTGAATTAAGCTAATCTAAAACAAGAACTTGGTCTGAACTAAGCCTAAACAAATATGGAGTTCATGGCCTCTAACTATATTTGAAATTTACAAGTCTGATCAACTTTACTTATTCTGTCAAAGACCTGCCCACATGACAAGGACAGGCCAGCTGACTGACTTATCAAACACACTTCATCATTTCCATCCCTATTTAAGGGAGGGAAAATGTGAACTCAGCAATACCATATACAGTAGTACCATATAGTTATTAGAAAACAAGCATACGGCTGTAACGTTTGGCTGTTGTATACAGAATGCACAATGAAGGAGTATCCAACAAACACAGTCTATATTAAATCAAAGAAGATCGAATAAGATTTAAGCACACACAAACACTTGACTGTATGAGACTGGACATAAACGAGACCATGCAAAGAACTGAACAAAGTACGGAGCATATATACACTAAATAAGGGAACTAAACAGGAACAGCTGTACAAAATGATTAACTAATAAGTTACCAACTACAAACTCAGACAGGCTTAACAGGGAGTGCAAGAGACCTGGGCAGGACTTAAAGGGCAGATTAAGAGATATTTTCTCCTCAAATTCACCCAAAACCTTTTAAAAGGCCAGGCATAACTCATTCACAGTGGCAAAGGTATGGCGTCCATGCCGTCAAACTCCACAAGCACTCGCCCGACAGGGTAAAGGCTGACTGGGCTCTGGGCCTGGAGTGGGCCTGATGTCATCCTCTGTGAATCGTTGTTCACCAGCACCCACTACACAAATGCTAAACCCTCAATCACTATTCCCTTAAGTAATACAGTTCACTTGAAGGAGTGAATGAAAACCAGTGAGTGAATTCAGACAGCCATTGAGTCAGAGAATGAGTGCACTTGATAAAATTCACTATGTTTTTTTGACACCACTAAATATGGCTTTCCCCTTAAATAATGCACTATTTGAGGGATTAGGGGGCAATATCGGATTCAGCCTAGGTCAACGTACTATGACAGAGAACAGGAGCAAAAACAAACAAAATAATCTTGACAACAGCAGTTTAAAATAATTTCCATTAATTGAAATAAAATTAGAACAAAAAGAAAGAAAAAACATTATTCAATTAGATAAGATATTAGATAAAACATTTCAACTTTTGAAGAAATGTTGCATGCAGCTAACGGCAATAAAATAATTTAAAGTACTAAAAATTAATTTACAAACATTTATTTACAAAATAAACAAAAAAATAATAATTAAAGCTAAAGTCTAATTATAAAAGAAGAATACTAAAAATTTAAAAAGCACAAAAGCACAAAACAAGATTACTAAAAATTAAAAATTATAAATTGGAAAGCTAATTATTCAAAACATGAATAAATACTGTGTATAAACTAATGCTGCCATACAGAAAGAACACAGGAAAAATGTGCAAAATGGCTACTTTATGATCAGAAATTCGGTCCAGTAGGGGTGTACCACTTCAGTACAGGGCTTTTGGTTTAGTGCACAATGCACATGGTACCGAACATGCAATCTTTAACAGTCGGCTTGTTTTAAGCACGGAACACACTTCAAGGTGAGTTCCCACACAAACATATTAGGTATTCAGTCCATTTCATCAAAAAAAAATTGTGCGATAAATGCCGTTTTGACTGTCTTTAATGTGACATGACTGTCAAACGCATAAGTTCAAACGGCAGCGCAGTGTGCGAGGGAACGCAATCATCTCTTCCTAAAAAATAAACATGAATTAATATCTCTTAAGGTATGTTGAGGATACATTACAACTTACTCAAATGTTGTGCAATGTCGTGGAAAGACAAAACAGCTTGCATTGTCCCGTAGCATCACATTTACTTCAGGCAGTCATTCAGTGTCCACAGTTCACTAGAGAAACAAACTCTTTCACTAAATATAATGCATTATATTAGCCTATTCATTATATTCTACTTAACCTGTTAGTGATGTCTTGTTTATTTAATGTATGTTTAAATAAATCTGTCACGATTTGACAGCCGTGTATAAATGATTATATTTCAACAACGAATTATTAAAAAAATTATAATTAGACTTAGAAGTTAATGCAAAAACTGCCTTATGTGAAGCTATGAGTGTTGATTATTATATCTAAAAATAAATAACTGAATTGAGGCAAACAGTTGGGCTCTGTTTTTAACCTTTATTAAAACGTGTAGCCTAAGTAAGGACTCCCTATAAAGTTTACAGCATTATCTTTAGGAAACTTTTAGTTACAGTATAATTGAATAATTGTAAGGACAGACACATTTTTTTCAGTATATATACCACTGTTGAATAAAAATAAATAAAAAGCAATTTTATTTAGTTAAAAAACTGCAGTACCGAATCCATACCGAACCGTGACTTCAAAACTTCAAAACCGAGGTATGTACCGAACCGTCAGATTTGTTTACCGTTACACCCCTACTGTTCATTCATAAAAACATATTGGAGTAAGGACCTTTTGCAGAAACGTCCTAAAATGTTAACTGCTGTCCATATAAAAGTAAACATACAAATGTGGAAAACAAAGCATAATATGCCGTTTTGCTCATTAATATCGACTTAATTTACTGCTAAAGTCCCTCAAATCAGACTCTGCATACCTTTTTTAAAGAATGAGGTCACAAATCTAGACCGTAGTCAATTAAAAGTACAATCTCCAAATACCTAACGATCACATCTTAAAATAAATGTCACAATTAAACCCCAAGGGAATGCAACCTGCAACCATTTAAATTTATTCTAAGACTGTAAGATTGTGGATTCAATTCACACTTGAAAAAGTTTCCTGAAACGCCCCAAATCTTAAAAACTTTCCTTCAGACCTGTTGTCACATCACAGCAGGGTGAGATTGGACAGGTAGAGGATGAGCAAGGCTCGAGAACACAAAGCAAACCTCCATCGGATACAGCGCTTGAGTAGGGATGTGAACGACTGAGGTGAGTTTCCCTGAAGAGCTGAGTGAGATCTTTAATAACAGTGTTGAGGTGGAAACTCAAGTTAACATCACCAGCATGCGCTCCCCGACCGAGCGCAAAATGATAGCACGGTTTGAAAAGTACTTATTAGCTAAACTGGGTAACAAAAGCAGTGAAAGATATAATCACATCTCGTTTGCCTGCCGACATCTCTTCACTCAGACCAGCTCTGGATGACGTGACAGCCCACGGTACTCAATTAATCAGTAACTGGCTAAAGTATTTATTGAGCATCTTAAAGTGACAGTGACAATCTTGCACTTTATATTAATGCGTACTGTACAGCAGATACACTCTATTTGCAGGTGTATTAGCCACCCTTAAGTCATTTATTTCACAATCAAAAGTCCAGTAATAACAGGGTTATCAAGTGAGAAATATTCACCTGTTTATGTGATCTCAACATGGTAACCAACATGAAGGTAAACCGTCTTTACATGAAATAACGGGGGATGTCCACAAATTCCATCACGCATTTATTTACATAATTGATTCATATTTGTCAAATGAAAAATTAAACTATATATAACTAAAATGAACAATACATTTGTTACAGCATTTATTAATCTTTGTTCATTGTTAGTTTATATATAACTCAGGTCCATTAAAGGGGGGGTGAAACACTCAGTTTCAGTCAGTGTCATGTCAATCTTGAGTACCTATAGAGTAGCATTGCATCCTGCATATCTCCGAAAAGTCTTTATTTTTTTTATAATTATATAAGAAAGATGCGCTGTTCCGAGTCTTACCGAAAAAAGCCGAGCGGGTGGGGGCGTATCGTGTGAGCGGAGCTAAAGAGTGACGTGTGCGCGCCGCTGTTGTGTTGAGTGCGTCGTAAAGCTGTGTCATCCCTAACAGCGGGAAAAACTTTATTCAAAATAAAAATATGGCTTTTAATCAGATACAGCCATACATCTATGATCCGGAATCAGACCCAGAGGCTGCAGTTGAACAGGAGCAGCAGCAAAAACGACTAGAGCAGGACGTCTCTATGTGGTACAAGTTATACACTAACTATATAATATGCTTAGCGGCTTGTGTTATTTACATATTTATACTTGAATTATATCGTCGTATTTTTGTCTTTGAAGGTGTACATGTGAGAAGTGCAGTTGTGCATGTGTGTGTGTGTGTTTACGCATGGTTTGTGTAGACAATTGTAACGTTAGTAAGCGGACTGGTTTTGCACGGCAGGCTAAGTTAGTGTTTATATAGAAAGACACGGAATAGTAGCACATTTGAATGAAGAAGCGCGCTTATTTAGTTCAACATATTTCCCCACTCTTTGTGTATTGTTGTTTGGAGTGCTTTTACAATACACAAACATAAAGTTACACATATAGTGGCCAGCTAAACAAATGTACACGCACTACACATCGCATGCTCCATTGATCAATTAACTATACATGATCATGTTTGGGCTACTTGATGAGCATAGGCAAAAACACAGACATTTGAAGCAGTCTAACTCACCGCCCGCGGTTCTAACGTTGGGACCTTTATCGTTGGGACTGCTCCATAATTCAGCATTAGGCGATTGGAAAATCCGGCGTCAAGCTGGGCCTTGTTTATAAAACAGTCGGCACCGAAATGCAGCGAACAGATATAAACATTCGCGCAACTCAGTTGCTGATCCGGAAAAGCAAATTCCATCCACTGTTGCCTTAAAGCCCCACTTGGCTACTTTTGCTCTCGGGGTCCCCCTACAGTTTGGAAAAAATAATGTCCTCAAATACTGTCGTAAGAGCTGTCCTCCTACATCAGGGGATGCCATCGCGCATGCATTTGTTGACATGACAGCCCTGATAGCCCTGAACTAGTGATGCGCGGTTCGTCTCATAACCCGCGGACCCCGTATGTCTATTTAATGGTCGCGGGTGCGCAGCGGGTTGTAAAAATATATACAGTGGTGCGGTGCGGCCAAATAACTTCATAAAAGCGTCCCGCGGGTCGGTGCAGCAGTTCCCCTGAAAACTGCAAGAGGAGTTCTTCTGGCGGCGCGTGTGAAATGTCTTCATCCCAGGTAACGTTACAGTCAGTGGCATATGCTCCAGCATGTCATATGAATATAATTTCATGGGGTTTTTTTTCTTTCAAACACCAAATAATCACGATGCTCACGTTTACAAGCCAGCGTCATTATAGTAGTCTATTGGTTACCGTTTTACACAATCTATATGATACTTCAGTTCAATGTTTGAGTGGTAGCTCACCGTAACAAGCAGGACCGCATCGGTCGGGCACGCCTCCTTCAGCTCACGCCGACGAGCAAACCCTGGTCACATTTTGATCCTCGTCCTGACTTTAATCCCATCATTTTTTCATTTCCTCTTATTGCTTTCCTCCAACAAAACCTTTTCTTTCTTATTTGTCTCTGCTGCTTCAGACATGACTATATTATCCGACGAACAAAGTTGGGCTCGCACGTCCGAATGTAAGGAAGTGTGTGTGTTGGTGGAAGTGACGTATATGCCGTAAAGCAGTCGAGTTTTGTAGTTCTTTTCTTTTTCTCGGGTTACTACCCGAAACCCGAAGTTTAAAAGTACGATTAAAAACGATACAGACCCCATCAGGCTATGGCAGACGTGTCATTCAACCTATTGTAAGTCGATTTATCATCACAAGAGTCTTAAAAAATATATTATGAAGGTTAAAAAGTTACCTAGTGCTGCTTTAACGCGGGGTTTTTGGGGAATCTGTGCAGGACTGTCTTGGTCTGGCAACCAAAAACGCACTTTTTGATGTCATTGTTAATTGTGCACATCACCTGTTCAGCGCATCCTACAAGCCAGCGCTTTGATGGGCGTAGCCTGTTACTTTCGCTCCTCCCTCTCTCTCTCTCTCACGCTCTTCCGGTAGAATTGTCCGTACGGCCCATACAAGGAAATTCCGCCCCCATTAACGTCAAAGGGGACGCATGATCGCAAAAAACTTGCCGAAACTTATGACTAACCGGAAGTAGTATTTTTGACAAAGAAATACTCCCATCAAACGTCCACCTTAACTTTTGAAACTTTGTCCATGTTTAGTATGGGATTCCAAGTCTTTAACAGTGTAAAAAGATCAGTATGCATGAAACAGCATTTCACCCAATATATAAGAAATATATTTTATAGCATTTATTAACCTTTACTAATGTCAACTAATAATAAAAAAAATCCTTTCATTGTTTGTTCATGTGAGTTCACCGTGCATTATTAACTAATGTTAACAGATGCAACTTTTGATTTCAATAATGGGACCCACTTTATATTAGGTGGCCTTAACTACTATGTTCTAACATTTTAATTACTCATTTGATACAATGCACTTATTGTGTACATACATGTTTTAACATTGTACTTACATTTAAAAAAATGCCTTCATGTAATTACGTCTGCAATTAATTTCTGTAGTTACATTTGTAATTACTCCGTTGGCACTTCCCTTACACCTAACCCTACCCTTAAACTTACCCATATCACCACACCTGTCCCTAACTCTACCCGTATCCACCTCAATATCAGCAAAGGTGTTTGGCAATACAATTTGAACACAGTAAGTACATTGTACTTATTTTTTGATGTAAGTACATGGTACTTAAGGCCACCTAATATAAAGTGGGGCCCAATAATGTATTAGTAAATGGAGAAATTACCAGCCACAGATTAATACATTTATAATGAATACATTTATCCAACTTTTTAAATCACATTTAACTCACATACTAAGAAAATAAATGAGAAGTATGGTGGTTCTATTTTTTGTGTGTAAATATTATGCTTAACAGTCTTGTTTTATGAGTTAAATAAGCAGTTGTTTGTCCTGCATGCCAATGTTTTCCTATAATTCCCCAAATTATTAAAAATTGCTCCCTTTCTACACAAACAACATGTAAGAAGAGTTGTAATAGATTTTTACAAGATCAGATATCAGTTTAATCCTGTATGTCTGATATCAGTCATCTTATGAATACTTATGCCTGCCTTGTCCCGGGGGCGAAGAATGAGACGAAGAAAACATTGCTGTACAAACCTCTCGTTTATCATCTAAAAACACAGTTTATTGTTGTTTTATTGCTGTTTTCCAGTACAGAAGCTAATAAGACCTGCACATCAAGGAAATTAACAGTTGTGGCCTGGATTTTAATTATGCCAGAGGGAAACAAGTGATTTAGAGAACAGAGGAAACCCATTTTGTTTCATTTGGGTTCTTTTAGATTTGTCTTGTTTCCTTTTTACCATTTTATTACAGGAAGATGCTAAGAGATGCCTTTGACAACAGAAATTTGTCAGACTTTTTCTACAGCTTTTTTCTACAGCTGTACCTGAATCAGGGATATCACAGTGCTTGATGCTTGGCACAGTATTTCACTTAAAGGGGATGATCGGCACTAAAGAAAGCTTCCATGTTCACAGACGACACCTCTTGACAATGACTATGACGATCAGAACAGTCAGTATGAATCATAAGAATGAATTCAGACCAGACAGAGACTGTTGCTGTCAGAGTAGCCGTCAGAACAGGGATCAGACAGGGGTAAGGGTTGAGCTAGGAGTCACGTCGATCGTAAACGAATTAGGGACTGTTTAGTAAAATATTTTCAAGGAGTTAACATTTGGATAACGGCTTCCAGAGAATAAGGCCATGGCCGTTATTCCCTCTGTAAGTGGATTTGAACACATGCCACATAATTTATGGCCACAAAATAATTGCTAATTCAGAGCAAAAATTGGAGAGAAAAAAAGGTAGAAAAGGACATGGTCCTTAAGAGTCCACGTGAGTTTGTGAGGTGGCAGTGATATTTACCGAAATGCATTATTTTATTGCAAAGTAACAAGGAAGAAGATTTTTTGTTTATTTAATTGATACAGTAGGGTCTAAATGTCTTAGATCACATTGAAAATATATATTTTTTTATTTTAAAAATATTTTTTTTTTAAAGTGGCACAATTTTTTTATATATATAAAAACCACAATATTACGGATTCTGTTTCTTTTGATAAATAATTAAACAAGCAATTAAATAATCTGAGTAATATTCAATGTTTTCCTCAAATTGTTATGCTGAAAAGCTAATTTGAGCTAATTTGAGAAAATTGGTTTTCAATTTCTAATGAAATAAGTACCAATTAAATAAGCAAATGTGAACAGTATTAAAAGTTTCCCACAGACTGTTATACTGAAATGCTAACATTTATGTGGTATTATTTTCTAATTTATATTATAAATTTGATAAAAATGACAAACAAAATACAATTCATAAAAATATAGTTCATGCAAAAAACATTGCAATTAAGCATGTTTTGAGTTCCAAATTCCCAAAAAAGAAAAGTCAGACAATGCAAAAACACTTTTCTTAAAAATACGTAGTGTTCAAAAATTATTGCTCACATATACCAAAGCACATCGGCATGCTCCGCCCTCCATTTCCCATATCCATATCTATCTATCTCTCTCTCTCTCCCATTACAGGTCACGTAATTCAATGATCACCTGAGATCACCTGCTGGTCATGAATCTCAGCCAGTGGTGTAACATGAAAAATTGTATTAATATACGAAACTTATTATACAGTCCAAAACAGTACGCTGATAAATGGCATGGTTGTGGGCTGACAATGATTGCATTTAATCCAATGCCCGGATGTTATTTTTCTTTCTTTTTCTTTTTAGTTCGCTGCTTAAGTGTACAGAAAAGAACTCTGAAAGGAAGGAAGAAAAAACACAATTTACCACTATGTCCTAAGGTCAATGCAGTAGTCATAGCAGCAGTTACCATGGTCACACTTTTTTCTAGGTGGAAAGGAGGGAGATATAGAGAAAGAAAGAAAGAAAGAAAGAAAGAAAGAAAGAAAGAAAGAAAGAAAGAAAGAAAGAAAGAAAGAAAGAAAGAAAGAAAGAAAGAAAGAAAGAAAGAAAGAAAGAAAGAAAGATTAAATATTCCTGCTCCATGCTCTGTAGATACTAATTGCACCCTGCAACACAAGTGCAGTAAATAATGAAATTTTAATTTCTGCTCTCTAGATTGCCATCCCCTCATGTGTAGAGTCATGTTTCAAAGAAATTTATTATAGCCCAAGGAGTGTGAGCAGCGGGGTAGGGGGTGGGGGTCCACATAAAGAGTGAGTGTGTGTGTGTTTGTATGTTTGTAATTGCAGGGTGTGCGAGTTAACCGCGGTCGTGTAAGCCTATTATAGGTGTTCCCGTGTGTCCACTCGAAAGTGCGCGCTTGTGAGTGTGTGTGTGTGTGTGTGTGTGTGTGTGTCTGTGCGCAAGTGCACTTGAGTAAAAAAAAAAAAAAAAAAAACAGCACAGGCTAAAATCCATGAGGTTTACTTTGAAAAGATGGCAGGCCATTCAGATAATGTATCGTAACTAATGTCTCCCTGCTAAGGATGACTGGGCCGAGCAGGCTTCAGTTCTGGCACATTCCGCTGGATTCCGGCAGGCGCTCCACAGTCACGCTGGGCTGGGGCGAATGATTCATGCCGTGATTCACCGCAGCTCCATTTCTCACACACAACCGATGCAGCTGACGCGAACAAGAGTGAAGTTTGTTGGACAAAGTAGACAGGAAAAGCAGGAGAAAAGTAGTTGAGGGAAAATAAATTACTAAATATTAGAAAGATTCTAAAGAGACGTTCTTTGAAATATTGGCACCATGTGCTATGCATCTCCAGTAAATATGTTTAAATACAATAGCCAAAAATTCACTTTTGAACTCTTAAGTCACTTAAATATTTTACGAATGCCTGGTGTCACTGCTTTAGAAAATATCAAAAAACAGAAGAACTTTAAAAAGTATCATATTCATTTAGAATTTGAAGCCCAAAGAAAGTTTTGTAAAAGATTTTGCTTGAAAACTTTGTTTATAATTTGTATATATGCCAAATGCATCATTTATTTTTTAGTGTATATTTTGGTGCCACTGTAAATGTTTTTAAATTCTTTTTCTTTTTTTTAATGACGCAGTTACTTATTTTTATGTTATTCTGTAAGACCAGTTGTACAAATATACAGCTGAGAATTCTTATTCGTTTGGATTGCTTTATAACTCACAACAGATTTAAGCTCCAGGGGTGTTTTGGACCATGCAAAAACTTCACCTTTAAGATTAAAGGCATTGTTACGCAGCTTTTCGTTGGTTATTTGCGGTTACTTCCCTTTTGTTTTGCTTGATTGTGTGCGGAATAATAACCGATGTGCCCTGTGGCTGATCTTCTCTTTTCTCTCCTTTCATGTGCTTTTGTGTCCCTGCAACATTTACGACGAACTACCATTCATCTCCATCTAACAGCCAACCAAATAAAATAAATCACAAATTTCCTCAAATATAACAATATTTGTATTGGGGGTTTATAATTAATGAGCCCAGCTGCACTAATTAAAACCCATCTGAGCTCCATTCATCT
Source organism: Pseudorasbora parva (assembly GCF_024679245.1). Taxonomy (NCBI): domain Eukaryota; kingdom Metazoa; phylum Chordata; class Actinopteri; order Cypriniformes; family Gobionidae; genus Pseudorasbora; species Pseudorasbora parva. The sequence goes on along the minus strand of NC_090190.1, from coordinate 29,759,170 downwards.
TGGTCAATGTGGCTGATCGTTTTTCAGGCTGGGCACCACGCCTTTCTCCGGGCCGCCTCGTCCTTGGACTCATTTTTCAGGTGATTTGAAAACTATTGTTGGTTTATTGGTGTTGAGGAAAAACTGCCTGGGCGCAATTAATAACCAACAAACAAATGAGCATCATTGTGTGAATTATCTGTTGTTTTCTGCTGTTTACTATAATACAGATGCTCAATGTAGACGTGGCCTAAAATTAATGATATCGAACAGTCTTATAATTGGCACGGAGCCATTTAAAACCTAATCTGTCATTAGCGTGAAAATAAACACAAAAAAATTACTGGAAGTACTAACTCATTTTTAGTAGCCAAATGTGCCGTTGATTTGAGAAGACAACTTTACTGCATTTCAGATGCTGTTTTACAATCACATGCCTTGACATCTAATATATAAAACAACGTTAACTTGGCACAGAAATCTAAAATCTAAAATGAATTATAAAATTGTCATCTACAACAAGGCTATTTAGTTAGCTTTACCATTATTCCTGAATATTAAAACTGTTCTAATAGGTAGGATGGATGGATGGATGGATGGATGGATGGATGGATGGATGGATGGATGGATGGATGGATGGATGGATGGATGGATGGATGGATGGATGGATGGATGGATGGATGGATAGATAGATAGATAGATAGATAGATAGATAGATAGATAGATAGATAGATAGATAGATAGATAGATAGATAGATAGATAGATAGATAGATAGATAGATAGATAGATAGATAGATAGATAGATAGATAGATAGATAGATAGATAGATAGATAGATAAAGAATATCGCATTACAAATTAAAAGTTCTTAGCAACGCATATTACTAATAATAAAAAAAGAATATATATATTGTTATGATAGGAAATATACAAAACATCTTCTTGATCTCTACTTAACATGATATTTACTTAATATCCGAATGATTTTTGGCATAAAAGAAAAATCTATCATTTTGACCCATACAATGTATTGTTGGCTGTTGCCACAACTATACGGTCCGTGTGACTTATGACTGGTTTTGTGGTCCAGGGTCAAAATTATTAACCAGTCTTAGATACTGAATCTATGTTACTGTGGTCACTCATAAACTCATTAACCATGTATTTCACAAACGGCAGAATATGGGTCTGATTTATCCGACTGTATGTCGGAAAAAAAGCAGATATAACTGAATCCTCTTAGCATGTAACAGACAGACAAGACTGTATCAGGGGAAGGTCTCGGTGTCAGCACAGAATCTTCAATGAGTTCCTGTTCCACTCACCCTCAGCAGGACAAGCCTCTCGAAAGTAGGACATCAGAGGAAAAAAATAAAAACATGCTCACACATAACTGCTAATTCATAAAACCTGATGTGTTTTTCCTCTGGTGTTGCGAGGTGCTTCAAAATAATGAATGAGAGTGTGCATAAGTGGAACAAACTCCTTTTTGCCTCTCCGTTTTTTAAACTTCTCTTTAGAGCAGATTCCTGGTTTACAAACTGTTTGATGTAACTGCATTTTCTAGTTAGTGATCAGTACAGTACTTGAGCTAATTTATCTAAACCTATTTGCGTAGTTAACCACCAAATAAAAACTGCTGATTGAAGTATTTTAGCCTTTGAAAGCAAAAATCAAACAGATCATCAACACAATTTGTTTAATGCTGTACAACTCTGCTGACTTTGCTGTCAAATATCTGCGTGTTTAGCCTTATGCTAGGACAAAGTAGCAGAGCACTTCCTGTACGATCCAAACTCGTAACTACCCTAAAGACACACTGGAGGCAGGAGACCCAGTTAACGCTCGGGGAGAATTAATCTCAGCCTCTGTGATATATGACTCGCTGCATAAATGGGCAGCGCTTTGTTCGTAGTGTTTATCGAGAGCGGGCTCATTTAATGCAGCTCAATCCACCGACGACGTTCTCTCTTAGAATCTCACTCTCAGATAGTGTTTCACCAGTGCTCTTGGGTCTCAATAGGACATTTAATTACATTTTAATTAGTGCATTAGAGCATATTCGCAATGTCTGATAGCTTATGCAAATGACTTTCAAGGAATTTTGAAGATTTATGGGGGAAAATATGAGTGTTTCTTTAACTGTGGACACTGTAGGAAAATAAACTGTTTATATTCCTTTACCTTTTGTTGTGAAAAAAAATGTGCTACTCAAGTAGCAAAAATGAGTGACAGGCATGTGTGACCTTCAGAAAAACGTTTTACTTTACTACTATGCCACTTTACTACTATACACACACTATGCCACACGTTCTATCACTGCATGCAAACCCAGGGAAAGAGGAAGACACATCAACAACGGTAACATATTGTTTACATTTATCCTGAATTAGCCGCTCTGAAAGAATCCGTCCCTTCATTTTGTCCGTCGCACACGCAGGTCATTTTTTACACTCCAGGTTGATGTAACTGCGGACCGGAGCTGCATGTGGGGGTCACGCAAACAACGGTAGCTAAGAGTCTTGGGTGACCTGGCCGCACAGGTGTTCAGGAAGAACGCTGTTCACGGCCAGGATTGATGATCTAATCAAGCTGTCACCATGGCGATGAGCGGCTTGGCCGAACGGGAGGGGCAGGAGGCGCATGCTTACTGTTCACCCAAATTGGCCCTGACAGGCTGAATTGGGAAAAGGAATTTTCCCCTAAGTAATGTAGGAAACTAGTCGTACAGGCAACGCAGGAGAGTCGCAGCTTGCCCCCGAGCTTCTCCGCCGCACATCCCTCTTTCTCTGTCTTTGAAGAACCGAGAGAAGAAAAACAATATCACAAATAAACGCAGATGTTGGCAGAGCAACATAGGGAAATTTTTGACAGACTGCCTCACGCTGCCTGGGCTGCCACATTCGAAATTGTTACCTTAACGTTGTTATTGTCAAAAAAGTTTGAAATAGACATACTTAATTTGACTCCATGTGTTTACACTACAGACGATGAACTTGGTTATCTTTCTCTCTCTCTGACATACTCTTTGGAAAGTACATAAAATTATTGAGTAATCATTTGGGTAAAGCCATAAAAATGAAATGTGGTTAATGTTCAAGTAATCTAAGTTTTATGGAGGGCAATTGCTTTAAACTAACAATTTTTAATTATCATTTAATTTCGGCAACGATATTAAGGCAATCCTTCACTCGGAATGCTTTATCTGTGAAATATTTAGGAAAATAAACACAGATGATTATAATACTCTCGAGCATGTGAAGAGGAGGAAAAAGGAAGATAAAGAGAGAGAAAAAAGAGATATGGGGTTGTCAGAACAAAGAAGTTGGAAAGATAAAGATCACATTGCATTTTTAAAAAAAGAAGAATTATTAATGATGTCACACTACCGCAAAGAGTTTATATACACACACGCATAGCGCTTCTCGCTGTCTACTCCGAAAAACACCACAACTTAGCTCGGATTACTGCGGTAAACATTTAAGTTACAGCACATTTACTCGTTTAAGTATTTCCACCTGTCTGCACACTCGTGCGTGACATTTTCAGCGACGTGCATTTGATATGTATCGGGGGCATGAATCCATTGTGTTATTTGTAAAATATACAGACTCTGCTCTTTCGAAGTTTCTCAGATTGTTCTTCTTTTGGAATACATGATAGGATGAAACAAAGAGGGTGAAAGATCCCATTAATAATTAACAATTCACTCATAACCACAGGGCTGTTATGAAAACATGCTCCTCAGCTTTTTGCATATTATTGCTCCTAAATTCTGCAACTTGACTAATTTTCTTTGCTCCTTCTCTCTTTCTTCATCCCCCCAGTCCCAGCCTTCATATTTTCCCAAACACACAGAGAAACCAAAGGCCTCTTCTTTTAAATTACAAACATCCGGCATGTAAATGAGCCGGGCTTGCAGGGGAAGAACTTGTGGGCTCAGCGCTTTAATTTAGTTAATTATATTCGCAGAGTTTGCAGTCGTTTGAGCGCGAGCTGATGAGAGCGAGTGATCGCCCCTCTTTCTTTCAGTGCTTAGACTCTTGTAATCAAGGCCATTAAGCTTTAAAAGAGACTTTTAGAAGTGAAGCTGAAATCAACTCCTCCAGGAGCTCCGGGCCAGCCATGCGTTTTCCCATACCATGTTTACGCTGCCCTGTTTTTTTCTTCCTCTTTTCAAGTCGCCGCCTTTCAAATAAACCACTATACGTGCAATTTACGGCACGTGTGAGAAAGCGGAAAAAAATAAAACTGAAAGTTGATACTTCTTCTACCGTGCATGTGTAAAAGTTTACTACCTAAAACAAAAGTTGTTTTATTCAGTGCAAAAGTGAATCGGATGCTGATGTCACAATCATAACAATGTTACACCATTATAGATAGATAGATAGATAGATAGATAGATAGATAGATAGATAGATAGATAGATAGATAGATAGATAGATAGATAGATAGATAGATAGATAGATAGATAGATAGATAGATAGATAGATAGATAGATAGATAGATAGATAGATAGATAGATAGATAGATAGATAGATAGATAGATAGATAGATAGATAGATATTTTTTTAAATCCCATGTCCAGCACTACACAGGCTGCAATGTGTCATGCTCTTGGCCTTGGACAGACATGCTGCCCTGTTTTCTCTTATGTCACATGTGATTTGAGCCGTCTTGCATGACAGGTGTGTATGTCCAGAGAAGACACTGACCTGAACACTGACCTGAACGCAGTGGATGTCACCGTCACTCCCTAGAGCTTCTCACTGCTGCTCATCTGTCTTCACATTTGCTGTACAACTGAAGTGATATAACTCGCCTGTACAAAAACAAGCAAAGATCATGTCAAAATAGAACAAGAAAAAACATAACATCCTGCTAAAATTATTTAAAAAATATTATTTATTACATTTAATTGTGTTCCATCATTATATACGAAGATCTTCTATTAATTGATAGATTAATTGAGATTAATTTTTTTTTTTTTTAAAGCTTTACTATTGAGCTTTCTCTTTAATCAAAGACTCTTGGTTCACAGTTTTATAAAAAAATATTAAGCAGCACAATGGTTTTCAACAATAATAAGAAACCAAATCAGCATGTTAGAATGATTTCTGAAGGATCATGCCGCATGCGATAGTGAAGACTGGAGCTGGTCAAAAGTTTGGAAACATTACTAGTTTTAATTTTTTTAAAGAAGTCTCTTATGCTCATCAAGCCTGCAATTATTTGATCAAAAATACAGAAGAAAAAAAAACGAAAAAAAGTAATGTTGTGAAATATTATTACAATTTAAATTCATAGTTTTCTATTTTAATATACTTTCAAATATAATTTATTTCTGTGATGAGAAGCTGAATTTTCATCAGCCATTACTCTAGTCTTAAGTGTCACATGATCCTTTAGAAATCATTCTAATATGCTGATTTATTATCTTATTATCAGTGTAAATGGATATTAGCTTAATATTGTTTTGGAACCTGTGATACTTTTTCAGGATTTATTGATGAATAAAAAGTTAAAAAGAACAGTATTTATTCAAAATAGAAATCTTTTCTAACTAAAGAGAAGTGTGTGTGTGTGTGAGTGTGTGTGTGTGTGTGTGTGCGTGCGTGCGTGCGTGCGTGCGTGTGTATCAGGGAGGCAGTATCTCTTTTTAAAAAAACTACAAAACAATTAAACAAATATTTAAAAAATGTGACGTTAAAAAAAGTGCAAAAGTCACTTGTTTTTATAAACAGTATCCAACATCGACATCCACAAGTCTCTCGTGCCTCCTCTGGGTTTAGTGGGGGTAATTTGACAATGAATAGATATGATCTCAGTAATAGATATGATCGGTTATGACTGGATATGATTGGTTGTGCGATAAATCATGCTCTTGTTTTCGTGTGTCTTCTCAGATCGACCTGAATGAAGACAATGATGGTATTAATGGAAATACTCATTAAAAGGTAATCAATTCAAAAAAGTAATTAAGATAAAAGATAGTACTGCTTAATGTCATGTCAAAATCAAACTTGAAAAAATGTTTTAAATTGTTACTTCCAATTTATTATTTTGGAATAAATGTAAAACTGCGTAAAAAGTAACACTAACTTGACTAAATGTATAGTAAATGTTAATAGTTTATATACAATTTAATTTATATAAAATAGGATTGTATTTGGTCTCTCTTTTTATGTAAAGTTCATGTGTTACGAGGAAAATTAAGTGTAACTGATATAAATGCACATATCAACTTCCTACCTTGTCTTTTTGATCTTAGAGCGCCTTGACGTTTTGTATCGCTGAGATGCCGTGTAGTTTGTACCCACCCACCGCATTCATTCTGGGTGTTTTGAAGGGTGTATTAGTTCAAAAGGCTTATTTTTCTAATGTGAAAATGGAACTAATGATGTGTGGGGGTCTTTTGACTATTACTTATGAAAACAACGCAGAGTCCATTCCTCTGTTATTATTTGGTCAGTCGAAGGGACCTCTCAAAATTGCACCAAATTATGTCCAATTAAGACAAGGCCGACGCTGTCAATCAAGAACAAACTTTCCCCCATCATTACACAGTTAGAGACACTGCACTTTCTCACTCGCGCTCTTTTTCTTTGAAGGGAGGAGAGCGCGAATATGATCCTGTGTACCAGATGTGTCACAATGGAAAGGACTGCTGTTTCCATCTCTCTCTCTCTCTCTCTCTCTCTCTCTCTCTCTCTCTCTCTCTCTCTCTCTCTCTCTCTCTCTCTCTCTCTTCTCTCTCTCTCTCTCTCTCTCTCTCTCTCTCTCTTTCTCTCTCTCTCTCTCTCTTTCTCTCTGAAAAGCTGTCACCTGCTGGCTTTCACAACGTTCCTCCCCGGTGTGGGCCGTAGTGTGCCAAACCCAGCGGCAGGTCAGCGGTGAACACGCGCAGCGCCCCTCCAAAGCCGCGCGATGAAATTTGGCAACAAATGTCACAGCGGAGCAAAACAGCTGTTGTCTTCACGACAAGCCAAACCCATTCTGTCTTTTTGAATTATGATAATGCAAAACAGTGTCATCCAAATCACCGGGGACGAGTCTCTATCTCTCTCTCCTCCCATCGAACGCGTGGAGACTCCCTCCTATGTAATCATTTCTTTCCAGCGTCTTTCTGACAAAAACGTCAGTGGTTCGACTAAAAATACCAGGTGAGGGGGAAACGAGAATCGAGAAGGGGAAAAAAGAGAAAAGATGGCATGATAAACCAGCATCTGTGACATGGCCTCTTCTGTAATCTGTCTCCTCTCCTAACAGCATATGTTTCCGATCGCCGCCCCACGTCCCCAGTCTCTGTTCAAGCCCTCCCAGTTTACAGCTCACGCTGGTGAAGTTATCAATCATAGCGACCAAGCAAACACAACACAAACACGCCGAGTCAAATTCACCAGTTGAAAAAAGATTGCGCGTTAATTTATCAAATAATTCGGTTCTGACACGCGCTAAATGTAAGTTACTGACATAGTGCTAGCGAATAGTGCGAGCATTGTTTAGGCTGTTGTCACGAGGTAACATTACCATTGTAAAGGACAACAGCTCAATATACTAGAAACAAATACCATTAACTTACATTTCAGAAGAAATATTTTAGATGGTCTACCAACGAAAATAGTTCCAGACAAGACCACATGAAGTGAAGCAGCTGTTTCGTTCTTGATAGAATCAGATGGGAGAATGATTCAAAGATCTTCTCACAAAAGCAGTGATGACGCGTTTTAACGGTCATCAGCATCGTAAATCCTGCAACAACCAAAACATATATATTTGATTTTTTTAACAATTATACGTATACACTCTACTTTGAATTATAAAATAATAATAAAATAATTAATAATAAAAAATTAAAAAAATAAAAGGGGATGGTTCACCCTGAAATTTAAAAAAAAATCCTTCTTTCTTCTCACCCTGCTGTTTTTCGGACCTTAAACCTCAAGACAATATTGAAGTAGGCCCTATTTTTACTTTCCAAGTAATTCTGTTTTTCAAGTATATGTAGGCTACTTTATCAGTGTTCTTCTTTGGGAAACTTTTACTTCACAACATTACCAAAAACATAATATTGTACTTTTTACAGCAATACATTTCATTTTGAATTTTAGTAAATACTTAATTAACTTAAAAATATATACTTTTACTCTTTTTTTCTCTTTTTCTCTTTTTTTCTTTTTTTACTTTTACTTTTTTCTCTTTAAAGTAAAAGTAATTTACACTGTAAAAAATCCAACTTGCAAATTGTTGACTCAGTTTCAGATTTTAAGTTGAGTGGACAAATTTTTGACCACAATGTTGAGTTTACTTATAAGAACGATTTCACTGCAAGTTTACTAATATGTCGTCCACTGAACACAAACAAGTAAGTTGAGAAAACGTAATGTTTTAATTTATTCATAACTTCCCGTCATCGCGCATGCGCAGAATGTCAGCGCTGTACCTTGCACGGGGTTTCCTCCTTCAACCACGCTTTGGAAGGGACTGGATTTCATCTGGTTGAGGTAAGTTTTCTTTAAGCTTTATGAATAAATTAAGGTACATGGTACACCTTGTTTGTTAAATGTTAAAAGACTAAACTCATACTAAAGCATGTGGTTATTAGTTATCTTGTTTGTTATCTGTTATGTTCGGTGATGCTTTTAGCAGTCTGTTAACATTTGAAGGTATGTACATATACAGCTACAGTATGGCTGGATGGACTATATTTTTGTGGAGACTATATAAAATGTAGGTCTATATTGCTAGAGATTGTCCACGTAGCACAGTAACGTCTATTTAAAGCTGCACTTTGTAAACACTTTTTTATGTTCAAAATTGACGAAATAGATACAATGAAAAAGTATTTTATGAATCCATTTTTCAAACCATGTTTTTGTCTTATCTTGAATCATTACGCTACACCTATAATACATGTTTATTTTGAGATTATTTTAGCTCAGTCGGCGTCGATGCGGAGTAGCACAGTACTTTCGGCGTGACTCGTCCTCATAGACATAAACAGAGAAGTAGTTCCGACTACAATGTTCTTCCGCAAGACGCATGCACACCGTTTTGTTTTGATTAACGCGCGCCAAAAGTTACAGCTTCAACGTTATTGACAACTTAGACAAGTGTGAGGACACATGTTTGAACGAGAAAAGAATAAGAAGGACGTGCATGATGTTAAAAATGTTAAAGACAGCATGTAAGTGCTAATTTTTTGTGTTTATTGCAATTTGATAGTGAAACATACCCAATTTTGTCAAAAAAGCTCAAGGGTAGCATTATCTTAAACACAGTAGGTTATGTCTTATGTGAACATAAATAATTTAGTGAATCCAAGATGTTTTAGTAGGATGGATTCGATATGTGCTTTAGCTCTTAAAGGGACAGCAATCTAAGTACGTTACCTGCCGTCTTGTGTATTGTTACTCAGACAACAAGACAAATCACTTAATGCTCTTTTATATCTTTATAAATACATTTATATTTAATTAATACAGTGAAGACTATGTATTGGGTTGTAATATCTTGTTATTATTCCATTTCTGTAATGCTACATGTTAAATTAACACACTGTAACTGCGTTTGTTTTTGTATTTGTCCTGTTTAGAAAAAAGGGAAAAAAAGCAACAACATCAAACATCAGTGATGCATTGACAAAAATCTGGCAGATGTGCAAAAATGTGACCTTTTGAAAGATCAGGTGAGTTTATTATTTTTAGATCTAAATGAAGTGTACACTTAATTTTTACTGTTATAACAATGTTTTTGTTTTTTTCAGGGTCTGTGCTGAGTATTACAGGAGAGCACCTTTTCCCTTCATTGGATGAACACACATCTAGTTGTACAGAGAATGGAGATGAGATGAAGTTCTTACTAAACCAACTTGAACATCAGGTAATTGTTTAGCATGTGATATATGTTTGATTAAAGGTTGAATGGTGTCATCTCTCTGTCAAGCTAAGTCCCATGCCTCTCTTTGGATATAACTTGGATATTACTTGTTCCATATTTGTTTTTTCTGTCTTTCAGTCACTCCATTGTACTTGCTCAAAGAAAGGCCACAACTTTCAGAGGGACCTTTGTTTATAAGAGAAAAGTTTGGAAACATCCTGAAGACTTGCCTGGTAAGATGATGTGTGTCATCATCAGCATATACACTCATGCCTTCACCTGTTCACCTGTTTATCAGGTCTATTTTGTCAAAAAGCTCACAGTGGGTAACATTACCGTAAACACAGTAGGTTATGTCTTAAGTGAACATAAATAATTTAGTGAATCCAAGATTTTTTAGTAGGATGTATTAGATATGTGCCTTAGCTCTTAAGGGGACAGCAATCTATGTACCTGCTGTCTTGTTGTTACTCAAACAACAAGACAAAATCACTTAATGCTCTTTTGTATCTTTATAAATACATTTATATTTAATTAATACAGTGAAGACTATGCATTGGGTTGTTTTCACATTGTATTATTCCATTTCTGTAATGCTACGCGTTAAATTAACACACTGTAACTGCTTTTGTGTTTGTTTTTGTATTTGTCCTGTTTAGAAAAAAAGAAAAAAAGCAACAACATCAAACATCAGTGATGCATTGACAAAAATCTGGCAGATGTGCAAAAAATTTGACCTTTTGAAAGATCAGGTGAGTTTATTATTTTTAGATCTAAATGAAGTGTACACTTAATTTTTACTGTTATAACAATGTTTTTGTTTTTTTCAGGGTCTGTGCTGAGTATTACAGGAGAGCACCTTTTCCCTTCATTGGATGAACACACATCTAGTTGTCCAGAGAATGGAGATGAGATGAAGTTCTTACTAGACCAACATGAACATCAGGTAATTGTTTAGCATGTGATATATGTTTGATTAAAGGTTGAATGGTGTCATCTCTCTGTCAAGCTAAGTCCCATGCCTCTCTTTGGATATAACTTGGATATTACTTGTTCCATATTTGTTTTTTCTGTCTTTCAGTCACTCCATTGTACTTGCTCAAAGAAAGGCCACAACTTTCAGAGGGACCTTTGTTTATAAGAGAAAAGTTTGGAAACATCCTGAAGACTTGCCTGGTAAGATGATGTGTGTCATCATCAGCATATACACTCATGCCTGAAATACTTTACCTGTTCAGCTGTTTATCAGGTCCTTTTAGGTATACAAAACTTATCATTTGCTCTCTGTCAGCCAAAAGGCAGAGTAAAGGGACGAAAGCAGGGTACAAAGTCATGGTAAAAAATACTAAATTGAAAAATCATATTTGAAACTTTCTCAGTGATCAGTTTGATTTCATCTGAGAGCACAAATTCAACAAGTTGTTGTTGAATCAGCATTGTAATTACATCAATGCTGAAATGGCTTCTAACAGCACAGGTTCAGGTGTGGCAGTGTTTGGGCTTGGGAAATATAATATGTTTATCAGTTTTAGTTCAATGGCTGAATTTGAACAAGCTTAAAAGGTTAGTTCAACTAAAAATGAAAATTAGCCGATGGTTTGTTCACCCTAAAGTCATTCTAGGTGTATAGGACATTCTTCATATACGCAGAGTTAAATAAAACAATATCATGGGTCTTCAAAGCTTTATAATGGCATTGAATGGTGGTTTCTGTTTTGAAGTCCATAAAAGTGCATCTATCCATCATAAAAGTGTATCATTCATTCATTCATTCATTCAAGCGAAGTAGCGTGTTTGTGTAAGAAAAATATCCATACTTAAAACTGTATAGACTAAAATATCTAGCTTTCAGCGGTATGCAAGTCGACATGCGCTTGTGTGTGGGGCAGTTATATGATGGATAGAATAGCTGATGGATGGGTAGGTAAAAATGCGCTTTTTAATATATAACTCTGATATAACTCTGACACAAAGAAAGTTATATAAACCTAGGATGGCTTGAGGGTGATTAAATCATGGTCTAATTTTCATTTTTGTGAGGAACTAACCTTTTATAATTAGGGCCACCTTTACTTTTCAAATAAAGTTACATGAGCATGTTTAGGAACACACTGAACACACTGTGGTCCACTGGAAAATCCCTAATTTTATGCTTATTTCTATTGCAGGACATAGAGCCAGGATAAAGGGAGAAGATGAGGATCTTAACCATCTTTGAAAATGATGCCACCATCCACTCAAACCCAAATATAAGGTGCCTCTCTGTAGTACTAAGAGCAGATTGGACCAGGTAATGTGCAATACCTTTGCTGCAATTGTTACTAAATATTTTTTTCAAAAGTGTTTAATGTTCTTGACCCCCAGTGCTCAGCAAGAGTCTGGTCCTTAAAATATTGCTGCAGTCTTTATGGATAATCATAAGGTTGAGCATTTATTTATTTCAATTTGTACTCTAATTTAGTGCATATTTTTTTTCTTGTTTATAAATATTGAAGAGTGGAGTAGAAGTTCATCACCTTCTAATGTACCTATTGGAGACAGAAAATGCTGTTTTGCAGAATTGTCAATAAAAATTTTCTGTAATGATGGCAATGTATTTTGTATTGTGTTGTATTTTCAGTGTGGTTTGTTCTGGCTGCATTTGGATTCTTAATGTGGTGGGTACACAAGTATCTGGGTTAGATATTTGAAGAAAGTTGAACCAACTTACAAAAAGTACAAAGTTGAGTTAACTTAAAAAAATAAAGCAACCAGCTGCAAAGCATTTTTGAGTTTACTGAACTCCAAGACCTCTGAAATTGTGCTAACTTGTTTCTTTGAGTTGGACTGGTAAGTTGAAAAAGTTGAACCAACTTTTTGGTTTCAAAGTTGAACCAACTTACAAAAAGTACAAAGTTGAGTTAACTTAAAAAAATAAAGCAACCAGCTGCAAAGCATTTTTGAGTTTACTGAACTTCAAGACCTCTGAAGTTGGGCTAACTTGTTTCTTTGAGTTGGACTGGTAGTTAGATGGACTTACTGAGTAAAGTATAATTAACTTAATCAAATAAGTTTAGTGAACTTTCAAAAATGATTTGGCATAACTTCAACCACTGAAGTTGAGTAAACTCAAAAATGCTTTGCAGCTGGTTGCTTTATTTTTTTAAGTTAACTCAACTTTTTTTTTTTTACAGTGTAAAGTTTGACTTGAAAAGTAGCCTATGTTTAATGTAATCAAGTATTAAACATAAGAAAACAACTTTTATTTATGAAATGTAGTGCAGTAAAAAGTATGACATTATATATAGTATGCTTTTGAATATAGTGAAGTAAAAGTTTTCTAAAGAAAAACACAGATAAAGTACGTATATACCTAAAAATGTTCTTGAGTAGAAAGTAAAAATACTACACTACTGTCCGCCTCAGCTCAAAAACAGAAATGTAAAAAAAAAATTATAATAGTCCTGCACGTGCTCCTATAATGGCAGTGAATAGCGACCAGGCTAAAACATTACAAAAATTATACAAAAGTATCACGTAATGATACAGTGAGACACGAGCCATATATGCAAAGTGTTCAGCTGGCATGCTATAAGGTTTTGCAAAAAAGAAACAATATTATTCAGTCAAAATACTGAGCTCGGCTGTTACTTTGTGCGCGCTTCTGTGAGTCAGGGCACTGGAACAACAGCAGGGTGAGTAAAACATTACTTTATTTTCATTTCAGGGTGAACTATCACTTTAAGTGAGTGGTGGAGGTATGACGTCACTTTGTAGGCCAACTGGCAGTTAGCATTTCACTGGCCCTGTCCCAAAGGGCACCCTAAACCCTCACGGTCTTCCTCTGAGTCCGCACTTTCACGACATAATGTGCTTTGACTGTGGGTTAGAAGTCTGCTGCGTAACCCGCACCATTGCGGGCTCGGCAGAAGTGCGCATCGAGGGCGCATATCAACCTCAAAGGGGGCGCTCACAAGCACCCTTCTGAGACCTAAAATGACAAATGGGCCATTGTAAAATAGGTGTAGCAACCATTGTAAGTCCACTAGATAATATTGATTTTAAAGATTTTGAAAACGATAGTTTGGAGAATATGTTTGAGATGGCAAATGAGCCAGAATGTACTGAAATGAGCTCTGGCGAGGAGAGTGATGATGGTAAAAAACATCTGCTCAAACTGAACCCTTCCAAACTCCAAAATGTAACAAAATATGTTTTGTTTTATTATTCTGTAATTGTTACTCTAATATCAGGAGAGATTAATATTATCGCAACAGGTAGTGATCCACCCGTGTTATATATAGATACGGGTCGCTAAAGACCTGGATATGTAATAATGATTGCCGAAAAATTCATGCATTAACATTTAAATGAATGAATGAATGAATGAATGAATGAATGAATGAATGAATGAATGAATGAATGAATGAATGAATGAATGAAGCATTTATATAACGCTTTCATATGTACTACTACTGTACACCCCAAACCACTTTACACTCATGTCAGGGGTCTCTCTTCAGCCACCACCAAAGTGGCCTTCAAGAGCGCAAAAACACTATTTGGAATTTGATCAAGTGTTATGTCGATCAGTTGAACAGTAGTAAGAGTAGCTGGTATGCATTCCTGAAATAATCATTGTTTTTCTCTTTGCAAATCGGTTGAATTAATGAATCAGATGCTGAATCAGAACCGCATACTACTCTTACTATTTCCGCCATAGAAAGATATGGTAAAATAGTATGAGTCACATAGTAGTTTGTGGTTCTTGTTCATAAATTCAATCACTTTTCGCCACCTACTGGTTTAACTAACGGTATAACCTGCAGAAAGACTCACTAAAATCCCGTCCACTAATGCACAGACTGTGCATTCCATCATCATGCGCAATTTGTTCTTTCTGAAACCCCCCCTTTTTATTTTTCCTGAATGTATGTGCGAAAGAGCGAAAATAGAAAGAGAGAGAACTCTTCTCTTAACGTTGGTTGAATTTGTTCCACTTAATAAGCCCTCCCCAATGACCTCTCACTAATTAAGAGCCGGCATGTAAGAAATACGAGCTTTAATTAATGATGAGATAAATTCTGTCTCGAGGACTGTCAGAAAATGATGACACCATGTTTTACAGTTGAAATAGAATTAGACGGGGGAAAAAAAGGCCTGGATCTAGCTTACAGACAGCACTTTCTAATCTGTCAGCCGAGGATGAGAAACCCCAGCAGTAAATAAGAGAGCAGTTCAATGTCAATCAATGTCTGCTCCATTGCTTGCTGCTTGTGTACTTGTTTTCACCAAATCATGTTAACACATCCTAACACAGACAGTATGGCTCTGTGCCATATTTGTGTGTACGAGCGTGTTCACAAGCAGATGAGTAAGAAAGACAGAGAGAGGCTTTCAACGACAGCATCATTAGCTGACGGTTACAGCTCTTGGGAAAAGGAATTTTCCAGAACATTTTCTTGCATTTAAGGGAAACGACATTTTCCTACATATTGGCATTACACGACTGAAATACAGCAAGATGGCTCCAGACTAGGCCAGAGCACAGGGTTCAGGGTGGATTGAAGCGTTAGGCTGGTTGTTGTGCGCTAGAGGCTTATTTCATCACTTTCGTAATGATGTACAACATACCCAAACACACACACACTCTCTCACAGAGACTGATGATGAATTGGCCTCATCTAACTCTGATGACTGTCGGGGAAGCCATGTGGTGCCCAGTGTCTGGTTTCCGAAAAGACTGACACACGCACACATACGCACATTACCACACTTGCAAAAGCATTCATCTTTTTATAAGATATTCCCTGCAATCTTTTATTGTGCTGGCAATATCATATATTTTATTGTTTGTTGCAAAAGCAAGTCTTCTAATGTTGACACAAAATGTCTTGGTTCATTCTTAAGGCTATGTTTTGTATGACTAAATGTCTGGGGTCATAATATTTTATATGTTTTAAAAATATATATATTACCTTTATTCAAGAAGAATTAATTAAAAGTGACAATAAAGGGATTTATAATGTTTCAAACTATTTTTTTTACTTTCTATTTATCAAAGAATCGTGAACTGTTTTAACATTCATAATAAAAATAAATGTTTATTGAGCACCAAATCCGCATATTAGAATCATTTCTGAAGGATCACGTGACCCTGAAGACTGGAGTAATGATGATGAAAATTCAGCTTTGCATCAGGAATAAATTTCACTTTAAATTCCAATTCAATTGTAGTGATATTTCACAATATTACTATTTTTACTGCATTTTCTTTTTTAAATAATGAAATAAATGGAGCCTTGAAGAGCACAAGAGACTTACGAGGGACTTACTTGTGCACTATATTACAAGTCTTATAAAACAATATGATCGTTTTGACGTCAAACCAGGTTTTAAGGATGAATGAGATTCATTTGAAAGCTACAGCGAAGGAAGATTAAATAACTTTTCAGTGGATCTTAACCTTTTTAACCTCCATTGTCCACAACATACTTACAATTGTCAGGTAATAAAATATTTTAGAGCTTGACATAACTAGAAAGATGCATTAAGAGATGATGGGGGTTGAAAACTTTTTGAATTTGAAGATCAAGGTATCTTCTGTTTCTTCTGAACAGCAGTAAATTAAAAAATTTAAACATATATATATATATATATATTAGGCTTGGGCGGTAATACGGTAAAATGGTATACCGCGGGATCTAAAAATAGCAACGGTATCAGTTTCAATACCGTCAAACCGTCAAAAAAAACAAAAAACAGATCAACTTACATATTGCTGATCAACATTTAATTATTAAATATTTAATAAGTTGAACTAATTAAACTATTTACATATTAAATACTATTTATTTATTAAATGCCTAAATATGTGTATGCGTTGTTGTGACAGCGTGGATGAGAAAGAGAGAGAGAGAGAGAGAGAGAGGGGAAAAGACGGCGAGTCGGGCACTGAGTTATTATCGAAAAAGAACACAACTTCTGCAGTTTGGAAGTATTTTGGGTTTTGACGGTAAATACAGACGAGGCAATTTGCAAATTGTGCAACAAAAAGATGACCGCGAGAGATGGAAATACCTTGAACCTAAGGGCGCATATCCGAAACCACCATCCTCACTGCTGGGGGGATGAAAAACCGAGCGCACCCTCGGACTATGCTGTAATATTGCCGAAGCCTTTTGTCACACAGCTGGCAATGTAAGCAATAAGCATGAACTCCACAAAAATCAAGTGGACATGGGACTCACAAAAAAAAAATGTCAATTGTCTGACAATTGTCTCATAACGGTAAGCATAAAACGTGCAGAGAGTTTCTCAGGGGCTCAAATGTAAAAAAAAAATATATATGTCTGAGCCTTACATCATAATGTTTTAATTATTCACGGTAATACCGTATACCGAGGTAAAATAGGGAGGAGGTTTGACGGTATCAAAATTTGGATACCGCCCAAGCCTAATATATATATATATACTGAAACACTGACCGTGGAGATCCACTTTTGCGACATGACTGAAGCGTGATGTTGCGACGCCTCCCGTCATTTGTGTGTTCAAATCGGTTCAAATGCAGCACTGCCTTTCCGGAATGGTATGCGGGCGCGTTATTTTAGTTGTAATTTTAGTTGCTATGGTAGCTTATTTTAATGGTTGTTTTATCTTAATTTGAATCATTTTAAGCCATTTTGAGACCCCCTTGGAAGTTTCTTAAGGCCCCCTAATGGGTCCCGGGCCCACTAGTTGAGAACCACAGAACTAGATGATGCAAAAGTATGAAAATATAAAAACTACTTGCCATTTTTAGCTGAATAAACATGTAATTCCTGAATAATTAAATTGTTCATTATAGTATATAAATAAAAAATGCCATAGCATTCTATTAAGACATAGTTAAACAATATATATTTGCAATAATTCTGAGGAGTTTATTGAAATGCGTTTGTTCATTTAAAAATCTTTTAGTCATATTTCTAGTCCTGAAATCAAATTCAGTGTGAAAAGGTGAACCACTTCTGCACCTGGATCACAGCTCAATCTTAACCACAGCCCAATTACTAGAGCACCTCAGTTAATCTAACCGAGGGTACTTCTTTTTTTAATACAACATATGTAAATTAACGTCTGACACAGGCAATCAACTTAATAATGCATGTTTATCAAACATAGACCATATGGTGCCTTTTATTATTACTCCGAGTCAATTGTCACATTCAGCATGGCACTTTTCTTAAAAACATTTATTTTGAAAGGCTCAGAAAGAAAAAAAAAGAGAGGGAAGGAAAACAGCCGGGCTCCTTGCAGCAGTTTGTTTGCAGATTTGTCCGTATTTAATGTTTCTTTCACTGAGCCATCCTCGAAAAAAACGCTCACAACTCCATTTACTGCCAGGAAAAGCCAAGCTGACAGACGAATGACGTTTCTGACAGCAGAGAGACAGGAAGTGAGAAAGAAAGGCAGAGAGAGAGAGAAAGAGAACAAGGAAGTGAAACGTTATAGGCAGTCACACAAGGACCAACCTCGCAACCTGTCAGTCAACGTCCTGTCTCATCAGACGCCGATCAGAAGCTCCTGGCAGGAGAGCTGTCAGTCAAGACGACACACTGCGCTTTATGAATGAAAGCCAGCGGAGGACCGGCAGCATGCAACACAAGCCCGTTTAATCACGGATCAAAACGGATTTGTTTTAATGGGACGCTATTGGTTGCGTACGAGGCCTGAAAGATAGAAGATAGAAAAAGGAGAACAGGAGAGGGCTGAGAACACTGGATCAGACATGGTGAGGAAGAGCCAGACGATCCATAGAGTCCCGCTCTGATTTCATTACAGTAAATAGTGGTTTTGGTGTGGAACCGCTGAAAGCTGCTGCCTGTGGTGGTGGCTTAAAAAGTGCCCTGGGAGCAGGCCGTAAAGAGACGCAGATCCCTCCCTGCCACTGGACTCATCGATTGAGGTCTGCGGTGAGGAGCAGGAGGCAGGGGAGGAGGAGGAGGAGTAGAGGGGGAGGCAGACCCATATCTCCTATAGTCTCGCAGAGCCAGACCTTTCAGGCAGGAAGAGACACAGTCCCGCCACTGACCGTCTTGATGCTCTAAGTGTCATTGCTTTATGATGCCCGCGGCTGCGCCGTTCGTGAGTTTGTTTAGCGGGAGGGGTGCTGAGAGAATTTCTTGCCCTACGCGGGAGCGACGGCACTGAAGAGACATGTAAAGCGACCAATCATGTTTCTGGGTGGAGTTTAATTGAATTAGCTAGTTAAAGATAGCCAAGTTTCGACTACTAAAAATATTTCAGTTGAACATTTTAATTTAAATGTACGAATTAGCGTAATCAAATATTTGAGTTTAGAGCAATTAAAATGTAGCCTAGAAATCTAGACACACCCTAGCGGCAGCAAATTTAATCTGCCCGCGAGTGTCGTCTAGCAACTCTCAATACCCTTCTGAGCTGTATTCCCCTAAATCTTGCCGGGCCAATCACATCGTGTATAGAGTCGGGTGGGCGGGGCCATAATGTCGACGGCCGAGTTGCGTTTGCGTGCTTCTAGTAAACACAGATACTGGCGAACGGCGGCGGTCTTTCGAACCAGCTTTGATCACGACTCTGGAAGACTTGGAGTTAAGCTTTTCTCTGAGAAAAGAACAAAGAACGGCACTGAAGTCATTCTTAAAAAGGGAAGATGTGGTCAGAGTTTTGCCGACCGGATATGGCAAATGTTTCATCTATCAACAAGCTCTGTTTCACCTTCGTTGCTCTGGTTGGTTGTAGCGCTATCCTATCGCGTGCAGAGGGAGTTTGAAAGACAACCGTTTATCCCACCCCTCGGATTGAGCCCTGTCAATGGTGAGTTTCCAGACCAAACATCTTGATGTGGGTCTGGCTTGTCAGGCTAATTAAAATTAGTATTTTGAGTACAAAATAAAAATCTATAAGTACTGCTTAAACTTAAAATTTCTTAACTTAAAAAATGTGATGTAACTGATTGACTTAATTATTTGAGTTTTGCCAACTTATTCGGGTTTACGGTCTGTCTGTCTGTCTGTCTGTCTGTCTGTCTGTCTGTCTGTCTGTCTGTCTGTCTGTCTGTCTATCTATCTATCTATCTATCTATCTATCTATCTATGCATTATTTTTATGCACTTCCTTAAAGTCATCTTAAAAAACCATTCATGTTGCAAAATGGAAATAACCCCACTTTATATTTTTCCAGTAAAAATGCCAGTAAATTAGCCTAGAAATCTAGATGCTAGCGGCAGCTAATGTAATTTGCAGCCAGGGTAGTCTAGCAACTGTCCATCGACCTGTGAGCTTGAAAAACCAAACTCTAGTCAGGCCAGTCACATCGTGTATAGAGCCGGTGGGTGTGCTTTACATAATGATGGCAGAGTTGCGGAGGTTCCGCGTGAATTTCCTGCTATTTCCCTGCTAACAAAGAACGGCACTGAAGTCATTCCTAAAAAAGGAAGATGTGTTTGGAGTTTTGCCGACCGGATACAGCAGAAGTTTAATCTTTCAACTAGCTCCGCTGGTGGGAAAACGCATGGGACTCAGCCAAAACCCACTTGTGATTCTTGTCTCGCCCCTGATAGCGCTCTGGTTTGTTGTAGCGCTATCCTATTGTGTGCAGAGGGAATGTGATAGACAACCGTTTATCCCACCTCTCGGACTGAGCCCTGGCAATGGTGAGTTCCCAAACATCTTGATGTTAAATGTTGTCCTTTACAATATTTCTGTGTCTGACACCATGTCAGCAGTGAGACCATGTTCACAAAATTCAGTCAACTTCATTATAAGGCTGAGAACTTAAATGTCTAGTGTTTTTGATATTCAGCCTGAACTTCAATTCAGTCATATGTCCAAACGCTGACAAATATATTTAGCTATTCTTTTTCTAGTTTTGATAATTAAATTTGCATTGGCTGTTTTGATAAACAGAATAGTTGTTTACGTCCCGTTAGACACAAATATTTAAAAAAATAAACACAACAAAGCTGATTTCTGATGTTCCATTCATGTAAGTCCTGTGAATCTCAACTCTGTCTCTCTCTGTCTCTCTCTAAATGATACACATTCATAAATGTTTGTTCTCCGCCATGCTTTGAAGTGAATTCGTTTCTCTCTTTAATGATTTTTTTTCTTCTCATGGTGATGGAAACCATGCTGACACCTTCCTTTGCCTCATCAAGCTTCCCAGCACAATTACATGAATTTACTTTCAATAAATTACCATCCTCCCAAACATCACTCAAAGCCTAGACATTCACAAACAATATGCATTATTAATCTAATTGTCACTGTTTATTTGGTTAACTTATAACTGATTTGGACAGCCATGGCTTGATAAAGCATTTAAGAGTTTTGGTTTTCATAAAGAACTCATAAAGAGATGGAACATGTATTTGCTGCAAGTAAGATGTAGTGAGGAATAGAGGGCCCAACAATAAGCTCAACTACATGCAAAGTTATTAAAATTACACTTCAATTTTCAAACTTGTTGAAATTTTATGATTTCATATATCATGATATATGAAAAATCATATATATACACACACAAAAAAAGTAAAATAACGGTAAATCTGGCTGCAAAGTTTCCTGACGGATTCCGTAAAATTACAGTAAAAACAAAACATTTCACCAAATTACATGCATTACACACAAAATAAACTGTAAAAATACAGAGAACATTTTACAGTCAAAATTTATTAAACTACAGTATATTGCTGTTAAAAAAATTATTAAGATGTGGAAAACAATTATGTCAAATTACACATAAAACAACTGATTTTCTAGTTAATCTCTGCAAATTTAAGTTTTTTATGAGTTATTTTATAAATCTGCTCTGTCTATCT
The DNA here is from genome assembly GCF_024679245.1 of Pseudorasbora parva. Classification (NCBI taxonomy): domain Eukaryota; kingdom Metazoa; phylum Chordata; class Actinopteri; order Cypriniformes; family Gobionidae; genus Pseudorasbora; species Pseudorasbora parva. The sequence continues at coordinate 29,737,487 of NC_090190.1, read as the reverse complement.
ACAGTAATTTACTTTTAAAATGCAGGTTTTCCATGTACAATAACTAAGATATTATTCATAAAAATGCAGGAAGCACAAATTCAAAAACAAATGTTTGCATATTTACAGTATTAATCTTTATTTTTTACAGAACCAGTCACAACTTCAACCTCCAAATTAAGTAGGCCTACTTGTACAAATAGCACCATTACAGACAATTTGCTAAATTTACAAAATATAGTACAGAATCTGCACATTTACAGTCATTGTACAACACATTATATGTCAAGTTAATTTAGTTACAGGAAATACAAGCTTAGTATATCATTTAGCAAGAATATCTACATTAAAAGACAATTATCTTTATATTTTTATACTGAAACATTGCAGTTATTATTTTATACAAGTACAATTACATTTTATCCAAAGCAACTTACAAATGAAGAGTATAGAAGCAGCAATAATTGCAGTGACCATTTATAGTTAGTCTAGCAGTTATATATATTTTTAAAAAAAGAGCTAGATTGGACGGGTCAAGTTTTCACAGAAAGATGCATCTTTAGCGGTCTCCTGAAAATGTTAGTCAGGTTATTCCACCAGCATGGAACAGTCCAGGTAAAGGTCTGTGAAAGAAATGTTGTGCCTCTTTGGAATGGCACCACAATGTACCGCCTTCAGAACGTAAGCTTCTGGAGGAAGTAGAGCTGTGAGTTTAGGTGTAGGGGTGCAGAACCAGTTGTTGTTCTGTAAGCCAACATTGATGCCAGTGGCTGGAACATGAGCTTGGATAACAAGTTGTGTTCCGATAGGAATGGCCTGATCATCCCAATGCTGTACAAGGCAAATCTGCAAGATCAGGCAGTTCTAGCAATGTGGTCTGTGAAGTTTAAATGATCAATTATAACACAAAGGCAGGGCTGGCTGAAACCACTTGACGAGGTTGAGTTGAAGGTAAAGGTCATCCAGGTGAAGGTTGGAAATTTCCATCAAGCAGGCTGAGATGCAAGCAGCTACAAAGCTGATCATCCGGCTGGAATGTGAATGGATATATATATATATATATATATATATATATATATATATATATATATATATATATATATATATATATATATATATAATCATATTATAGTATAGGCATATACTATAAAATAAGTTTTGCCCCTCCATCCCTCCGGCTTCGCCTTGTTCCTCAGTCCCACCAGCTCGTCACTGTGGCTCCGTCTCGACCTCCAGAACCATCTTTGTTGCTTGGTCTCTTAGTCTCCACCTTCATCAGCTCCATCTCAGTCCTGCTCCTCCCTCCTTTGACTCAGCCGTGGATCTTTGTCCTGGCTGTGATCTGGGTTCCAACCTGGCTCAGTCTGCTTCTTTAGTCTACTCCCACCATCGATACCGCCACCATATCCTCCTTCTTCCTGCCCTTCTCAGCCCCTCGTCCACCTGAAGAGCCCCCACCCCTTCCTCAGTTGGAATGTTATTGCGGCATAGGACGTGCCTTCCCGGGGATTTATGTAGTAGAAATGTGAAATTATTTTTGAATTTGGTGCCTTCTAGACTGAGAAAAGACAGAACATGTATTTTAGTCTTATGCGGATGAAAGACAACAACTCCCAGAATGCACTTTTGCTTCGCTGTCCAACGAGGCCACTCCCAAAGCCACGGCTACTGGTTATCACTTGCCCACCATGACAGCACCACCACTGTCATTTTGATTTTCATAGCAATAAAATCATTTCGGTGAATTAGAGAATAGACAGTACAATTAAAAACTGAACACATCTGTTCAATATACTGTAAGTGAGCTGAACAAAAGTTACGGCTCAAACACAACAGGAGTCAGATCTCATTCATCACGAGAGCGTAGAGCTTAGCTAAGCTTGGCATACATTAACAGTGCATGTTCAGTCTGGCACGTTTTCAGATCATATGGAAGCTTAACTTTAATAGGAATTAATTGAAAAGTTGAAACACTCACTTCTCACTGCTCCCTTATGAATGCCCGAGCCGAGCGGCCTTGCGCATTTACATTCTGGGAGTGAGATCCCACCCCTGTGATGATAAAATGCAGAACTAGCTCCTTTTACTGGCTGTAGTCTTTAGCTTCTGGCCAAAAATTATGTTATTTGCGTCATCTGAGGATTTTTTCCATAAAATAAAATGCATAATGCTTAATGCTAATCGCTGAAGTAACCCTTTAAGTTGAAACTTGTTAGTTTCATTGTGTTTTGTCTTTTAATTTCCTGTTCCCATTTTGCCTGTGTTCATTGGCGTTGATGATTACTCTGTCTGTGAATTTAAACCTTTAGTTTCCTCTGTTTATTATTTTGCATCATCTTAGTTTAAATGTGGTTTTGTTATTCTGTTCTCCTGCATGTTACCATTGGAATGTATCATTAAAGACTGTTGATATTCTATTTTGTCGTGCCACCAATTGCCACAATTTTAATTACATTTTAATTTATACACATAAAAAGTCATTAAATAATGTAAATACGTGAGCTCAGATAATATATACATTTATATACAGCACCAAGATGTTAGCAGCAGATCCTGTAAGTTGAGAGGTACATGGGGCTTCCATGGATCAGACTTGTTTGTTCCGCACATTCCACAGATGCTCGATTGGATTGAGACCTGGGGTATTTTTAGGCCAAGTCAACACCTCAAACTCGTTGATGTGCTCCTCAAACCATTCTTGAACCATTTTTTGCTTTATGGCATTATCCTGCTGAAAGAGGCCACAGCCACCAGGGAATACTGTTTCCATGAAAGGGTGCACATGCTCTGCAACAATGCTTAGGTAGGTGATTTTTGTCAAAGTAACATCAACATGGATGGCAGGACCCAAGGTTTCCCAGCAGAACATTGCCCAAAGCATCACACTGCTTCTGCTGGCTTGCCTTCTTCCCATTGTGCATCCTGATCCCCAGGTAAGCAATGCACACGCGTTGGTGTTTTCGGCGGTGGACAGGGGTCAGCATGGGCACCCTGACTGGACTGCTGCTATGCAGCCCCATACACAACAAACTGCGATACACTGTGTATTCTGACACCTTTCTATCAGAACCAGCATTAATTTCTTGAGCAATTTGACCTACAGTAGCTTGTCTGTTTGATTGGACAACATGGGCAGCCTTTGCTCCCCATGTTTATCAATGAGCCTTGACCCTGTTGCCAGTTCACCACTGTTCCTTCCTTGGACCACTTTTAATACATACTGACCACTGCAGACCGGAAACACTCTACAAGATCTGGAGTTTTGGAGATGCTCTGACCCAGTCATCTAGCCATCACAATTTGGTCCTTGTCAAACTCACTCAAATCCTTACGCTTGCCCATTTTTCCATATCAACTTTGATGACGAAATGTTCACTTCCTGCCTAAAGGCTGCAACATACTCCACAAGAACAGAGAAAAAAGTTCTCGCTTCCAGGGCTGCCCTGATTTGGGAGTTCCCGCAGCTTGTTCTCGACACATCGCCTGAGCAGAACTTTTTTCTTGCAGGTGTCCGAGAACTATTGTGTGATTGGTCATACGTTTAAAGTGGGTGGGGTTAATGCGGAAAAACGCAGATGATCGGCACCTGCTTTTCCCGTGAAGTATGGAATGTACTGGCAAGAACGAACTATGTTCTTGTTCTTGCCACCTCGAGAAAACGAACAAATTTCTTTGTTCTTGCAGAGTATGTTCCAAGCTTTATATATCCCATCCACTAACAGAAGAGCAGATATGAAGAGATAATCAGTGTTATTCACTTCACCTGTTAGCGGTCATAATGTTATACCTGATCGATGTATATAGACACAGACACACACACACACACACACACACACACACACAAAATAATAATAATAAATGAATCAAAATTAATCATCATCATCAATGGAGTAAAAATATAATAAAATCAGAGCTGTGGATTGTGGTGATTATGTCTTTATGCTGACTTTATCTTTGGCACTTGACTCACAAAAAAGAAATTACAGCCAGCAAAGCACTTAAGATCCGGACATTCCGCGAGAGCTTTAGGTTTGGCCCTGGTTTCTTCATGAATCTGATATCTGCCTCATATTTCTCTGTTCTGGTGATCATAATGGCTGGCTTGGCTCACTGAGGGACATTGTCAGCTACTTCTAAAGAATCAAGCACTCGTTTCACTCAGGTAAAAAAATGACTGAAAATGACTGAACTGATAATCCTTCATAACGGTAACTTGATAAAGAATGTCAACATGCACAGGTCTCAGTTTATTAGAGGTCAGCATCTTGTTAGCCCATAATGGATCAGAGTTGCTAAATCAACTAGAACCCGTGAGCCTGTTCAAAACCCTGTTTTGTCGCACACACACACACACACACACACACACACACACACACACACACACACACACACACACACACACACACACACACACACACACACACTTCTCCATCAGTCACTTTCCAACACTAACAAAACAGGACAAGGTTATAAATATTCAGTGTGTCTTCAGCCTATCCCTTGCCAGGGTGATGAGCATGTAGCCTAGAGTAACCAGAGAGAGAGACAGAGCGAGAGACTTCCATTCTGGTGATGAAGACTGACACACTCAAACCGTCAGCTATCCCAGGGCTTCAGGGGAACCTGAGGCACACTGCACGCACCCCTTGCGCACACACAAAATGCACAAACACATTCACAGCTTCCGTCGCTCTCTCCCATCTCGCCGCCGAAAGAGCGGGCTTGCAAACATTTCTGTTAATTATGTATTACAGCTGTCCTTCATAAACTTAATTACCAGGCGCTGAAAGGCAACGGGGCTCCATTTGCATATGTACATGAAAGAGACATGGCATATGCAAAAATACGATTTAATTAGCATTCTTTGATAGGGCAGCTTGCAAATCAAACTGGCGTGCTGTAAGATTCTCATCGTAAGGCCTGGATTAACTGCGACGTGAGATGGCATGGATGGCATTGCCCGTTGGGAGATGGCAAGAACGAGTGGTAGAAAAAAAACTGAATGTGGAGTGAGCGGGTAGACTTCAGCTTTCCACGTCCGCTCGTCGTCGTCGTCACAGCCATTGCTGCGCATCTGATCCGGGCCCCTGCCTGCAGGGGCTGGAACAACATTGTTTCGCTACGGTTTTGATGATTGTGTCTTGATTATTGTCATAAAAGGATATTACGGAATGCCACTCACTTTATTTTTTTTAGGAAAATATAAATCTCGCTAATGTGTCCTCTCTCAGCCTGGGGGTGCGAGGGTGGATGGTGGTGGGGGTATCGGGCACGGAGATTAAAAAAAGTGGTGGGTGCTGTGCATTAGCACGTTCAACTAACGACATGCTACACTGCGTTAGCACTGAGGCGCTAACTGTGCACGATTTGAATTACAGGAAAAACCTCTTCATGTGGCATCACAGGAATTTGTTTGTTTGCTTTCCTGGCTCACAATATTTAATGTAGATTAAATGTGCTATAATTCAGAATCCTGTATATCCATGTACGGTAATTAGCGTCTGTGTGTGCAGGCTAGGCATTTAAAGTGCTAGTGCAGCAGTGCTTAAATGTCACGAGTTGTGTGAGTTCCCCAGGTCCAAGTCGGTATGTTTTTTCACTTCAAGGTTAAAACACAACCATGGAGATAGACGGACACACAGTGTCACAAATCTACAATATGAAACACACATCACATTTCAAATACAAAAATGAAATATATGCACATACACACATGCGCGCACGCACATATACACATACATACACACATACACATGTGATATTGTAATTATATTACATTGTGGGGACATTTGGTCTCCACAATGTAATAAAAACAAGTACACACACATACCTACATAAGTAGCCTACATACGTATATATATATATATATATATATATATATATATATATATATATATATATATATATATATATATATATATATATATATATATTCAAAATATATAGAATGGATCAAAAATACAGTAAATCAGTAACACACAGTAAAATAGGGTGTCAAAATTGTACCTTTAGCTTGTCGCTAGGGCAGTACCCTTAAAAGGACATCTTTGTACCTTTTTTACTCCTAAAAGGTGCATATTAGTACCTTTGAGTACAAATGCGTACCTTAAGGTACTACTATGAACCTTTTTGTGGTAAAAATGGTACAACGTTGTTCTTTTAAGGGTTCTGCCCCAGCGACAAGCTGTTGTATCCCTAAAGGTACAATTTTTCTGTTTGAATAGTATAAAATATAATTAGGCTTTTGGCTTTTGAAAATGAATTGTCAACAGAATTCAGTGTCACATGATCCTTTCATAAATCAACCATGCTGATTTGGTGCTAAAGAATAATATCTTATTATCAGTGTTGAAAACAGTTCTGCTGCTTACAGTTTTTTTTTTGTGGAAGCTATGATCAGTGTTTTTTCATGATTCATGATTCTGATAGATTGAAGCTTTTAGATAGATAGATAGATAGATAGATAGATAGATAGATAGATAGATAGATAGATAGATAGATAGATAGATAGATAGATAGATAGATAGATAGATAGATAGATAGATAGATAGATAGATAGATAGATAGATAGATAGATAGATAGATAGATAGATAGATAGATAGATAGATAGATAGATAGATAGATAGAGAGAGAGATAATATTCATTTTCAGGCCCTTTACTGGTGGGTCAGTGAGGTGCAGGAACATTCCAGATCATGATACTTTGGAGTGATTTAGGGTTGCTCTGACATAAACATGAAAACCTCCCAGCTGGTTCAGAGAAGTCTAAAACCAAAAAAAAACGTTCTTCCACAATTAAACCCAAAACAAAATATATATTGATTTTGACAACCAGTGACTTCATACGACACTTTTAATGGTTAAAACAAGAAAATATGTCATTAAAATATGTGCATGGGTCTCTCCAAAGCTGCATCTGCCTAAAACCCTGAACAAACTAGGCACGTAAAACTCTGAACAAGCTGACACTCAAACTACCTTAATTACACTCCACCCAAGCGTAAACACAGATTACCCTCACCAAGACATGAGGAGCATTTACACTAATAGATGGGCACACCGTTGGGACATTTTGCCCCAGAGGAGGGCAGGGATTGTGATGGGGCTGGTAAGGGCTGGCTGCTCTGCCCTTCCCCCTAAGCAGCCCCTGAGCAGCCATTTTGTATGCTAGACTGGGTGGCAGAGAGAGAGATGGTCACACTGAGAGCCTCGCCTCATCTGCCTGGCCTAATGATGGCACTCACCTGCTGTTTTACTGCCTCCACGGGGGCTAAATACTACCCCTCAGCTCTCTCTGCCTCGCTTTCTCTCTTTCTATCAATCTGTATCTATGTATTTTATCGGTCTGTCAGTCTCTCTGTCTTTTTCACAACCTGTCTCTCTCCCTCTCTAGTTCCTTTGTCTGCATGTTCTTCTTTCTCTCAATCATTCTTCCACACCTCTCTTGTCCTCTCTACACTCCTTACTTGCTTTTCCCACCTCATTGCTTTGATGAACTTTTTATGGTCAGCACCCATAAAGACCTCATCAAAAACCACAAGGGTTCAGACAGTTTAGGACTAGAGCTAGACCACTAAAAGGCTTCAGAGATGAAAGAGCAGACAGAATGACAGCAATACATCTCCCGGTTGGATGAAAGTGGCTGGTGGAATAACCCAGCATGTCTGTCTGAAGAACAGCAGAGAGAGGGGTATAAGTGATAAATAAGAGGGATGTGATTTTAATGTGTATGGAGAGATTCAAATAATGGAAAAATGCTTATAAGAACCTCATATTGCAAAGATTTGAGAACTTGGGAAACACAAATGTTTACTGTAAATTCAGGAATGAATCCTCTAAATAATATTGTGTGTGCTCCATTGGTTATAGAGATGTATCAGTTTTGCAGTAGAACTATTTTTGCTAATGGAGGAACAATGGTAGAAATAACTGCCAATATTGTGTCTAAAATGTAAATTACTCAATATTATTAAAACTAGTTTACTGAACTGTGTGAATGCAATACCATGTATTTTAAAGGGGATTCGATAAGTGTCTTTCTTTTTTGAATGCGGTGCAGGCAAATATCAGTGAAAAATGTTTGACTTAGTTGTTTCTATCACTTTTTTTCACATCAGTTTACATTTCTCACCTCATAATAACAAAGCAGACAAACAGATTTTTAACAACTTTGCAAATGTATTACACTGCATAAGTATTCATACCCTTCACCTAGTACTTAGTTGAAGCACATTTCGAGTCTATACGACATATGATATACCGAGCTCTGCAAATCTGCATTTGGGGATTTTCTGCCATTATTCTCGGCAGATCCTCTCAAGCTGTCAGGCTGAACGGGGACTGTCAGTGGACAGCCATTTACAGGTTTCTCCAGAGATGTTCGACTGGGTTCGATCCCAGGCTCTGGCTGGGTCACTCAAGGACATTCACAGAGTTGTCCATAAGACTCTTGCATTGTCTTAGCTGTGTGCTTAGGGTCATTGTCCTTGGGAAGGTGGCCTTTCTGCCCAGTGTGAAGTTCTGAATGCTCAAGGTTTTCATCAGGATATCTATGTATCTCTGCCATAGACCATAAAAAAAAATGGACGACTCGACATCATCCATTTCCGCAGAGCAGAGTTGAAGCTTTCAGGCGGCCTGCACGGCGCTGACATCTTGGGACCGAGTCTGCCCAGTAGCGATTTCGGGACCGGAGTTGCGCATTAGAGAGCAGGTAGTAGAGCAGGAAGTCAAAAGCCCGCCCACACTCTCACAGATGCAGAACAAGTAATTATTTAGGGATGAGATAAACGGTTATAGAAATGTAGAAATTAAAGCTAAAGCTCCAATCTGCTCCCAAAAATCCCGGAAAAAGTCTGTTAGTGCCTCAGTGACAGCTTCACTCAGAGAAGACGTCGATCTCAGCTGTCAATCATGACGTCACACCCCCCGTTTTTAAACTTATTTTAATAACGAACACTTGAAATGAAATCATCGTGATGATAACTCATCGACGCCCCATCCTAAATAAATCTGTCTTATCTTTTGAATAATCCGATCTAATATGATTTCCGACCTGTAAGGTTGCCAGAATAATAATCTTACACGGTGTGTTAATAGGCCAGAGGAGAACTGGCACCCGACTGAGTCTGGTTTCTCCCAAGGTTTATTTTTCTCCATCATGCCCCGATGGAGTTTTGGTTCCTTGCCACTGTCGCCTTTGGCTTGGCTTGCTCAGTTGGGGACACTAAAAATATGATTAAAGTTATTCAACTTATTATACAAATAAAATGTATGAATTATGTCTTACTTTAATTCTATAAACTATAATACTGATCTGCCAACATTGTCGCTATATGATCAATTAAAATAAGCTGATAACATCACTGTTTTCTCCAGTACGACTGTACAGCCAAATCTAATTTTGTCGCAATATTATCCTGTTTGACACTGTGAAGCTGCTTTGACACAATCGTGATTGTAAAAGCGCTATATAAATAAAGTTGATTGATTGATTGATAACTGCCTTCAATGACATTAACTAACTTTGAGGAAGGGGGGAGGGGGATACTTGAAGTGTAATTTTATTGTTTTGTTTGCCTCGCGTCCATTAGAAAACACAGAGGGGCGGCTATACTGGGACCGGTCACCGGGTGTGTGGGCGCGAAAGCTTCAGTTTCTGAGAGGGGTGCTGCAGGCTTGATCTCTGCGCTTTCCTTCTACTCTGACGAGTACTCCAGTCCCTGCTGCTGAAAAACATGCATGAAGTGACCATCACAATGTTTTATCGTTGAGATGGTATTGTGCTGAGATGGTATGTGGCTGGTTTCCTCCAAACATGATGCTTGGAACTGAGGTTCATTAGACCATATAATCTTGTTTCCCACAGTCTGAGAATACTTTAGGTGATTTTTATTACAAATTCCAATTGGGTTTACATGTGTCTTTAATGAGGAGAGGCTTTAGTCTGGCAAGTCTGCCATAAAGCCCAGATAGGTGAAATGTTTGCCCTTCTGTAAGTTTCTCCCATCTCCATATTTGATCATGGAGCTCAATCAGACCTTCTGCTTCTTGTTCACCACTCCAACAAGGCCTTTGTCCACTGGACTCTAAGAAGAGTCTTGGTTGTTCCAACATTACATTAAAGATTATGGAGGCTACATGCCTCTGTGTAATGAGATTACATTTGTTTGTAGTCTTCCCCAGGTCTGTGTCTTGGGACAATGCTGTCTCCAAGCTCTACAGGCAGTTTCTCATGGCTGTTAGACATTTTGTCCAAGTTTGACTTTTAGTTGGTTCGACATTGTATCATGTTTTCCCTTCTGTTTCCATTGTTTGCATTAGTTTCATTTGTTATTCGTTGTTTGATTAATTCGATCCACCTGTTTCTTGTTTCCTCCCTTTGTTAACGTCTGTATTTATAGAGCTTGTTATCAGTTCTGCCAGAAAGACTCGGGAGAATAAATACTGTAACATATTTCCATTTATTAATAACCCAGCAAGCAATAAAGTACTTTAGCAGGCCCCGCCCGTAGCTCGCAATCTGAGAGTCCGGACAAAGCATATCCTGCCTGAAGACGAAGGCAGAGGCGCTGGCGAACCCCCTGTGGGGTATGGAAGGGACCATCCTGGTGGTGGTGGGGTGGATGTAGGGAGAGACCTGCCTTTATTATCCCTTCTGCAACCCCGCCGTGACAATGGCTTGGTCTTTGCTCTGTTAGACCTTTTATTAAGATGTGTGTGGCTTTCTAAATCATGTCAATTGAATTTGGCATAGATTAACTCTAATCGAAGTGAAGAAACATCTCCTGAGCTCAATTTCGCCCAGAAAAGGCTACAAATACCTATAAGGTGTAATTATTTCAGGTTTTTATTTTTAATAAATTTACAAAGTTATCACAAATCTGCTTTTTGCTTTGTAATTATGTGTGTGGGTTGAAAACTGATAAGGCTGCAATATAAAAAAACAATTGAAAAAAGAAGGGGTATGAGTACTTTTGCAAGGCACTGTGTATATGGTATAAATCTGTTGAACTGGCACCAGCACCATTTTAGTGGAAAATAAATGTGTGTGAGTGTGTGTGTGTGTGCAGAATAGGATTACGCAGTCAGAAAGAGTGACAAGCTTATTTAGTAACTGTGCATGTGGCCAGTAACAGGAAGAAATCGTTAATACATTCATTAGTTGTGGTAAAGGGGATAACCGGGGCAAACGGGATTTAATGATGACGCTGCGGTGGCTTCACGCTTTCATATTCAGGATCATCCAATTCTGAACGTCTCTTCTACATCATTGTGCAAAGATGACTCAAAAAATCCAGCTTCCTCTTCTAGCATGAGTCAGTCATCAAGAACATCTAGGTTGTGAGAAGGAAGCCCAGAGGACTTCCTGAGCAGGTGTTTATGAAGAATGGTGATTTTGATGAGTATAAATTAAAAATAGGAACTAAAAATAGGCCCGGCACATCAGCAGCAGAGACAGGCTGAAATTATTGCGCGTCCTGAGCGACGGCAACTTTCCTGCTTTCACTGGAGTCTGTCAGAGCTCAGGAGGCCTTATGGGAAAGAGGCGAGCTTGACAACATGTCAATATCACTTTAGGAATGTCTGTTTGGGAAGCTCTCAGGGATATATCAAATGATTCCAGAGCCTCGCTCAGAAAAAGGGGAAGACAGATTTGATAGCCTTGGAAAAGTGTGTACTTGATCTGCAAGGCCGCAAAAAAGACAATTAAAAAAAGAGAAAGTAACAATCCTTTGTTTATCACTGTCAACACATTTACTAGACCAGACACGGCGTCGAAGTTCTCGTCTACGCAGAAGGCTGTGGCAGGTTGCGTGATAGGAGAACACTTCTCACTTCTCTTTGTGAATTTATTCAGACAGACAGAGAGAGAGAGTTTACTGCTGCTACACCTCCCTCTTAAATCTGTCACTCACTGTCTCCTCTGTACGTGTCAAGATGATTGAATACAAAGTCTTATTTACGCTGACAACTTCAGCCGCTGCTCAGCCAAGCACAACAAACAGCGCTCTGAAACCCGCAGTCAAAACTAAAAACAGCTCTTGCTGCTGAAGAGAGAGCGCTGCCTTCCCTAGCCTTCCCACACACGCACACACAGAGAAAGTTGAGCAGCTCTTGAAGCGCTGATGTTCTCTCATCTCGCGTGAAACCGTCGGACCCAGCGTCTCCGGAAACATGCACGGAAATACAGAATCTGTGGACCAACAGCAGCTCATGGCAGTTCAGACACTTTCAGGGATGTTTTATATGTGACCAGTGCTAGGCTGGCTTTTTTTTTTTTAACACTGGCTTTCAGGGACTTTTTAAGAGGAATTTCAACAGGTAATTTTCAGGGCGTGATTTGATCAGGTTTGTTCCACACCGTGTAAAATCTTTCAGCATAGTTAGCCACTATCTTAAAGACTTTCAAAATTAAACAATAACATGTTTTGTGATGTGTACATATATAAAATAAAGTGATAAATAATAACTATGAAGCATCCCATATGATCCTAATGGGCGACACTCAAGCAGAAGCTGTTGCTTTGTTTACTAAAGTCTGAAATATAATCTCTGACATTGGCCATAATTTAAAAAGGGATCCTACTATCTGATTACATTATATATAAAAATGGACATTAACAACTGATTAAAATAATGTTAAGCCTAAAGAGACCATATCAGAGTCAACAGACTATGCATGGAGTAATGTCTTTGTGGTGCCAAAATCTCAGTGGTTACCCAGCAAACAGAAAATGTTCTCAGAACTTTAGCTAGTGTTCTAGCAAAGTTACGAACAAACATTATTACATTATTGTTAATAAAAAGTTTGTTCAAAGTTATCTTTTCTTTAATAATTTTCTCAAAACGTTAGCACAAAAGCATTCGTTCATGGAATGTTTTTTTTCTGACATTTGATAGTCATCTGACTTTTTTAAATGTTACTACTTATTTCAGAATGTTTAGAGACCAAGAAATATTTTAAGAAAAATAAGAAAAAATATTTTAAAAACTAGACTAGTTTTGGATATTCAGAAAAGTGAAATGTTTTTTAGAACAGATATTTTTGTTAGCTGGGAAACTGTGGTAGTAACTGTGGTAATTATTAACGCAATCCTTTTGTTGTTGCCACTTGTTTTTCATGAGCTGAACTAAGATATAAGACTTTCTATGTCCACAAAAGGCCTATTTCTCTCAAATATTGTTCACAAATCTGTCTAAATCTGTGTTAGTGAGCACTTCTCTTTTGCCGAGATGATCGATCAACCTCACAGTTATGGGATATTAAGATGCTGATTAGAGAGCATGATTATTGCACCAGTGTGTCTTAGGCTGGCCACAATAAAAGGCCACTCTAAAATGTACGTGTGTGGGGGGGGGGGGGTACTCATGTATTGGCATGAACGGGAACACACTGTCACATACGCCGATCCAGAACATCCCAAACATGCTCAATGGGTGACATGTCCGGTGCTGGCCATGTGAGAACTGGGATGTTTTCAGCTTCCAGGAATTGTGTACAGATCCTTGCAACATGGAGCTATACATTATCATGCTGCAACATGAGGTGATGATTGTGGGTGAATGGCACAACACTGGGCCTCAGGATCTCTTCACGGTATCTCAGTGCATTAAAAATGCCATCAATAAAATGCACCTGTGTTCATTATCCATAACATATGGCTGGCCATATCATAACCCCACCGCCACCATGGGTCACTCGATCCACAACATTGACATCAGCAAACCTCTCACCCACGCAAACGTCATAAATGCTGTCTGCCATCTGCCCTGTACAGTAAAAAACAGGATTCATCCGTGAAGAGAACACCTCTCCAAAGTGCCAGATGCCATCAAATATGAGCATTTCCCCACTCAAGTCGGTTGAGACAACGAACTGCAGTCAGTTTGAGAACCCGATGAGGACAACGAGCATGCAGATGGTTCCCTGAGACTGTTTCTAAAAGTTTGTGCAGAAATTATTTTCTATAGATGGGAGGGACAGACCAGGGAGGGACGGGAGGGACAGACCAGGGGGGGCACAGAAGGGACAGACCAGGGGGGCATGGGAGGGATAGACCAGGGGGGCACAGGAGGGACAGACCAGGGGGGCACAGGAGGGACAGACCAGGGGGGCACAGGAGGTACCAACCAGGGGGGCACGGGAGAGACGACCAGGGGGGGCACGGGAGGAACAGGGGAAACTGACAAGGAAGGAACAGACAAGGGAGGGGTAAACAAGGAAGGAATATGGAAAATAAAATGTTCAAGGGGCCATGATGGCCTGCAGAGTTCAGGCACCCAGGGCATCGCGGGCAGAGCAGGCCATCGGGTCGGCGCGGTCAGAGCAGCGTCCACCAGCACAGGGACCACCGGCACAGGGACCACCGGAACATGATCCACCGACACAGGGACCACCGGCACAGGGACCACTGGAACACGATCAAACAGAACACGATCCACCAGCACAGGGACCACCGGAACACGACCCACCGGCACAGGGACCACCGGAACACGATCCACCATAAAACACGATCCACAGGCACAGGGACCACTGCAACACGATCCACCGGCACAGGGACAACCGGAATGCGACCCACCGGAACTGGGACCACAGGAAAAGGCACGGAGGGAGCCTTCCTTTTCCTCCTCTGTTTCGAAACCACCGGAACAGGGTACACCGGAACACGGACCACCGAAAATGAGTCCAGCAGAACAGGGACCACCGGAACAGGGACAACCGGAGCAGGGACCACCATAATAGAGTCCATGGGAATAGAGTCCACCAGAACACGGTCGGCTTGACTGAGACTCGGGTCAACTTTATTTACTCTCAATAGATCCAACAAAACATCTGCTGTTGCTTTCAGCTCTTATTTTTGATAAAGCAAAAAGAAACAGAACAGTAAAGGAAATTCTAGCTCTAATTACATTTGGAAAATTATTATTTTGAACTATTTGCGAATAAAAATGTTAAATATGCACATGTATGCCTAATAATAAGTGCAAAATGTTTCTTGTATCATCACATTCAGTTAGGAATGACATGAATCACATAAATTATACCATATTTTCAAATAAAAATGGCCATATTTGAGAAAAAGTCTATGGTGGTTATTGCCCTGCATATATTATATTAAAGCATAAAGTTTTAGTAGCAGTTGACCGCTTAAACTAAATGCATTAATGTGTTATAGTTTAGTAGACATCATGCAAAGATATTTTACAGCAGAATGCAGATTGTCCAATCAGATTTGAGTATTTCAGACTTGTATTCTTATTTTAAAACAGTTTATTATCTGCAAACTTTAAAAAAATCCTTTTATATATATTTTTTAAACTTCCTAATCTGGGGCATCAGACCTCTCTCGCACCTTGCTGTTCATATGCCCAGTGGTATGCTTTGCATGGAAGCAGCATCTAGACAGGTGATCTGAACAAACCCATCAAAAACACGGGCTCTGCTACAGATGTAAGCCTTGGCACAGCACAGACACATGTAGAATGGGGATTTCTATCCCAACTGCGTGTTATTATGGAAATGCATCTTATTTTACAATGCATAGACCAAAAAGTCTCTTCAGAAACAGACTGATTACAACATGATGCCAGAAAAAAATAGATATTGGACTCTTTCCTAGCTGTAGACATCAGGCTCTACACCCAGCCAGACAATATTCACATTGAGTCAACAGCTGAAGCTGTACAGATGCTTTACTTTCAGTAAATAAGCAATTATTGCCATGGGAATCCTTCTCTCTAGTTAATAACACTGTATGATCTAGATTTCAAATATTTTAACCCAATAATGTCCATATTTTTCGTAGAGATGTCTTAATTTTATGCACAGTCGTTCATATGAACATACAATGTAGCTCTTTAGTGACTGGTGGCACATACAGTATCTATCTATAGAAACTCCGATAGACACATATGCAAAGATTGAGATAATAAGGGGTTTTGCCCACACCTTACTAGCTCCCAGGTGAATTTCTGAGTAAACATAAAGAAATGGGAGCATGAATTAAACACCACCACATGACACATTATTCTGCAAGTTGTCAAAAGTCCTTCCTGGGGGTTTTAAAACATCTATAGTCAGCCAAAAATGTTTACAAATGGAAAAAGAGCGGTAGAGCCTTTGGCAGCTGTAGTTGCCTGGAGGCTTAAATGGATTGTGTTCTGTCCCACCTTACCCTATCTTGTCCTGTCTTTTCACTACTCTTGAAAAGTTTTACTCTAAAAAGCATATCATGTATATATGTTATATATATAACCAATTTGTTCCTTCTTTGAGAGCAAAGACTGAAAACATGATAAATGTAGACAGAGAATGACATATCTTATCCTCTTCATTCATTTGGGGGGGGGGGGGGGGGGGGCACTGTATGGATGCAATACAAGACAAGAAATAAAATAACCAGACAAGGAAGGAGTAAACTATTTTAGAGGCTCTTCTGAATCTTTTAAAGGCACTTAAGATTAGATTTTAATGTTTGTCTCTGCACCTCTTTGTCAGCGAGCACATCGCATAGTCAATACCGAACTTCTAAATAGGTCTTATGAGTAACCACTTTTTTTATTCTAAGGGGTGCAATTGTCCTCTTGGTGTCCTTTCGGGACAGAATATGTGAAAAATGAAATATACATAGCCATCCTGAGGGAAAACAGAACTGTGAACAGAGTATTGTTTTTGTTTTTTTTCTCCATCCCTTAGAAAATGTTTCAACAAAGACCTAAACATTCATATGCCTTTGACGAAGAAAATCTAATTGAAGAAAAAAACTCCATTGGGATTTAATTCTGTATACATAACTCAGAGCAAAATGGCCCCTCTCCTCTCATAAGAGGAAAGAAAGGGTCAGCATCTACTTCCCCCACTGCTCCTTTCTTTTCTGCGATTTATTGCCATCTTACTTTTCCTGAAATCATATACAAACTGAAAAGCTTATACTTGCACTTCTTTAAAACAATAATAAAAAAAATAAAATAAAAAAAAAAATATATATATATATATATATATATATATATATATATATATATATATATATATATATATAGTATATATATAGTATATATATAGTATATATATACTATATATATATATATATATATATATATATATATATATATATATATATATGTATACAGATACAAAAAATTTGCATATTGTAATAAAGTTCATTATTTTCCATAATGTAATGATAAAAATTAAACTGTCATATATTTTAGATTCATTGCTGAAACAACTGAAATATTTCAGGTCTTTTATTGTTTTAATACTGAGGATTTTGGCATACAGCTCATGAAAACCCAAAAGTCCTGTCTCAAAAAATTAGCATATCATGAAAAGGTTCTCTAAACGAGCTATTAACCTAATCATCTGAATCAACTAATTAACTCTAAACACCTGCAAAAGATTCCTGAGGCTTTTAAAAACTCCCAGCCTGGTTCATTACTCAAAACCGCAATCATGGGTAAGACTGCCAACCTGACTGCTGTCCAGAAGGCCATCATTGACTCCCTCAAGCGAGAGGGTAAGACACAGAAAGAAATTTCTGAACGAATAGGCTGTTCCCAGAGTGCTGTATCAAGGCACCTTAGTGGGAAGTCTGTGGGAAGGAAAAAGTGTGGCAAAAAACGCTGCACAACGAGAAGAGGTGACCGGACCCTGAGGAAGATTGTGGAGAAGGACCGATTCCAGACCTTGGGGGACCTGCGGAAGCAGTGGACTGAGTCTGGAGTAGAAACATCCAGAGCCACCGTGCACAGGCATGTGCAGGAAATGGGCTACAGGTGCCGCATTCCCCAGGTCAAGCCACTTTGGGCTTCAGAGAAGCAGCACTGGACTGTTGCTCAGTGGTCCAAAGTACCTTTTTCGGATAAAAGCAAATTTTGCATGTCATTCGGAAATCAAGGTGCCAGAGTCTGGAGGAAGACTGTGGAGAAGGAAATGCCAAAATGCCTGAAGTCCAGTGTCAAGTACCCACAGTCAGTGATGGTCTGGGGTGCCATGTCAGCTGCTGGTGTTGGTCCACTGTGTTTTAGAGAAACCCACCCAAAATAGCGTCGGTTTAACAGGCGTCGGTTTTTTCAGTTTTTCAGTCGATTTTTTTTTTCCTGGTTCTTGATGGACAAACGGCTCGGGTTATGTATATAACCCTTGTTCCCTGAGAGGGAACGAGCACTGCGTCGGAACGACGAAATGGGGATGCTCCCTAAGCATCAGCGGCTCTGAAGTCTGAATAGAAACTAGACCAATCCGATTGGCGTGCGTGATGACGTCATTGTGACGGCGTACCCGGAAGTATAAAAGGGGAGCCGGCGCATAATGGCGGCAGTTTTTTGCTCTGAAGCATGCGCTCCAGGCGTGCCGAGGTGTGGCGGCGCGACGCAGTGCTCGTTCCCTCTCAGGGAACAAGGGTTATATACATAACCCGAGCCGTTCCCTATATCGAGGGAACTTCACACTGCGTCGGAACGACGAAATGGGGATGAGTACCCACTAGGCCACACCGAGGGTAGCGCCTGCCCTAGTGTGAAGCCGGAAAACCGGGCACAGCTAGGACTGGAGCACCCTAGCGCCAGGCGTCGCAGGGAGATCTAGGCTGTAAAATCTGATAAAAGTGTGCGGGGTGGCCCACCCAGCCGCCTCACAGATATCCTGCAAGGGGACCCCAGAAAGGAGGGCCACTGAAGAGGCCATGCCTCTGGTGGAATGAGCCCTCACGGCCAAGGGTGAAGGCAAATTGCGCACCCGATAGGCCATGGTTATTGCCTGGACAATCCAATTACTGATCGTCTGAGTAGAAGCAGGCAACCCTTTCTTAGGTGAACCGAAGCACACTAACAGCTGCTGAGATCTTCTCCATAGTGCAGACTTCTCCAAATAAACTCTAAGTGCCCGAACCGGGCAGAGTAGGTGAAGTCTCCCTTCTTCCGCCGTCACATGAGGCGGAGGATGAAATGCCTGTAGAACCAGTGACCTGACCACCCTTGATGGGACCTTAGGTACGTAACCCGGCCTAGGATGCAAAATAGCCTTTACTCCACCCGGGGCAAACTCCAGGCAAGTTGGCGTTACCGCCAAGGCCTGGAGATCTCCCACTCTCCTAAGAGAGGTAATAGCGAGGAGAAAAGCTACTTTAAAGGTCAGGTGTTTTGGTTCCGCCAGCTCCAATGGTTCGAAGGGGGCCTCAGCCAAACCTCCGAGAACCACTGCCAAGTCCCAAGTAGGAACTCTGGACTGAGCCACAGGCCTCATCCTCCGAGCCCCACGGAGGAACTGTACAACCAACTGGTGCCTACCCAAAGGCCCATCACCCAGAGGTGTGTGGAAAGCCGCAATGGCAGCCACGTACACCTTGAGTGTGGACGGGGTCAGACCCGCGGAGAAACGATCTTGGAGGAACTCCAGCACTGAAGCCACCGGGCAGTTAACTGGGTCCACCTCACGTTCCCCGCACCAAGTGGAAAAGACTTTCCACTTGAGGCTGTACAGTCTCCTGGTAGATGGAGCCCTGGAGCTGAGTAAGGTCTCTACCACCCCTGCCGACAGGCCAGCCTCTAGGTACCTGGCCCCATCAGGGGCCAGACCCAAAGGTTCCAAATCTCCGGACGGGGGTGAAATATCGTGCCCGCCGCCTGAGACAGGAGATCCCTCCTCAGAGGAATCTGCCATGGTTGACCTGCCAGCAGAGCTATGATATCCGAGAACCAAACCCGGGTCGGCCAACGGGGCGCCACTAGCAGTAGGCTGACCCCTTGTTGACGGACCCTCTCCAGGACTCCCGGGAGCAGAGCGATCGGGGGAAAGGCGTACAGACGCAGCCTCGGCCACGTCTGCACCATGGCATCCAACCCCAGCGGGGCTGGATGCGTGAGAGAAAACCACAGTGGACAGTGGGACGTCTCGCGAGACGCGAACAGGTCCACTTCCACTGGGCCGAACCTCTCGCATATGGCCTCCACCACTTGCGGGTGGAGCCGCCACTCCCCGGGCCTCAGCCCCTGCCTTGACAGGATGTCTGCTCCCTGATTTTGAACCCCTGGGACATACATTGCCCTGATGGACAACAGTTTCCCTTGGGACCATAGGAGAATCAGATGCGCCAGTCTGCATAGAGGGCGCGATCTCAATCCTCCCTGGTGATTGAGGTACGCTACGACAGCCGTATTGTCTGTCCCTACCAGGACATGTTGGCCGCGGAGGTTCGGGAAAAAGCTCCTGAGAGCTTTGTAGACCGCCATCATCTCCAGGCAGTTGATGTGCCAGGAGGAATGACGGCCCTCCCACGGGCCCCTCGCAAAGCGGCCGTCCATGACCGCGCCCCAACCAGTGAGGGAGGCGTCTGTTGAAACGGATCTCCGGCAACAGGACGCTCCCAACACTGGCCCTTGGGACAGAAACCAGGGTTTCTTCCATATGACTAGGGAACGAAGGCATCTGCGCGTTACCCTGATCATACGGAAGGGATTCCCTCTGGGGGAAAACCCCCTGGTTTTCAGCCACCACTGGAGGGGTCTCATGTGCAGCAGGCCGAACGGTATCACGTTGGACGCTGCCGCCATGTGCCCCAGCACTCTCTGAAAGCGCTTCACAGTGACGCTGTGGCCTAGCCTTATTCCCGAGACCATCGCCCGTACGGTCTCGACTCGCGCGGGAGACAATTGTGCCCGCATCGTAGTCGAATCCCATACTATCCCTAGGAACGTAATCCTCTGGGATGGCGTCAACACGCTTTTCTTCGTGTTGAGTCTCAGCCCCAAGCACTTTATATGGGTCAGAACGACATCTCGATGCCGAACTGCCATATCGTACGACTGGGCCAATATGAGCCAGTCGTCGATGTAATTCAATACACGGATGCCCAGAAGCCTCATTGGAGCTAGAGCTGCATCCATGCATTTCGTGAAAGTGCGTGGGGAGAGGGCTAGGCCGAAGGGAAGTACTCGATATTGGTATGCTTCGCCCCCGAAAGCGAACCTCAGATACTTCCTGTGACACGGAAGGATGGGGATGTGAAAGTATGCGTCCTTCAAATCTATCGTGACGAACCAGTCCTCGGACTGGATCTGACTCACGATGGTGGGGATCGTGAGCATTTTGAATCTGAACCTCCTGAGAGATTGATTCAAATGCCGTAGATCTAGAATTGGACGCAACCCCCCATCCTTTTTGGGAACTATAAAGTACCGGCTGTAGAACCCGGACTCCTTTTCCGGCGGAGGAACCTGTTCTATGGCTCCCTTCGCCAGTAAGGTTTTTACTTCTAGTTCCATTACCCGAGCCTGCTCTGGTACCACTGCAGTCCAGTTCAACCCCCTGAATTTCGGAGGAGGGTGACCGAACTGCAGTCTGTAACCTCTCTCTACAGTCTGCAGGACCCAAGTAGAAATACTCGGAAGGCATTTCCATGCGCCGAGATAATCTACTAAGGGAACCAGCCTCTCGAGGCTGGCGTCGGGTGTTACACGAGGCTCGTCCCCAACCCCCTGAAGCGGCTGACCGGCAGGGAGAAGCTGGGAATGAGTCTCTATGTGCGGACGCGCGAACTGTCCCACCGCAGGTCTTTCCAGAGGCGGATGGGACAGCGTGCGTTCGGAGGAAATCAATGTGGCCCGAGGCGTCGTAGACGGCGGGATTACCACACTGATTTCCCCAGGGCGCCCTGAAGAGAACAACCTCGGTTGTCTCTTCGTGGGGGGGACCGCCCTTAGAAGCCCTGCCGAGGCTAGGACTTCTTCCCGGCAGCCTTCCGCGCCTGAAGGACGTTCCTTAGATCGCCCTTAGGAGCGGTTGGCTGCTGGTGAGAGCGCCGCTTCTGTTGCCAGGCTCCCGGAGGAGGGGCTCTAGAGGCGACGCTCTCTTTTTGCATCTGCCGATGCGAGGAGCTGGCAGACGGCTGAGGCTGCCCGCTAGGGCCAGCCTTTCCTGGTTTAGAGCGGCGAGGGAGAAATTGCTGGAAGGCCGCTGACTGCTTCTTCGCCTCCTGGTGTCCGGAGACCACGGCGTTAACCGCGTCCCCAAACAAACCAGAAGGCGAGATCGGGGAGTCAAGGAGAAACGATCTGTCTTTCTCCTTTATCCCCGACAAATTCAGCCAGAGATGTCTCTCCACAGTTACCATTCCAGCTAAGGAGCGGCCGATGGCACGGGCCGTCTCCTTGGTAATGCGGAGAGACAAATCTGCGGCCTTCCGCAGCTCTAGAATGTCCTCCGGAGAGGGACCTTCCCCCTCGTCTAGCTCTTTCAGGAGGTCGGCCTGGTAGGCCTGCAGAATGGAAAGAGTGTGCAGGGAACTACCAGCCCGACCAGCCGCCATATAAGCCTTGCCCAACAAAGCCGAGGTGTCACGGCATGGCTTGGTGGGCAGCACCGGAGCTTTCAGGGACGATGCCGATTCGGGCGAAAGATAGCTCGCGAGAGCATCTTCCACCCGCGGCATCGCCCCATAGCCCGCCTCGCGTGCCCCCAGAACATTGGAATAATCCAACACCGGGGGATTGGAAACACGCGAGGAGTAGGGCTTCTTCCACGATCTGCACACCTCGGCGTGCAGATCTGGGAAGAAAGGTAAGCCCCGGCGCGGTGTTTGGACCCGGTGCGAAAGAAACCGGTCGTCCAGCCTGCTGGGTGGCTGAACTTCCTGCGTTTCTTGTGGCCAATCGATCTTTAATTTGGCCACCGCCCGGGTCAACACCTCAACCAGCTCCTCATGGGCGGGTGGATGAAACGTGCAGAGTCCCGCTTCATCCCCCGCCTCGATGCCCGCGCCCTCCGGCTCCTCAGAACCGGAGAAAACGAGCATCTGACCCTCCACCCCGGGGGAAGATGCCGCAGAGCGGGCTTCCACACGGGGAGGAAGATCATCGGAACTGTCAGAGGAGGATTGGGAAGGTGCCGCAGCAGTCCCAAAACCCTCTGACAAATCCCGCTGTGAGCCCCACGATCTGCGACGCCGAGCCGCCTCAGCGACAGCGGGTCCAGAACCACGGGGCTCACGAGGCTGGCCGGCCTCATCGAACACGGCCAGCCGAGAGCGGAGCAGCCTGAGTGTCAGCCGCTCGCAATGCTCACAGGCGGCTCCCTCGAGAGCCGCCCGAGCGTGCTGAGCACCCAGGCACTGCACACAAAGCATGTGTGTGTCCGAGCCCGAGATGTAGCGAGGGCAAGGATGCACACACTGCTTGTACTCTCTCTCCATACTTTCACACTTTTTAAACTAATCACACACACAACTCAATCGCAACTGGACAGAACAACAGTAAATAGACAGACAATGTAACATAGAGCGCCTGCTGAAGAGCAAAGACTGCCGCCATTATGCGCCGGCTCCCCTTTTATACTTCCGGGTACGCCGTCACAATGACGTCATCACGCACGCCAATCGGATTGGTCTAGTTTCTATTCAGACTTCAGAGCCGCTGATGCTTAGGGAGCATCCCCATTTCGTCGTTCCGACGCAGTGTGAAGTTCCCTCGATATAGGGAACCAATTTGTCAGATGTCCTTATATATATATATATATATATATATATATATATATATATATATATATATATATATATATATATATATATATATATATATATATATATATATATATATGTCTTGCCACTATTGGGCAAACAGGTCTGATCCTTAATTACTGATTACCTGAATAATTTGTAAGCTAGATTTATTCCTTATTTTTTCACATCTTCGTGGCACACCACAATGTGTTAATATTTTTTTTAGTGTAACAATTTATGATTTGCAAAAATAACATCTGTTGCATCTGTGTAGATTTCATGAACAATGTGTATGCGCGTTGTGCACGCTATACATTATGGTCAAGCATGCTCCCTTAAAATAGCATATTGAACAACGCGCAACGCGCCACTGACTTTAGACTAGGTTTTTTTCTGGTCAGTGGCGCAACTGTTTAATGGAACAGCAAAATAGCACCAGGGACTGTTTGCGACGGAACATGCCTCCTTTTTTCTCCTGACCTGAACCCCATAGAGAATCTGTGGGATATTGTGAAGAGAAAGTTGAGAGATGTAAGACCCAACACTCTGGATGAGCTTAAGGCCGCTATCGAAGCATCCTGGGCCTCCAGAACACCTCAGCAGTGCCACAGGCTGATCGCCTCCATGCCACGCAGCATTGAAGCAGTCATTTCTGCAAAAGGATTCCCAAACAAGTAGTGAGTGCATAACTGAACATAATTATTTGAAGGTTGACTTTTTTTGTATTAAAAACACTTTTCTTTTATTGGTCGGATGAAATATGCTATTTTTTAGAGATAGGAATTTTGGGTTTTAATGAGCTGTATGCCAAAATCATCAGTATTAAAACAATAAAAGACCTGAAATATTTCAGTTGGTGTGCAATGAATCTAAAATATATGAAAGTTTAGTTTTTATCATTACATTATGGAAAATAATGAACTTTATCACAATATGCTATTTTTTTAGAAGAACCTGTACATGCCTAAATGATTATTAGGAACACCTGTTAAATTTCTCATTAAAGGGGGGGTGAAATGCTGTTTCATGCATACTGAGCTTTTTACACTGTTAAAGACTTGGATTCCCATCCTAAACATAGACAAAGTTTCAAAAAATAAGTTGGACGTTTGATATATATATATATATATATATATATATATATATATATATATATATATATATATATATATATATATATATATATATATATATATATATATATATATATATATATATATATATATATATATATATATATATATATATATATATATATATACTACCGGTCAAAAGGTTTAGAATGGTAAGATTTTTTTTAAAGAAGTCCCTTCTGTGCACCAAGGCTGCATTTATGTCAATAGAAATTCAAAAAAGCTGTAATATTGTGAAATATTATTAAAATGTATTCCTGTGATTCCTGTGATTCAGTGTCACATGATCTTTCAGAAATCATTCTAATATGATGATTTACTTCTCAAGAAACACACATATATATATATATATATATATATATATATATATATATATATATATATATATATATATATATATATATATATATATATACACTGTCACTTCACTTGATTAATATATTGCATCCCTGCTAAATAAATGTAATCATTTATTTAAAGGGTTACTTCAGCGATTAGCATATGGCTTTGTATCAGTAGAAACCCTGGAGTATATTCAAATTATTGTGCTTTCCCCCCTCATATCTCCCTGAGACAAGAGATTTATGCATTTTATTTCTGGAAAAATTCCTCCTATGATGCAATTTGACGATTTTTGCATCATAGGAGGAATGTTTGCCCAGAGGCTAAAGACTACAGCCAGCAGAGGGAGCCATTACCACATGTTTTGAATCTGCGCATGGGGGATGGGAGATTACACTCAGCTTGCAGGGAGAGCTCAGCTCAGCTGCAGGCACTCATTTAAACGGAGCTATGGTGTGCAATGTAAGTGTTTTAACTTCTCAAATTAATTTCTATGAAAGTTAAGCTTGTAAAGGCATGAACTGAAAAGCGCCAGACTGAACTCGCGTTGTGAATGTATGCCGCGAGTGTAGTCGCTCATCAGCTCATTAATCTGACTCCTGCAGTTAGTGCTGTGATACTCGCGCGGAGACTCACTCATTATATTGAACAGACACGTTCAGTTTTTATTTGTAGTGTCTTCTCTAACTCAGTCACTATAATCGAGTTGGTGGCGTTGGGAATGGCCTCACAGGGCAGCGAAGCATTCTGGGAATTGTAGTCTTTCATCCCCATGGGACAAAAATGCATTTTCTGTCTTTTCTCAGTCTAGAAGACACCAAATTCAAAAATAATTTCACATTTCTACTACATTGATGACCCAGTTTAAATACAGATTCATCTTCCCAGCGCTGAAGTACCCCTTTAAGTTATTTCACAAAAAAAGATCAAATGCAAATACAATTTTTACTCACCCAAAACATTTAAATGGTGGTACAATGTTATTTCAGATCAATACTGTTCTTTTGAACTCTTTTGAACACAGTGTAAACTGTGACAACAGTAATATTAGAGCATATTAGAATCATTTCTGAAGAATCGTGTGACACTGAAGACTCGAGTAAAAATGCTGAAAATTCAGCTTTGCCATCACCCAAATAAATTAGATTTTAAAATATATTCAAATAGAAAACAATTACTTTAATGTTTTTAAAGTATTTTTGATCAAATAAATGCAGACTTGGTGAGCACGAGAGACTTCTTTCTTTCTTCTTTTGTTTCAAGAACTGTACATTTTATAAACAGTGCTGTATAAAGATATGCAAAGAAGTAAATTCATTCAGAGCCATTTTAAACCACAATTGTGCTTTCCTAACAAAGCCACATGCCAGATGTAGTGCTGATACCACAAATCCTCCCTCAAACCATTCAAATGAACTGCGTACGTTTAAAGTTAAGTTTCGTAAATTCCCAACAACTCCTATTAGGCGTCCTTTTATTCAAGCTTTACAGTTTGAACGTAAATACGTTGGTATCAACTCACACCAAATGAACGCAGATGAAAGCCTGAACCGAGAGTCGGAACTTTCATGTCTCCGCTGAGGCTCAGAGGCTCTAACTGCGGGCATTCTCAGATGGGGTTTATTGCGGTTTGTTTATAGGGGCTGAAGGGTAGCCGTGGCAGGCAGTGACTGGAAGCCCTCACCCGGGACAGGAGAAAAGTCAAATCCACTCAGACCCGCGCTGATTCGATTAAACAACCACTGAGGTCCGCCGCTCAGGTTCGCTATCCACATCCAGGGCCGCAGAGGGCCACAGAGACCAAGGCCCCAGCAGGGGCCGTCTGTCCATTCAAAAGAGAGAGTGGAGAAAAAACATCATTTATTTAGAGTGTTTACTGTTTACTGTTTCTACCGGGCCTTTAGAGAGGAAATTAATTTTTTACAATTTTCCCCTAAAGTATAAAAGAGCAGGCGAACTCTAGGGTATTCAGCTTCCAAAATGATGAACAGTACTAGGAGTCTCTTTGATTTTCATCACCTTTATCAATGACAGATATGATTTTCCTCTCCTCTCCCAGCATGATGAATATTTCACCATAGAGGGCCTGTCCATTTACTGTTGGGTGACAGAATCCAAATGTAGATAGAAGGGTCAATCAATTCTCTCTGTCTGTTTAATAAGATCACACACATTCTCTCTGATAAAGGTTTGTCCAAATACACATATGTTAAAAGGTTAAGAGGTTTTACACACATGTAAAAATACTTTTTATTATAGAAAATTATTAATGCTTTCATTAATTTTGGGGGAAAGACTTCATAGGGCGTATATGTTCCTGCAGAGGATGTTCTTGGACTTTTCAGTGCTGTACTATATTAAAGAATGAAGATACTACCAAGATCACTAAGCATTTGCAGATATTATATTATATAGAGAGCACTCTCAGGCATAAAAGGTACAAAAGCTGTCACTGGGATAGTCCCTTTCACAAAGGTTCTAATATGTAACAATTAGGTACTAATATGTATACTTTTTGGAACCAATATGTACCTTTGAGGGACTAATATACACTCTTTAGGTAGAAAGATGTACTTTTTGAAAAGGTACCACCCCAGTGACCACTTTTGTACCTTTTTTTCTGATAGTGTGCATTGGTCAAACATACATTTTAAACCACATTTTATTTAGTCAATATTTCAATATGTCGTCTTTAGTTTTAGTCAATTTTACTCTGCCTGAAGCGGCATAAAGTTTTAGTAAATGAAATAAGAATTTTATTTGTTGCTAATGTGCAGTATGAAAGTTTGAAGTATGAAACTGAGTGTCAGACCAATATTTAACCAATTTTTAAAGCTGCATTAACATATTTAAAAAGAAAGACTTATCTACATAGTTCTGCTTCTAATTAAACTGTAAATAATATTTATACTTGTCCTGTATACATTTTAGAAGTACAAGTATGATCTACATTTTTAGAAGGAAATACTTTATCAGTGTCACATAACCAGAAATCATTTTAATATTATATGCTGATTTGGTGCTCAAGAAACCTTTATTATTAGAGCAGTTGAAAACGGCTAATAAAACTTTTTGATAAAATAGAACATTTAAAAAGAACAGAATTTGACAAAGAAATCTTTTGCGGCATTATACATGGCTTTACTGTCACTTTTGATCAATTTAATCTGTCCTAGCTGAATAAAATAACCAATCTTCTTCTTGTAAGCTAATAAATCTGCTTGCCAAGCAACTGATCAATCTTCAATATGCTTTCCGTCAGTATGTTTTCTAAAAACACTGTGTATTGTTAATATTTTATCCTACTAAATACCAACTCTTAAAATTATGAACTAGCAATCAGTTTTGACCACAATTAAAAGGTAGTGATCAACTCAATACTTTGACCATTTCGCATGAACCAAAGACTCCACCTAATTTACCGCAGAGGCCCCAAAGCGTCGTTTGATTTAAAATCGAACTCTTTGAGAGTCGTAAGAGGCCGTGAGAGCACCGGCGCTTCTAAATGACAAGCTGACTATTACACCATAAAGCACCGCCAATTTAAATTGCAAAACAGGTTGCCAGGTCTCTTCAGAAGCAATATCTGTGAGCATTTCGCAAATGTACGAAATAAATATAAAAGGGAGGGATATGTAAATGAGGGTGACAGAGGACTACTTTGAGGCGAGTAGGTAATGCTGCAGCTATTCATCACGGTGGAGAAAGAAAGCACCCGCGTCCGTCCTTAGCATATTCTAATGAAGGCCATCATGCAAATGAGTGTGACCTTTTCTGGGCTTTTTTTATTCAAGTTCACATTCAATGGAGAAATGTGTACATACGCTAGGCAAGCAAGCGCACGCAGACGCACGTACGCCCGGAATTATATCGAGGCATAACAAATACTCTCCCCCTCTTCAGCCGAAACACCATAGTGACTAATTACAGCAATCAATGAGAGTACAAACAGAGCGCGCTACAGCTGTGAGAGAGGCAGGCCTGTCTGCTAGGACCGGGCCGAGTGTTTCAGTTCGTCAGGATTTCGCGAAGTATGTCGACAAGTCAGATATGACAGGGCTGTCTTTCTCAGGCCTTCTCCTCGGAAACCCTTGGAAAGACTGTCAAACAAATAAATATATAAATAAACACACACGCCCAACTGACAGTAGACTGTAATTGACAGTGAGCAAACCGGCCAAGTTACATACCCTTACAATGACTTTGAACTTTTCTGCTTGTAAAGATTAGGCATAAATATTGAAATATTGTAATGAAAGATGCCCCGCTTACATAGATGAAGCAGAAAGATGGAGGAAGAGGAGGTGGATGTAGGGGTGGTAAGGAGGTGTGTGTTTATGTGTGTGTGTGTTGGGGGGGGGGGGGGGTTCGGAATCTCCTGTGCATCAGTAAGCAGACTGGGCCTCCTCTCTGCACAGACAGTTATGGATAGGAAACATTATCGGCCATGGTAATTAAAGGCAAAACTTATACATGCTGGGAGGGTGGAGGGGGCCGTCACACACACCCACCATTTATCACACACTCTGGCTCTGGCAGAGAGCAGATGAGGTGGACCGCTCCACCTCTACAAGCATTTACACGCTTACGCTGGTCGAACGCTTAGCAGGTTTTTGCCCCGTGATGTGATCCTGAGAAACAGAACTCACGTTAGCATGAAAAACTAGCTGTAAATACAATTAAATGGCAATGGATAGGAGAGAATGCTTTCGGCTTATGAATCATTGCATGGCACTGGAACAGGAATGAAAAAGCACATGAGATCTCTTTAATAACTCAACGGTTTCTCTTAAGTAACAAGGACATTAAGATTTCTGTTTAAGTGCTTTGTAGATTTTTCTCCTGAGAAAAAAAAGTCAATCTCACGTTTCTCATCTAGAGTTTGTGAAGAGATTTAATAATGTTTCAAACGCTAAACACTTATTTACCAAAAATAAGTTATCATAAACTCAAGATGTAAGCAATAATCATGTTTCTTCTCATCGAAGAACATACAGTTATTAATCAATTTTTTTTTTTTTTTTTTTAAATATCAGAAAAATTAGGTGAAGGCGGCCGTCAAACATTTGGGGGCCTTACAGTCAAAAAGGTTAAGAACCACTGATATAAATGTAATAATTCCACATAACTATTGTAAGTCCAGTTTATGGGCATGTCATGTAAAGTAAAGTCATCTTTATTTAAAGCCTAGAAATCAAGATGCACCCTAGCGGCAGCTAATGTAATTTGCAGACATGCGAGGTAGTCTAGCAACTCTCCTTTTGCCTGCAAGCTTGAAAAACCAAACTCTAGTCAGGCCAATCGCATTGTATAGGCGGGCTACTATATTATAGTCAGGGCCGGTAAAATTTTTATGAATTCTACCGATGCATGAACGTGATCAAACATTAATGACGCTTTTGACACATCAAACCATAATATACTGCTGCTGTCTGTGTTTTAATGTTAATCGTACAACAAAAGAAAAAAAATCACTCACTGCTCTTGAATGAATAACTTTTCTAACTTTATTTAACTTTATTTACGGATTTAAAGTATCGAGGTATACAAACGACTAAGTAGCTGGATTTACCTTCGTACTTCACAAACTGCTCTAAGGAAATCCAAATTTGAGCAAATACAGCATTAAGAATTATTCATACTCTCACTTTCTTAATGACACACAAATTAAATTGGTTATAGTTTACATAAAAAAAGAAATTGTAACGCATGAGCACAATTTTTGTTTTATAATTTTGCAATAGTAACACAGTAAAAAAGACAAAAGTCTGTATATTTTTATTTTTTTTATTTTTTTAAAAGTACTGTACCTATGGAGTTTAATAATGTTTTTTTTTGGGGGGGGGGGGGGGATTTCTTTCAATTTATGAGTAAAATACGATACTTTGATGTTTTGTTCTACAACATGCACTGCACACACACCTAGGCCTATTTACCTAGGCCAACGTTTTCAAGAATGAACATAACTATACTTCAAAATTCGCAACTGGGGCATACTTTGTTTTCTTTTAGAATTACAGTTTTTCTCAATTGCTTAAACACTATTTCTGAAACCTTGCTCCATTTTCTGAAACCATTAAACACAAAACCTCCTCTTCAAGCACTATTCACAAAACCTCTGACTCCTCTTGCAAAATGAAACTTTCGCCTCAAAACAGTTTTACCTGTGTTCAAAATCAAACACTGCTCTCAAATCATAAACAAAGTGATCAAAATGATAAACACTATCAAGCAGTCAGTAAACATTACACCAAAAAATAGAAAACACATTGTTCAAAACATAGTTCTTAGGCAGAAGTAAATTTTTAATCTTAAAATAAATTTCATATTTTTGTCATTGTCTTGTGATGAATGAAAACATGTTTCATCATAGTAGCTCAAAATTGGTAAGAAATTATTACTACTCTGCTTTGGTTTGCAATTTTTTGTTCTTCCTCTTGCTTGTAGCCCTATTTTTACCAACTCATTCTCATGAAATACATAAACATAACAAATTGTATTTATTGTGCGATTTATAAGGCACAGTTAGTTTTTATGTGCATATGATTTGCATTGCCACCCCATTGGGTAGGTTTAGTTGTTTGGAGTACGTGCACACGTATCATATGCACACGAAAACTGCGTAACATATGCACATAACTCATTTGGCATAAAAATCGCATGATAAATACAATTTGTGCTATAGATATGCATTTTCATTAGATTAGGCATCTCACAAACTTGTCCTTTGTTTCTATGATATTGTAATACTTGTTCTTTGTTGATATGAACCTGCAACCGGTCAAAATCTCTTGAGCAGTCAGCACTGTAAACAAATGGAAAGCAACATGTTCAGGGCAATACGATTTGTTATTTGAAAGTATACAGCCTACAATGCACTGTACTTATATTGGTTGTGTCTCATCATTTGAAACAGATTAAATCAGTTTTGAGTGGTTGTGTTCAATCAATGACATTGTGTTCTCCATTTGTATTTAATTGTTGCCACTTGTGTTAACCCGTATGAAGGCATGTGCATTAGAGAGCAGTATGTGTCTTGACAATGAGAATGTGTTTAGAATTTTGCTGAAAAGTCTAAGTGAGATCTGCAAATTGTGTTTTACCATGTGAAATGGTTTAAGGTATTGAAAAC
This sequence comes from Pseudorasbora parva, assembly GCF_024679245.1. Classification (NCBI taxonomy): domain Eukaryota; kingdom Metazoa; phylum Chordata; class Actinopteri; order Cypriniformes; family Gobionidae; genus Pseudorasbora; species Pseudorasbora parva. The sequence goes on along the minus strand of NC_090190.1, from coordinate 29,705,405 downwards.
AAACTGCACAATTTGCTAAATGAGTTCAGACAACTGAGAAATTTGTTCAGCCAATGGGTTTTAGTGTTTTGGCAATTGAGAAAAACTGTAATGTATGCTCTAAATTTTAATTGTCATAAAATGACTGGTTTCTTGATGTTGTAACTGAATTCTTGAAAAATATTGAATTATTCATTATTATCATTGTGTAATGTAGAAGACTGCAAATCTAGAAGAAAGTTATCTCTGGTTTAGTTATACCTGTATGCCTTTTATGCCATAAAACATGTTGAGAATGGTCATGTAATGCTTGTTGAAGATACTTAAATAAATTTACTTTCCCAGTACTTGTTGCAGTGTAGGAATAGTGGGTTAAACAAATTATAATTTGTATAGTGCATTGTGTGGTATACTTCTTGCACGCAGCAGGCTTTGGAAAGAAAAAGCAATGGGGGGTCCTGTGTCCAAGTAGAGCTGTATGTCTAGCAAAGCCCATGTCCCCAACTAAGCAAGCCAGAGGCAACAGTGGCAAAGAACCTAAACTCCATCGCTGACAGAAATGGAGAAAAGAAAACCTTGTGATAAACCAGGTTCAGTCAGGGGACCAGCTCTGCCCTACAAAGGCAAAAGACCTTAACTCACTGGAGTGTGGAACTGAGAAAAATGACTTTAAAGATTTTTTGTTGTCCAGCCAAATTAGTTATAGGTAGGACATTTAGATGGTAGGACATTTAGATGGCATTTAGATGTTTTAGTAATGACAATTATCTACATACACTTTTTTTTTACTCAAACTTGACTTTTGACCCCTATTTTGAAGTTACGGCACTCTGCCTTTGTATTGTCTGCAAAAAATGTGGAGTCATGCCAAGGCAAAAGGCAGTAACTTCCATATTATCAATATTTGGTTGCTGATCACCATTTGCAAAATCAATATAGTAACACCTTTATAAAATCTAATGATCATGGCATTTATTTTGGATGATTTACAATTAATTATAGCCATCTTATTATTATTAAGGACACAATACCTCTAGTAAAGAGAATCTTCATTGGTGTGCAGCAAAACTTACAGGTTGATAGGTGACACTGAATTATATGAACAAGATAAGATTATTTCTAATGAGTAAACATTTGCATATATAATGCAAAGATATAAAAAAAATAGAACAAATAAAAAATCTTGTAAAAATGCATGTGATAAATAAGACAAATAGCAAACAGTGCCGCTGGTTAATCAAGGGTTAAGTTTGGCTATCACGCTATTATATTTTGGCTAATGACAGCGCTGACTGGATCGGATTGCCCATTCATAGGCTAAACAGAGTAATTATTTATTGCAATATGTTTTTAATGTTTTTACATCTTTGAATGAAAATCGCCAAGCCTAAAAGGACAACTTTTAGATTGATGTGACAGGAATAATTCTCAGAATGCTTGTGGATTAAACATCTCCGATGACGTTCATTGGCATGGATTTTATCGGGTTTACAAGAAAAGGTAGGATATATGGATATAATTGCGAACTGTTACTAGCCTTCTGATTGTATGCGTGGTCGCACGCTGTCACTGCATTCGAGTAGCCTACACACACTCGTGCAGTGGGCAGCCCCAGGCTGCCTGACAGCGCGCCGAGAGAATATTCTGCATTATGAAAACATGTATGACAGTACACAGGCTACACCGTAACTCAAACGCGGCAAACTTTAATAGACATTAATACAAAGGCGGGACACCATAACTGCATGTCGGTACCGTAACTTAATTTAGACGCATGGCTAAACAAAGGCAGAGTACCGTAACTCAGTTTGAGTGTTCTAAAACCAAGGCAAAGAGCGGTAACTGCTGTTACGGTGTTCTGCCTTGGTTTCTCCTGGGCTTTTGGAAGTTACTGTTCAGACAATCCATAATTTTCTCGAAAAAAAAACATAATTGACTAACGATATTTATCCGCATGATAAAGGAGGTCTTGAAAGTCCCAAAAATGTCAATAACTCATTTTCGACCAAAAACGAAGTTACGGCCTTTTGCCTTTGCACGGCAGACTGCTCTCCTCTGGCCAGAGGAAAGACCATGGTGTAGTTTAATTTCCAGCTGCATATTTCATCAAGTTCCTTTCGATATTGTGGGAAGAGTCGAAGCTGGCCTGTGCAGAGGACTTCTTGTGGTCTTTGCTGAGGATTTATGCCATCAGGCATGGTTATACTAGCCTGACGTGGTCATACTCAATTCTAGTCAGAATATGAGTCTGAAACTGCTCCATTGGGCTGTGATTATGGGGCGTGTTTCAACCGAACCAGGAAAGACCTCAACTGGATAGACCAACAACCAATCAGAGCAACGAAGCGACGCATTGTCAAATGTCAACATAGTTTAACTGCACTGTGTTGCCAAGTCTACGTTTTTTTGCAGCATTTTGCGGTATTTGTTCCCACTGTATAGCTTTACCTCTTTACTTGAGTAGGCCTATTTGACCTGGAATTGGATGGTACTGAGCAAAGTGCACTTTGCATTTGTACTCTATGCCAGAATTCCAACATCTCCTGATTCTCACATTAAACATGCATTATTACTTAACATGCGGCATTACAGCGCTTAGGTACAGTTAAATTTTTAAATATCATTGATGTTTTACATCATATATATTGTACTTTGCTTTGAAAACCCAGCCACAACACAGACGTTGAGACTGGACTCACAATCTACAGTCATGGGAGCAGAGCAAAGCATATCTGAGTATGATGGGGAAAAGGGCAACCAAGGATCATGATGCCCTGTGTGCATGTGTGTCAGCCCTGAGATGAAGCACCACTCTGGCACACTTCGCGTCATGGAGAGCGACATCTCCAGCCTGCCAGGACCAGTCAGCACCAGCGCTGTCACAAACACACACACTCACACATGCTCTCTGGGTTTCTCACTCGCTCACTCACACACACGTCTACAGGCGTCCTGCAGATACCGACACTGTGCTGGAACAGCAGGAATCCAGCACATCACATTACCATCAAAACCTGCACTGCAGAGACAGGTCAGTGTCACACACACTTTGACATACACACAGGAAGGATGGATGGATGGATGGATGGATGGATGGATGGATGGATGGATGGATGGATGGATGGATGGATGGAATGAAGGGAGAAAGACAGAAAGAAAGAAAGAAAGAAAGAAAGAAAGAAAGAAAGAAAGAAAGAAAGAAAGAAAGAAAGAAAGAAAGAAAGAAAGAAAGAAAGAAAGAAAGAAAGAAAGAAAGAAAGAAAGAGGAAGGGACATGGATAAGAAGACAGAGAGGAAATGAAGGCAGAAACAGGCAAAAAGAATGAAGGAAAAGAAGGAACACAAATAGATAGAAAGTAAGAAGTAACAAGAAAAGAAAGGAAGGAACACAAGCAGACAGAAGGAAGGATGGATTACATATATACAGACAAACAGTAAATGAAGGGAGAAAGGAAGGAATATGAGATAGGAAGGAAAACAGATGTAGGTAGGACGGACATTTTTTTAGATGAAAATGTAGGTAGGAACACAGACAGACAGGATAAAAGGAAGGAATAAAGACATGAAAGGAAGAATGGAAAGGATGACAGGAACACAGACAAACAAGAATACGAAAAGGAATGGACTAGAAGACAGAAAAAAAGAATGGAACACAGAAAGAAAGGAAAGAACAGGTATAGGCAAAAAAGATAGGAAGACAGACAAACAAACGGAAGGAAGGAAGGAAGGAAGGAAGGAAGGAAGGAAGGAAGGAAGGAAGGAAGGAAGGAAGGAAGGAAGGAAGGAAGGAAGGAAGGAAGGAAGGAAGGAAGGAAAATTGGAAAAAAATGCTAGAACAAAGACAAACAGAAAAGGAAAGATCACAGACAGTTCGGAAGGAAGGAACACAGATAGGAAGGAAGACAGAAAGACAGGAAGGAAGGAACAGACTGACAGAAACAAGGAATGAACACAAACAGACAGAAAGGAAGGATACAAAAAAAGAAAAGAAGGAAGACAGACAGAAAGGAACGAATGAAGCAATAAATTGCCATTTGAAATGGCTTGAAAGCTCATTTTTCTTTCCTATAATAATGTATTTCCTATTAAAACAGAAAGTTGTAGCAGAATTATTATTATTTTTTTATGTAAGGATACATTTGACAATTCTTTTTGTCTGCTAAACATTATTTTAAGCATGTTAATGAGCTAAAAGCCCAGTTCTGGCCGGGTCTCTGATAATAATCTACAACAAGACAGGAAAGCAGGAAGTGACAAGAACACTTTCCAGGCATTTAGGGCTTACAAGGACAGAAGCTGGCATGCAGAACGACATGAGAGGACGAGTGCTGTTGATTGAAGACATCAATGATACCCTGCACATGATCTCACTACATAAAACTTTTACAAGTAAAGGGGCATTTGGGACCCGTCACACACACATTTATGGAAAGTGAGATGTGGAGCGGTAGAAAGCAAACCGATGCGAGGGAACGTGAGAGGAAGCGATGGAGAGACTGATAGGCGCTGATCTTCATGATAAGCACTCCTGACAACTTGTGAGCGGTTTGCTGGTAGGACACTAATTGCCAGTGAAAGGTGACCGGGAGAGAGGCAAAGCAGCTCAGCTCAGATAGGCCTCTCGCCTCGGTCCGACATGATACCCTACGACAGCACACATCCTTGTATCAAAAAACGAACACACACACTTGACACCAACCCATCACTCTCCGCGAAAACGGCGCACTGATACTCCCCTGGCACCCAGAGAAAAAAGGGAGGGGGGGAGGGCGAGAGGCAAGGATACAAGGATGAGAGAGATGAATCGTATTGACAGGTAGCCCACGGTGGTGAGGTTGAAGTTGAAACTGCCTGGAAAGAAAAAGGAAGGTGAGACCCATGAACTGAGTGCCATTTAACTGGCCAAGACTGAACCTCTTCCACTCATCTTCACATTGACAGAAGCCGAAGGAAGGCACAGACTGCCTTCATGTGTGATATATGAGTAATATGTGAAGAAATTAGGGGTTGCTTGCTAAGACACTCTTCAACTGTAAGTACAAGGTACAAAAAGCCTTTTAGTGACACAATAAAAAAATAAAAGTCATGATGTTTTGAGATTCACCTTCCAATAAGCCTTTCTGTAGCCTGACAAGCCAGACCCACATCAAGATGTTTGGTCTGGAAACTCACCATTGACAGGGCTCAATCCGAGGGGCGGGATAAACGGTTGTCTTTCAAACTCCCTCTGCATGCGATAGGATAGCGCTACAACCAACCAGAGCACTGAAGCTGAAGCAGAGCTAGTTGACAGATTAAACTTTCGCCGTATCCGGTCGGCAAAACTGTTCCGAACACATCTTCCCTTCTTAAGATTTCAGTGCCGTTCTTTGTTATTTTCTCAGAGGAAAGCTTACCTCCAAATCTTCTAGATTCGCGGCCAAAGCCGATTGGAAAGACCGCCGTTCGCCAGCTTCTGTGTTTACTAGAAGCACGCAAGCGCAACTCTGCCGTCGAGGTTGCTAGGCAACGTGGGGGAGAGGACGCTGGCGTTGTCTGTTCGTCGCTTCTCCACCCACAAATCATGTTAACTGTACAGTTAGATTTAGGTTTTAATTTATTTTATTATGTGTGTGACTAGTCTAACAGTCAGAGCTACAATTGGGACTGTTGCTGATTGCTGGCAGCTACTGAGAGGACGTTGTTCGCCATTTATCACACCGCTTCTCTGATGTTTATGTTTGAATAGTTGCGGTTGGTTCTGGTTTGAAGGACATTTCATGTTGCTCGCTGTGACTGCTCTCTCTTCTGGGTGTCGGCTGCTCACTGGTGGTCTCGGTGGTCACCCTCGGACTTGAGCTGCATGGTGGCTGAAGTTTGCAAAGGGCTAGCGTCATCAGCATCCGGCATGATGTTGGGATGTTCCGCTTCTCGGCTGCTGAGTCTCGGCTGCACCGCTGTTCTGCATTGCTGCCGTGGAATGGCTTGGACTTCTGCGCCGACCCCGGTGTGTCCACAGAAGTGCCCGGTAAACTTTGTTTGCCTCCTGCATGGTGCTGCGGCGACCCCCATCGTCTGAATCGTCATGAAGACCCATCATCTGGTCTTCAGCTGTCATGCCTCAACGACGTCATCAGGACACTGCCGAATTGGGAATATGTAGCAATAGAACCGCTAGCGCTGGGAGAAATGATCAAATGATCATGTTTGGTCTGGAAACTCACCATTGACAGGGCTCAATCTGAGGGGCGGGATAAACGGTTGTCTTTTAAACTCCCTCTGCACGCAATTGGATATCGCTACAACCAACCAGAGCTAGTTGAAAGATTAAACTTTCGCCGCATCCGCTCGGCAAAACTTCCGAACACATCTTCCCTTCTTAAGAATTCCCTTCGCTTCATAAAATTATTGTAGAGCCACTGTAGTGACTTGTAACAACGTCTTTAGTGCCTTTTATGGGTCTTTAGAGAGGAAATGTGTCAATGGAGGCCTTTCTGAGCCATTGGATTGCAACACAAATATCTTCATTTGGGTTCCGAAGATGAATGGAGGTCTTATGGGTGTCGAACGACATAAGTAATTAATGACAGAATTGTAATTTTTGTAATATGTGGTTTCAACAACCAGATGCATTTACATTTGTTCAGATTCGTCCCAGACACTGTGTCTGGCATTTTATCTACTTTATGCACTCTCCTCTTCGCGTCCGTCTTCAGCGCTTGTGTCCCATGTCTGGGCCGTGTTAACGTCCTGTTAACAGACTTCGTAATATTTTCACACAAATGACATTCGGGAAATGATCGCAATCCAGTTCGTGGGCAAGTCCGGAATAGAGATCAGTCAAAATTAAACTAATAACCGTCCGGTTGCTAATTGTGTGTTTGGAAAACAAAACCGGCTGTGTCCGAGTTACAGCCGATCGAATTTGTGCGGTGCGAATTTTGAGGTTGCAGAGAATACATTTTGGGAGCATATGAAGCAATTTCGAGCCTTGATAATGTGTTGTTACTTATTTTTCAGTTATTTATCGAGAGCTACCGGGACAGTGATAAAGATGTGCCAGTCGATCGCGATCAACAGGTTTAAACTTACAATTATGCATCGTTTAACATACTCACTTACTTCGTTGCTCTGTTTGGTTGTAGGTCTATCTAATTGAGTGCAGAGGCATTTTCTTTCCTGGTTCGCCCCATAATCACAGCCCAATGGAGCAGTATCAGACTCATATTCTGACTAGAATCAGACTAGAAAAAGAACAGCTTTTATATAAAAAAAAATGTTTAAAAAAATTGTAACAATGAAAAAAAAGTCTTTAGAGTTTGAAAGTTTTATTCACAAAACATTACTACTGTATTGTGAAAATCATAGATCTCTTGAATTTTTTTTGATGTTACTAAAATGCTGTTGATTGGTGGCAGCAAGTATTATAAGCAAACAATACACAAGCACCTAGCACCAATCAGAACACATTAGAAACTGCATGGAAACCCTTTGGCAACCAGCCACGATTCTTTTTTTCCCCTTCACAACACGTTCATATCCGCTTGTGTTACACTTAGAGTGTGCATATTAGTTTCATGAGATTCAGTAGGAATATTTGCAGTTTTGATGGGGTCTCTCAGGTCAGAGCTCTGACAGCGATTAACGCCTGGACGTAAACGAGACATTACGTCTGGCTGCGTTTTCCGATTCATCTCCCTGGGCTTGTGAAACAATGCTGTTGAACTGTGCCACACATACAGAACGACAGAGTGAGAGAACTGGCTGTAAAAATATTCCTGGCACCATACATCACCAGCACAAATTCCATAAGGACAATCTGCAGCTTATGTGGAAAAATAGGTTAGTTATGGAGGTAAGAGAGGTGAAGACAGCGGCAGAGAGAGAGAAAGAGAGGAATGGAAGAGGTAAATTTATAACGACCGAAGAGTTTGGCAATAATTCCTGCAGAGAGGCAGCTGTCTAGATGGCGACAGGAATGCTAGTGGACAGTGGCCACAGGAGGATAGTAACGCGTGAAAACCAAAGTAATGGTTAGCCCGTGCTAGCGTGTGTCATAGGTAATCAATGCGGGAGGGAAGTACAGGGTTACAGGGAAAATAAAATGGCCTGGTAGAGTTGCATCAGAGCTGACAGCTCTCCAATAAGAAGATACTTGCTCTTCCTATCCAACCCATAATCACGGTCCAATCCCATCCAGACCTCCTGGGGCACAAAAAGTGTTGGAACGTCACTTTCTGACCTTTTGACCTTCATTCATCATCTTTCCTTCTAGTCCCTCCTTTTTCCTGACTTGTTTTCCTCTCATCCCTCATTTTCTACTTTTAATAGACTCTTTTCACAGTTCTAAAGCAGAAGTCGTCATAGTTGGTAAACTTCTATGGTGATAAATAAAAACTATACAACAAATATGTAATTTTTGCGTTGTCCAACAGCAAAAGAAAAAAAATCCACAGTAGTATTTCTATGAATTAACAAAAAAGTTATGAATAAGAGATGTTTTTCAGACTAGTTTTTAGGTTTATTTTAGGAACATTTTAGGTTTAACATACTGAAATTTAATTTACAGTTTAAAAAAACTATATTACGTTAACTGATATAATGTAATATACCAACCTGATCTCATAGCATTTTGTACGTATTTTACAAGATGGATAATTCATACAAATTTGTACGAGCTCACTCACTTTGACAAGTTGCCCAATTCACATGATTTCGTACAAATTACCTAACCTTTCTTACGATCTCACTCGTGTGAATTTGTACGATTTGTCTAAACCTCAGTGGCCATCAGCCACCTCGTACAAATACCTACCAGTTGGTCGTGAGATAGCATTGAATATTAGCCTGACAAGCCAGACCCATATCAAGATGTTTGGTCTGGAAACTCACCATTGAAAGGGCTCAATCCGAGGGGTGGGATAAACGGTTGTCTTTCAAAGTCCCTCTGCATGCACTTTGATAGCGCTACAACCAACCAGAGCAATGTGAAGCAGAGCTTGTTGATAGATTAAACATTCTTTGTATCCAGTCGGCAAAACTCCGAACACATCTTCCCTTGTTAAGAATGACTTCAGTGCCGTTCTTTGTTCTTTTCTCAGAGAAAAGCTTAAGTCCAAGTCTTCCCGAATCGCGGTCAAAGCTGATTCGAAAGGCCGCCGTTCGCCAGCTTCTGTGTTTACTATTAGCATGCAAGCGCAACTCTGCTGTCATTATGTTAAGCCCCGCCCCCCCGACTCTATACATGATGTGATTGGCCTGACCAGAGTTTGGTTTTTACAGCTCAGACGTGTATTGAGAATTGCTAGATGATACTCGCGGCAGATTAGATTTGCTACCACTAGGGTGCACTAGGGGATTTTTGCTACCACTAGGGGATTTTTTGGGACGACTTGTTCTAATTCACTGCCAAAAATGGTAAATATAACAGAATTTTACTGTAAAATTACATCAATTGACCCATTATATTTATTACAGTTTTCCCACCATATTTAGTAAGGGCACTTAAAAATCGACAATTCTTGTTTTTTTTAAGGGAATATAACAGTGTTTATTATAAATGTTTTATCCTTGCATATCCTTTAAAAAAAAAAAAAGTAATGTGCCCTTCAATCAAAATAACTTCCCTCAACTTTGCAACTACTTTTCTCTTCTCTGATGATGTGTTCACTGGTGCAAGGGCGGGACAACCTGTCATTCACATGAGATCAACCAACAGCATACCACAGCAATCCAATCAATTACCGAGATAAAATCAAGTCCCGCCATACATATTTTCTCATTCTAAAAGCCTTTTCACTCTAAAATAGGGACGAAAGGATGATCGTAACTTCTGTTTCATGCTGACTAAAATTAGGATAATTTTTTTACTGGGCAGCGTTATAAATATACTTTCTTTATCTAATCTGTAAAAACAGTCCATTAACATGCTATTCTAATCTGTACTGACAAGACACCATACCCCCTATACCCCTAATGCACTTCAGCCCCTCCGGGCCATCCTTTGTGGCTTAATCCACCTGACGCATATGCAACAAAGAATCGTACAGAAGTCCCTCTCTTCCCCCTCTCTCTCTATTGATCTGGCTGGTGTGTAGAAGCTGGATCTCTTTACACTGTGGTGCCAGACTGTTGGAGCCAGAGCTCTGGACGTCTGCTCTCACTAGGACTGATGACGACACCCTAAGGATCCTCTCCACATGGACCTGAAATAATAAAACCCTGCTCGCACCCTCCATCACCCTCTCAGCTGTCGATACATGTGCTGCACACGCTGAAATATGCGAGGACATCATGCCCGCACATGAGGAGACTGTGATGGTATTTATGTCATGTGGCTGGAATACAAAAAGCCTGTTTGTGAATGTCAGTTGCAAAATTGCTTTTTTGATGCTTCAATTTATAAATGAAAACACGTAAGAAGGCCTGAGATCAGTCAGAGGTTGCTATAACCGATCATGTTATTCATCCCAGAGGGCTAGAATAAATCTGACTGAACAGATGAGACAGCTAATGACTGCAAAAGGGTTTGCTGTTTTTAAATGTAGGAGTTTGCCATAATAATATGACGATCAGTTTTGGGGAGTTACAAAAATACACTACTAGCGTAATACTAACTATATTTTTTATAGTAGCTCTGAAGATTATTTCAGTGAATTGCCTCAATAAAATATCCTTTTGAAGAAAATTTCTCTGTTGTGTTCATATAAGTATTTGAACACCCTGCTATTTTGCAAGTTCTCCAACTTGGAAATCATAGAGGGGTCTGAAATTGTCATTGTAGGTGCATGTCCACTCTGAGAGACATAATATTAAAAAAAAAACTAAAATCACAATATAATAACTATTTCTTTGTATGATACAGCTTCAAATAACTATTTGAACACCTGAGAAAATCAATGTTAATATTTGGTACAGTAGCCTTTGTTTGCAATTACAGAGGTCAAACGTTTCCTGTAGTTTTTCACCAGGTTTGCACACACTGCAGGAGGGATTTTGGCCCACTCCTCCACACAGATCTTTTCTAGATCAGTCAGGTTTCTGGCCTGTTGCTGAGAAACACGGAGTTTGAACTCCCTCCAAAGATTCTCTATTGGGTTTACATCTGGAGACTGGCTAGGCAATGCCAGAAACTTGATATCCTTCTTACAGAGCCACTTCTTAGTTATCCTGGCTGTGTGCTTCGGGTCACTCTCATGTTGGAAGACCCAACCTTGACCCATCTTCAATGCTCTAACTGAGGGAAGGAGGTTGTTACCCAAAATCTCGCAATACATGTCATCCTCTCCTTAATACAGTGCAGTCGCCCTGTCCCATGAGCAGACCCTCATGCTTCAGAGTAGGGATGGTGTTCTTGGGATGGTACTCATCAATCTTCCTCCTCCAAACACGTTTAGTGGAATTATGACCAAAAAATTCTATTTTAGTCTCAACTGAACACAAGACTTTCTCCCATGACTCATCTGGATCATCCAAATGGTCATTGGCAAACTTAAGACGGGCCTGGACATGTGCTATTTTAAGCAGGGGAACCTTCCGTGCCATGCATGATTTCAAACCATGACGTCTTAGTGTATTGCTAACCTTGGAAACGGTGGTCCCAGCTCTTTTCAGGATATTTACCGGCTCCTCCACTGTAGTTCTGGGCTGATTTCTCACCTTTCTTAAGATCATTGAGACCCCACAAGGTGAGATCTTGCATGGAGCCCCTGTCTTAGGGAGACTGAAAGTCATGTTTAGCTTCTTCCATTTTCTAATGATTGCTCCAACAGTGGACCTTTATTCACCATGCTGTTTGGCAAATTCCCGGTAGCCCTTTCCAGCCTTGTGGAGGTGTACAATTTTGTCTCTAGTGTCTTTGGACAGCTCTTTGGTCTTGGCCATGTTAGTAGTTGGATTCTTACTGATTGTTTGGGATGGACAGGTGTCTTTATGCAGCTAACAACGTCAAACAGGTGCATCTAATTTAGGATAATAAATTAAGTGGAGGTGGACATTTTAAAGGCAGACTAATAGGTCTTTGACGGTCAGAATTCTAGCTGATAGACAGGTGTTCAAATACTTATTTGCAGCTGTATCATACAAATAAATAGTTAAAAAATCATATATTGTGATTTCTGGATTTTTTTTTTTTTTTTTTGATTATGTCTCTCACAGTAGACATGCACCTACGAGGACAATTTCAGACCCCTTCAAGTGGGAGAACTCGCAAAATAGCAGGATGTTCAAATACAAATATATATAAAACACACACAGTATACACTCACATGCCGAACACCTTGCTAGTACCGGGTTTTGCCCCCTTTTGCCTCCAGAACTGCTTTAATTCTTTGTGGCATAGATATTTGGTATATATTGAAATGATAGCATCACAGAGTTGCTGCAGATTTGTCGGCTGCACATCCATGATGTGAATCTCCCATTTCTCCACATCTCAAAGGTGCTCTTTTGGATTCAAATCTGGTGACAGTGGAGGCCATTTGAGTTTAGTGAACTCATTGTCATGTTCAAGAAACTGGTTTGAGATGATTTGAGACATGGCATGTTGTCCTGCTGGAAATAGCCCCCAGAAGATGTGTACACTGTGGTCATAAAGGGATGGACATGGTCAGCAACAATACTCAGGTAGGCTGTGGCGTTTAAAAGATGCCGACTTGGTACTGTGTGCCAATAGAATATCCCCCACACCATTACACCACCATCACCTGATCATTTGATACAAGGCAGGATAGATCTGTGTTTTCATGTTGTTTACACCAAATTCTGATCCTACTATCTGATTTTTGCAGCAGAAATCAAGACTCATCAGGCCAGGCAAATCAGGCAGGTTTTTTCAATCTTGTTCAAGTCGTAGCCTCAGTTTCCTGTTCTTAGTTGACATGAGTGGCACCCGGTGTTGGTCCTCTGCTGCTGTAGCCCAACTGCTTCAAGGGTCGATGTGTTGTGGATTCAAGGATGTTTTTCTGCAGACCTCAGTTATAACAAAATAACAAATAGTTGTTTGAGTTACTGTTGCCTTTCTATCAGCTAGTGCCAGTCTGGCCTTTCTCCTGTGATCTCTGGCATTAACAAGGCGAAATTACTTAAATTACCTTTCTTCCCCATTCTGATGCTCAATTTGAACTTCAGCAGATCATCTTGACCATGGCTGTGTCCGAAATTACTCCCTATACCCTCATTAACTATTCCCTAATGAGCGTGCTGTGGTATCTGGCACTAAGTTGTTAGCAGCAGATCCTTTAAGTCCTGTAAGTTGTGAGATGGGGTCTCCATGGACTTTTTTTTCAGCATATCCCACAGATGCTCGATTGGATTGAGATCTGGGGAATTTGGAGGCCAATCAACACCTCAAACTCGTTGTTGTGCTCCTCAAACCATTCCTGAACCATTTTTGCTTTATGGCAGGATGCATTATCCTGCTAAAAGAGGCCACAGCCACCAGGGAATACTGTTTTCATGAAAGGGTGCACATGGTCTGCAACAATGCTTAGGTAGGTGGTACATGTCAAAGTAACATCCACATTGATGGCAGGTCCCAAGGTTTCCCAGCAGAACATTGCCCAAAGCATCACACCGTTTCCGCCGGCTTGCCTTCTTCCCATAATGCATCCTGGTGCCATGTGTCCCCCAGGTAAGTGATGCACACACACCCAGCCATCCACGTGATATTAAAGAAAACGTGATTCATCAGAACAGGCCACCTTCTTCCATTGCTCCGTGGTCCAGTTCTGATGCTCACATGCCCACTGTTGGCGCTTTTGGCGGTGCACAGGGGTCAGCACGGCTACCCGACTGGTCTGCTGGTTTACTTTTACCCTGACACCTTTCTATAGGAACCAGCATTAAAAGGATAGTTCACCCAAAAATGAAAATTCTGTCATCATTTACTCACCCTCAGGTTGTTCAAACATGTACGATTTTCTTTGCTCTGCTGAACATAAAAGAAGATATAGCAACCATTAGAGCAGATAAAGCACCCATTGACAACCTAGTATGTTTTACCCTACTATGGTAGTCAATAGTTGCTCTATCTGCTTGGTTACAAACATTCTTCAAAATATCTTCTTTTGTGTTCATCAGAGCAAAGAAGCTCATACAGTTTTGGAACAACTTGAGGGTGAGTAAATGATGACAGAATTTTCATTTTTGGGTGAACTATCCCTTTATCTTTTTGAGCAATTTGAGCTACAGTAGCTCATCTGTTTGATCAGACCACACAGGCCAGCTTTCACTCCCCATGTGCATCAATGAGCCTTGGCCGCCCATGACGTTTGATAGATACTGACCACTGCAGACTGGGAAGAGCAGCAATTTTGGAGATGCTCTGACCCAGTCTTTTAGCCATCACAATTTGGCCCTTGTCAAACCTGCTCAAATCCTTACGCTTGCCCATTTTTCCTGCATCTAACACATCAATTTGAGGACAAAATGTTAACTTGCCTAATATATCCCACCCACTAACAAGTGTTATGATGAAGAGATAATCAGTGTTATTCACTTCACATGTCAGTGGTCATAATGGCATGCAATAATCCAGTGAGATTTTTTTGTATGCACAAGGAGTCTGACAACAGCCGGTCTGCTCCACACAGAGATCTAATCTCACCATCATTGAGTCCATCTGGGATTACATGAAGTAAAGATAAAACTGACACAGACTAAATCCAGAAGAACCGTGGCATCATCTCCAAAACACTTCCTCCCACTCCAGAGACCTTTCTCCAAACCTACAGCACTGTGAAAAGTGTTAGGCACATGTGTTAAAATGTTTTAAAGTGAGGATGCTTGCAAAAATAATGTCATAAATAGATGTATTTATCAAATAACTTCTTTTAACTAAATCAAATCAGTATGTGTGACCACCCTTTGCGTTTAAAACCAGGTCCAGGTACACTTGGACATAGTTTTTCAGGTAGCTTTGCTGGTCAGTTTCTTCAAGCATCTTGACGTTGCCATCATTCTTCTGGATTTAGTCTCTCTCATTTTTTTCTCTTCCTTCATGTAATCCTAAATGGACTCGATGTGAGAACAGATCTCCGTGTGAAGCAGACTGGCTGTTGTCAGACTCCTTGTCCATACAAAAATCTCACTGGATTATTACAATTAATGGCAAAAGGAATGTTTGGAAATGTAAATTGATATTTCCTACAGCAAAAGATATAAATAACTGGCTTAAAAATATTTTTTGGGTGAAAATACTAACGTGCCTAGACATATACATACATGTAATTTGTTGCTTCCAGTATTACTTTACAAACTACGTAACATGATGTGTAGCTCCTTACTTGGCAAGCAACAATTTCAAAGTAGTTTTCCTAACACTGGAGATGACTCAAGGATTTTCTAATTTTATCATGTCTCATTTTTATCCATCTGTGAAATGATGGATGAAAAGCCCAGCCATGTTCATATTTAGAGAAAAACTGAACTGCTATTCACATATTTTTCTGCTCGACCTTGAGAATAAAGTGCTACAGCTGATCAGTGTTGGACACAAGTGCTTCCTTTCAGAAGTCATGGGCATATGTGTGCAGTCCATTCAGAAAACAAACAAAGAAACAACTGACAGATCTGCACAGGGAACATTGCCATTTCTCTCCTCTTACGAGATCCTAAGGGATACTAGACCGTTGTCCGTTAACCACCTCTAGGCAATTCATTTCTAAGAGGAGCTAAATGGATTGTTTTTGAGCAAATAAATAAAACAGCTCCAAAAACCTCACATTAAATCAATTTCCAGGTGCTTTATAAATTAATGCGCATTTCCACACTAACTTACAAAAATAAGAAAAGGAAAGAAAGAATATTTGATTCTTCAGTTTAAACAGAAAAACAGTTCAGAAGTGTCAAGTGTCAGAGTAATTAAAAAGAGAACTCTGGACCTCTCCTCGGGTGAGAATCGCTGAAGACATTAAGTTAACAAAAGCACGGGGCAAATAAGAGCCAAGGGAGAAGTGACAGTTATCTGCTAAATTCATAAATGTGGCTTTTTGTATAACGGTAATCATCATCCCTCATGCTGTCATTTTCCATTTTAATTGCTCGCCTCGGTGCTTTGGCTCAGGGAAGCCATTGGAACCCCACAGAGTGCAGTACAGAGCTAAGAAAAAGGAGAGAGGAAAAGAAAGAAAACATACAGGCCCCTGCAATCTGACTGCTCCAGTTTAGGTTACTGCCATGTGAGCGTCTGACAGGTTAATTTTTTGCAATTAGACTGTTCTGAGAGCAAGCGGAACAGGTGAGGTCTTCATCAATGCTTTTTTTTTGTGCATTAAACGAACTGCAAATTACACTAATGACAAATATTCTGAACGCAAGCTATAAAGTTTGCCCAACAGGCGAGCGGCAATATACGACGTATAAGCTTGCATCTTGGACCGCTTTTCTAAAACTCATAGCTTTCCTGCCACAGAACATGGACTCCTGATTATAGAGAAAAATGGGTGGGAGGAAGAAGAGCGTAGCGAAATGTAAAAGCATAACAGGATAAAAATCAAGTCACGAGGCTAAGCTAACATCGTGAACGGCCCTTCTCATAGTCGCCATGTCGTATATTTTATAAGACATCAAAAAGAAGCCAGCTAGACTTCTTTAGATTTCATCCTAATCTCATGCTGTTATCTCTTTCCTCTTCGTCCAAAACCAGCTCATATTTCACCCACGGTATCTTGTTATTTCTATAATCTTGTTCCTGCCCATGATAGATTTCTTAGAGCAAAGCATTTATCATGAGGTTTCAGAAATGAACTTAAGTTTTGCTGTGTCTTAAGTGCGAGTTTGTGGGCTGAATTTAAGGGACAGTAATGTCATTGAGAAGTATTGGTGAGTTTTAGAGGTTTCCGCATTGTTGTGTTTGGAGGAGATGGGTTGTTAAAAAAGAGGGAGAGAGCGGAGCTTCAAACCAGGATAAGAAAAACAACATTTCAACCGCTTGGTTCTTTATGTCCAGTCTTTCAATATTACACCATGTTTGAGCAGGCTATTTCAGTTAAAATACTTTATCCATATTAAATGTCCGCATGGACTTTTTAATCAACATAATGATTAATTAAAAAAAGCAGATTGATAAAAACAGTGAAAAGTCGCTGTGAAAAGTGAAAAAAAATTGTCTTTGGTAACTGAAAACTACATTTATAA